>NC_086180.1:18494972-18795761 GCF_023053635.1 Elgaria multicarinata webbii | reverse complement strand
AATTTGAAGGAAGTATTATTATTTTTTTACTATTCAGGTGTTCCTGGAAGCGTGTTGTTTAAACACGTGAGGAGGGAGAGCGCTCCAGTCTAACCCCTTCAGCTGTTGCTGACATTGCCCTGTATGCATGGAGGGTGACTGTCTTAAAAGGACAGCTCCTGTATCTGTGAGAGATTTCCACATGATCCATAATTATCTGGTGTTCTGAATTGTGTGGAGAGACTCCATGGATAGTGGAGATTCTCCTCTTCAGACAGTTGCTTTCCAGGTGTTTAGGGCAACGATAGCGACAATGGAGGGCTGAGTGGGGCAGAAGCTCTCCCCCTTTTCATATGTTTAAACAATGTGCTTCCAGGGACAGCTGAATAGGGTTTATATCACACTGGAATATGCATTTATTATGTGACAGATCAGGAGTAGGCAATTTTTGACAATTTGAAAAAGTGTCAGGAGTATCACCACAAAATGGCTGCCATGTGAGATATGGCAAAGGACATAACCTGCCCAAAGGCTGAGTAAAAGGCTGCGGGGGGGGGGGGTCTGATCCACAACACACTTTTTGTACCCACACTTTTCAGTAGGGGTGTGCTTTGCCTCGGTTCCGAACCCCGAATCTGACTCAAAGCAGGTCGATTTGGCCTGCCTCAGCCCAAATCCAGTTCGGAACTGTATTGGGCCACCTTTGTCTGAAGCAGATGAAGCACTTCAGGCCGATTCATCCCAATGGCTAGACACTACCTGAAGCCTTCACTTGTGTCAGTGAATTGCCCATCCTCCATGAGGACAGTCTAGCCTGCCGTAGATCTACTGTTGTGATCTACGATGGCCGGAAACTATGGGCTCCCAGTTGGCCTTGTGCCGATTTTCCCAGGCTCCCACAGGCGCACAAAAAACTGAAACATCTGACCTGCTTTGGATTTGCAACTGAATCTGAAGTGAGCCAGGATGATGCCGAGGTGCTCCAAGTCCAACTGGGGCCAATTCAAAAGCTCCATATTATCCTCTGAGTCATATCAGGGGTCCTTCTCCGTGAGCCCCTGCCAAAGGAAGTGAGGCAGGTGGCTACCAGGAGGAGGGCCTTCTCTGCTGTGGCACCCCAGCTGTGGAATGAGCTCCCTAAGGAGGTTCGCTTGGCACTTACATTATATGCTTTTAGACGCCAGGTGAAGACCTTTTTATTCTCCCAACATTTTAACAATCTATAAATTTTAAATAACATGGTTTTAAATTTGTAATTTTGCATTGCTGCTGTTTTTATCTGGTTGAGCTTTTATATTGTATTTATATTATGGTTTTATACTGTTGTTTTATACTAGAAATGTAATAAATAAATAAAAAATAAATAAATCAGGGGGATTGTGCGTAGCCCTAGTTTTCCACACCACCAGAAATCTATTTCACAGCAATACCAGATACCAGTAAAAAATGTTGATAGAAAGAAAGAAAGAAAGAAAGAAAGAAAGAGGGAGGGAGGGGTGTAGGGCACCTGGGCAGATGTGATGAAATGTGTCTGGGCACATTGGTTCCCACGGGCATGACATTGCCCACTCCTACAGTAGATAGAAAAGCATACAAACAAACAGATAGACAGGCAGAGAAGCAGTTATGGATACAGGAAGATAGCAGATTGTATAGAACAGACTTTTGTATTGTACATTATTTTGATTCTAGTCACAAGCATGTGCTTGAGAAATTTCCATCTAAATATAGAGTAACGCCTAGTTAGCAGGTGGGTGGGCTTGGTGTGGCTTCAAACTGGGCCATGAACATTCTGCACAGACATCCTGTTGACACAACAGAGAGATTCTCTCTTGAAGCACATAGTATTTATAATAGGTTGGGATTTTCAGGCAGTACACCCTAAACATCTAATTTTCTGGGGGAAGGAAAATAATGTTCATGCTGTTCTCTCCAATGTGTTGCTTGTGCATCGTGTTCTTTTTTTGGTTCTTTCTTCCTTCAAGGCATAGAGATACGAAAATGCAACCCATCCGCAAAATAAAAGGGGTGTGTGTGTGTGTTTCCGTCGCCTAGTTCCTCTCCCCGCTGCCACATTACCAAGTAAAACTATAATTTGATTACAAGCCTTTCCCTTTTCCTGCAGCTATTTTTTAAGGCAATGATAAAAAAAGAAAAATAATTTACTATGGGTCCTTTTCTCTGGAACAGAACTTCCTCTTTAGTGTGTGGATGATGATGATGATGATGGTTGTTATACTGAGAGGGGAAAGCTATCTATTTGTAACCCACTTGGCATAACACTGAGGTAAAAATTTGAGATACTCGCTGTCCCATGTTTCTCTCACATACAGAGGGTTGTCCCTACCATTAGGTAGAGTTAAGCAGCTGCCTCAGTCAGCCGATTCTGGGGGGAGATCTACACTAAGCTGGATATACCGCTTATAAACGTTTTTATTGTGTATTGAGTCTTATTTCGCCACATGACACTTCCCTTGTAACGTTGTACCACTTACCCATTCTGTCGTTCTATTTTCTGATCTTATCCATATAAGTCGTTGTATTTTCTCTTATGTGGCCGATTGCATCATAAGAAACCTTCCCTTTTTTTCATATGCTTTTCCTTAGCCAATCACCTTCCTTGGGGCGTGTTTCTTGTGTTTCCGCGCCCAAAGTAGCAGCCGTTTTTCCTCTTTCTTGCCTCGTGTTCCTCTTTGCAGCCACAACCTCCCGCTCCCCATCCATGATCTGCATATGTATGGGCATTGTTCTATATGTGTTTACTCAGAAGTAAGACTCTCTCTGTTCAATGGGCTTTCCTCAAAGGTAAGCCAGCATGTGATGTTAGCAGTTGAAATCAATGGGATTTACTCTTGAGTAAGGGAACCAGCACACCTGTAGTTCATGAACTTGAAG
Organism: Elgaria multicarinata webbii; assembly: GCF_023053635.1. Classification (NCBI taxonomy): domain Eukaryota; kingdom Metazoa; phylum Chordata; class Lepidosauria; order Squamata; family Anguidae; genus Elgaria; species Elgaria multicarinata. The sequence continues at coordinate 18,792,887 of NC_086180.1, read as the reverse complement.
ATGCAAGCAAGCAGGGAGGGAGACTCCAGACAGGGTTAGTGGATTTACTTTACTCAAAAGTAAATCCCATTGATTTCAACTGCTAACATCACATGCTGCCCCTTGGTCTGTGCTTAGGAAAAGGGTGCAGAAAGAGGGGAAATCTTTCCAGCCCCCCTTCTCTCCGTTTCTCTCCCCTCCAAGCATAGACCAAGGGGCAGCAGGTCACGTTAGCAGTTGAAATCAATGGGATTTACTTTTGAGTAAAGTAAATCCCCTAACCCTGCCTGGAGTATCCCTCCCTCCCTCCATGGCTCCAGCTTAGGAAAAGCTCCCAGGTGTGGAAAGAGGGGAAATCTTTTCACACCACCACACTTCACTGTTTCTCTTGGAGGAGGGACAATGGAAGAAAAGAGGAAATGGGAGGAACAATTAGCAGACAGGGACTTGAGAAAACAATGATAAAAAATACATTGTGTGGTCCAGATCAGCGGATATCTACAGACAACACAACGGTAAGAAATGTATTAATAAATATATGTGCCCGGGGACATATAAAATCGTAATAAAATTACGGAAGTTTGTGAGTCAATTACATGATGCTGTCAACCTCCAGTGCTTCTGTTGTACTTTCCAAGGATTTCTGCAGCTTAATTTGAAACGGAAATAACCTAGTAAGAAAAAGACTGTTTCAGCATGAAAAGAGGAAATTGCGCTCTAAGAAGAGGCAGACCACAGCGCCATCTTGTGGCTGTATAAATAAAACATATATAACTTGTGGTGAAAGGGGGAAATGGGGAGAGGGGAAGAGAAGCGTGTGTAAAGGGAGCATGTCGTGATCGTGGGTCAAAAGCGGAAGCAGAAAGCCGTGGTAGAGTCAGGGGATTTTCCTTGCTGTAGAAATGCTCATAGATACTGACAGTTAGAGTTTTAAGCTAAAATATGCTGGAATTTTTGGAATTTTGACAAGCTTCTCTGAAATGGAATTCAGCTTTCAGGCTAAAAAAGGTTCTGTACTCCAGCTCTGTTTAAATGTGCCCTATATTTGAGAAGCTGATCTGTCCTGAGCCAGATCTACACCTTGTGTCAAATCATTACAAATGTTGAATAAAAACCAGGATATAACACTATGAAAGCGGTATATGGAATGTGGATTGTGCCCCAACAGTTATCAGTACACTTCAATACCACTATAAAGCGTTAGTGTAGATCTAGCCCAATTCCAATTTAAAGGTAAGGAGAGGAAAGAGGTCTGAAGTTATCTGTCAACAGTTAGCACCTGAACAAACAACTGAAAATTCAGGCAAACGGGTCACCAGATCTGTCTTCCCCATTGTGGTGAAAATGTATTTCCACTGATATTTCTAACCAACATTTCTATAAGTATAAATTAGAATGTGCAAATTTCATGCAAATCTGCATCTTCTTTAGCCTTTTTCTTTGGTGAAGTGTTTCCTCTTTTTTTTTGGTAGTGCATAAGTGTCCATAAGAACACAAGAACTGCCATGCTGGATCAGACTGAGGGTCCATCTAGTCCAGCACTCTGTTCACACAGTAGCTAACCAGCTGTTGGCCAGGGACCAACAAAGCAGGACACGAAACAACAGCACCTTCCCATCCATGTTCCCCAGCAACTGGTGCACACAGGCTTACTGCCTCAGATACTGAAGGAAGCACGTAGTCGTCCGGGCTAGTAGCCATTGATAGCCTTCTCCTCCAGGAATTTAACCGACCCCCTTTTAAAGCCATCCAAATTGGTGGCCATCACTGTATCCTAATTGAAGTACAGTTGGCTTTTGAAGATTTCCCCCTCCCTTACTTTAAAAAAACAACAACCTCTGCATTGTTATTTTTAAGCTTTGCTGCTACAGGGCATTATTTTCTCCTCCCAGAATATATTGTTTGACGCAGCAGGGGAGAACCAGTAACAACCTCAGCCTTACTACTGCTAGCAATGGTAACCCTTTCTTCCCATTAACTTTTTCTTGCAGATTTTGGTCTTCCCTCCAAAAACAGAACAAATAAAAAACACTGAAATGCCAAGCCCAAAATTGCCACCTGAAAATTGGGCAGCAAATTTGGGGCGGTGTGTGTGTGTGTCTTTCAGCCATATAATGTGTTTCATCCGATCAGGAACTTATACATCCCTGTCAAGTGTCATTGTAAACAAAATGTGGTGGCAAATTAGAGATCTCCTTGTGAAGGTTTGGTAGAGCAGCGAGAACCCCCATCTGCTTTAAAGAACATCAAAAATTAACCTAAGTCCCATTGATTTCAATGGATCTACTTTAAGTATGACTAAGCCTTGATCCAATCCAGTCTTTATCTCAAGACAGGTACCTCCCTTTCTCCATTTTTAAAAGGCACACAGTTGCCATGAAGCAGGTGAGAGAAATAGTTTCAGCCCCGATCTCAGTTACTTCCGAAAGCATCTGTTTTCTGAGGTCCAAGAGAGAATACTGGCTGATTGAGGGCTTTTGTGCACCCAACTCATTTCCCAGTTGGTGAAAACTTCTATCTTTGTTGCCTGTCCTTGTTTGTTTGGGGTGTTTCCAAGTATGATATAATATAATTTTCCAAATTATAACACGCAAGTACATTCTATGGTTAAAATTACTTTTTCAGGGGATGTTTGAAGACAAATAAAGGATAATTTAAGGCACACATGCAAGAATGGATACAGGAATAAATGGGTCTTTATTAAGATGCTATGCAATTCATTGCACTAAGAATATAGAAACCGGCCAATACCTGTATGCAACAGAGAAGAGACATACTGAAAGTGTAGATTTGAGTCATATGCCATTCCTTCAGGTTTGGGTGTGGAATCATATCGGGGTATGGATGGAGTGGGGGTACGTTTTGTTTGTTTAAATCATACACAAATCACAAGTCAATTTAAGGTCAGAAGAAATGGACTGGCTCAAGGTTTAAAAATGAATTATCATTCTCTGTGGATGTTGTTCTAGCTCCTTACTTCCCTCCAGTGGTCTTATATTGTGCAGCATTGAAGACTGTTGTGTCTTTGACAGATCTGATCCCTATGAATGATGGTTGGTGCAGTCCCCATCTCAGCTGAGAGTAAGCCCATTGAACTCAATGGGACTTATTTGGGTACAGACATGTACGGGGGTGCATTGTAATACCACTACAATTTGATGTCTCATCTCAAATTGTAATTGTAGGCACTGAAAATTCAAAAGCATCACTTCTGAATACAGACCAAGTTCTACATTTTTGCCATGGGAATGGCAGTGACCTATTATGACAATGAACAATGTATTTGTTTATGTATTCTTTCTCATTACACCATCCTACATGACATAAATCACCCTGCAAGTTAAAAAAAAAAAGTGCTCCATAATTTCTATCCTTGTTTTGCCCTCCCGCCCCATTGAGAAAACAACTTAAGCAATTGCAGATATCATACTGCTAACAATGCAACATGTTCTTTAGTACTTTTTTTGCTGAATCTGGGCATTGTTGTCTAATCAGGAGGACAGTGATGTCAATGAAAACACTCCCAGTGGTTTCCATGGGTTTGACACGGGAAAGCGTTTAAGTAGCTTAATATCGCGCCTTCTTTAGGCCACTGTTGTGACTGTGCCGTCTGGAGTGACAAAGGCAATGTTACATAACATTTTGCCATGAAGCATGTTTGGCGGGGGGATCTGTGTTTTGAAGGGGAAGGGGTGAAGGGGACCACTTAGAGCATGGAAAATTAAAATAAGCGGGAGAGAGAAGCTGGAGGGAGGCGATATGACAGCTGGGGATGGGAATTTGGTAAAATGATAGTTGAGAAAGGGAAGACGGTGGAGAGCAGAGAGGATAAGCAAGGTGGGAACGGGTTTTGGAGATTACTAGCTCTAACCGCATTCATCCCAGACTTCAGTTTGCTATGAATTTGTTTTCATTGTTTCCCAGGGAAACTCTCTGTCAGCTGGGCAATTGTCAGTGAAACCCAAGCTTAAAGGGCTTGAACAGCTCCCCCAATACCTACACCATTCTGCAAGCACAGTAAAACTATGACAAATTCTAACCCCAGCTAACCTCTGGCTAATGCTGCAAAATAGCCATCACCGCCATTGCCCTCATGTGTAAATGTTGTTATGGTCATCTTGAAATGCAGTAAGTGGTTTCTCCCTGTTAGCTTCAGTCAAGAGCTGCTTATATAGATTGCACCAGGAGGTTCCAGAACACAGGTGTGAACATAATAGGGTAATTTGTATTGAAGCAGGTATGCTAAAAGAAGAGGTTCTGGGTTATTAGGAAGCCAAGGCCTCTATTCTGAGGTCAGGTGGAGAGGGATTTGCAGACAGGAAATATTTTAGACGGTTTTTCACTGCACACCTACAGAGCTCCACAGCTGTGAATAGCCACAGAATTTATTTTAACCCCACATTTCTGCACAGCTGCAAAGATGTGCATACAATTACCAGACTTCTTTTTGAAAAGCAACATGAAAAGGTAACATGGCCTCCCACTTTCCCCACAATTGCAGCACTGTACTGTGGTGTATGCTCCCGCTCTAAAGACAAAGAATAAAATACATGTGACTTTTCAAACTCCCACTACTTCTTCCACAATTACAACCCTACTACAAAAATGAATTAGAACCTATACAGAATAACTTTCTACGCACTCTCTTGGCAGTGGCACATAATATGCCTGGAGCACTATTAAGAACAGAAATAGGCATCCCCTCCCTGAGAGCTCGTGTACATAAATCTGTCATTCTTTATATGAAAAAGCTCTGTCTGATGCCTGAGCAATACCTGGCAAAAATGTGCTTTTTGGACCTACAGGACAGGGAGGGATGGGTGCGTACTGGTAGAAATTTGATGTCATCCTATTCACCTCTCTCAGTCACAACCTTACACGCCCTACTTGTTCGCCAAATCCGTGATATAATATTCAGTAATGTTATTGGGATTGACCTTGAACAGGTTAGGAAATGTAAGTTGGCCATCTGGTATCCTAAGTTCAAGCAGGACCACAAAATGGCTTCATATCTCAAGGAATTAACCTTTTTCCCTGTCAGGCAAGCGTTTACGCAATTAAGATTTCAACAGATGCCTACGGAACTCCTGAAGGGGAGATATGGTAACTGTCCCATAAATGAGCGTTTATGCATATGTGGAGCAGGCCAAGTTGAGGACTTGGCTCATTATGTTCTTCACTGCCGCCTTGATAAATCACCACGGACCAAATTCATCCTCCCCTTTCTAAACTTCCTTGAAGGCCACACGGAAGAGTTCAAAATCAGGTGGTTGCTGGCAGCCACAGGCAACTTTGTAAGCTACAGGGTGGCCCTATTTGCCCTAGCAGCATTAAAGTTAAAGAGAGCTTTTGTGGCAGGTCTGGATTCTGACCTTGGGTAAGGTAGACAATAACACAAAGAGTATGGCATTGATTTAAGATAACGTGTTTTATTGCTGCTCTATTTTGCTTAATGTGTTAACTTGTCCTACCGTTTCAACAGTTTTAATCAGATTAATGTTTTAATTTTCAAATGTTTTAACGTTTTATGATGTTGTGATGGCCATTGGCTGCAAACAATAAAGAATGATTGATTGATTGATTGATTGATTGATTGATTGATGTTTTGGTGTGTGATTACATTAGCAACTAGGCTGACCATATGAAAAGGAGGGCAGGGCTCCTGTATCTTTAACAGTTGCATAGAAAAGGGAATTTCAGCAGGTGTCGTTTGTATATATGGAGAACCTGGTGAAATTCCCGCTTCATCACCACAGTTAAAGCTGCAGGAGCTATACTAGAGTGACCAGATTTAAAAGAGGGCAGCTTTAACTGTGGTGATCAAAAGGAAATTTCACCAGGTTCTCCAGATATACAAATGACACCTGCTGAAATTCCACTTTCAATACAACTGTTAAAGATACAGGAGCCCTGTCCTCCTTTTCATATGGTCACCCTGTATCAACACAACTATCTTCATTGAATTGCACCCAGTGAACAGATTTTTTTTTTAAAAAAAAAAATACAAGTATGCCTCACAAACAAAAGGGTAGATCCTACCCTAGACTGAGAGCGCTTGAGTTCAAATGCATGCTCAAGAGCCAAAGAATCAACATGGCTTCCGCAAAGGTAAGTCATGTCTCACAAATCTTTTCGAGTTCTTTGAGAATGTCAATAAACATGTGGACAGGGGTGATCCAGTAAACATTTTTACTTGGACTTCCAAAAAGATTTTGATGAACTGCCTCACCAAAGACTCCTGAGCAAACTTAACAGTCATGGAACAGGGGAGGTCCCCTTATGAATCAGTAGATGGTTATAGAACAGAAAAGAGAGAGTAGGGATAAATGGTAAATTCTCCTAGTGGAAGGATATAAATGAGGTAGGGTAGGTGAGGCTGGGAGTTCCCAATTTGGGATCTGTATTGGGTCAGTGCTTTTCAACTTGTTCATAAATGATCTGGAATTAGACATAAGCAGTGAGGTAGGCGGGTTTTCTGATGACACCAAATTATTTAGCGTAGTTAAAACAAAAGTGGTTGTGAAAGCTCAAAAAGGATTTTCAACCTGTTATGGATGAGATTGCTCTCCCTTTGAAGGAGGTCTGTAGTTTGGGGATCCTCCTGGAGCCATCTTTGTCACTTGAGGCTCAGGTGGCCTCAAGTGGCCTGGAGTGTCTTCTACCAGCTTCAGCTGGTGGCCCGGTTATGCCCTTATCTGGACAGAGATAATCTGGTTTCAGTAACCTATGATCTGCTAATCTCCAAATTAGATTACGGCAATGCCCTTGAAGACTGTTTAGAAACTGGAGCTTGTGCAAATAGTGGATGCCAGATTATTAACTGGAACCAGAACATATAAGACCAATTTTGGCCCACTTGCATTGGCTGCCTGTATGTTTCCAAGCCCAATTCAAGGTACTGGTTTTAACCTATAAGGCTTTACATGGTTCAGAACCACCATACTTGACAGAAATGCCTGTCTCAACCTGAACATACCTGAATACTAAAATCAACATCTGCCCCCACCCTAAGTGCCATCTCCAAGGGAGGCTCGGAAGGTGGCAACAAGGGTCAGGGACTTCCCAGTGGTGGCCCTCCAACTATGAAATGAGTTTCCCACTGAGGCCTGTCTGGCACCACCACTGTCATCTTTTTGCTGCCAGGTAAAAACCACCCTCTGCCCCAGGCATTTAGTGGTATATGGGTTGCACTGCCTCTGAAGGTGCAGCAGGTCCATAGTTTGGGAGTGCTCCTGGATCCATCTTTGTCACTGGAGTCCCAGGGGTTTATTGCTTAGTTAGGTTTGCTTCCCTTTGGAAGGATGTGTTTTCACATTTCGGAATATTTGTGTTTATTTAAAGGTAGACGTAGCTTAACACTCCAACAGACAACCAAAGTCCACGGGCTCATCTACACCAAGCAGGATATTCCATTATGAAAGTGGTATGAAAGCAGTATATAAAAGGCAGGAGCCACACTACTGCTTTGTAGCAGTATTGAAGTGCACTGCAGGAGCCACACTACTGCTTTATAGTGGTAATGAAGTGCACTGACAACTGTTGGGGCCCATGACGCTTCTACACCAAGCAGGATATAACACTATGAAAGTGGTATGAAAGCAGTATATGGTATGTGTCAATGGGCCCCAACAGTTGTCAGTGCACTTCCATACCGCTATAAAGCAGTAGTGTGGCTCCTGCCTTTTATATACTGTTTTCATACCACTTTCATAGTGGAATATCTGCTTGGTGTTAATAAGCCCCACGTTTCCCACATCATATCTCTAGGAAGACGGACAGCATTCTAAAATGCCAACAGAGTTGCAATTCAACAACAGTCTGTTTCTTCCACACAGAGACCTAGCTTTACCTCTTCCTAGTTGGGGGCAGTGGGGGAAGGAGGGCATAATCTTTGCCTAGCCTTCTTGAGCCATCTTAGCTCCCATGGAGACACATCGCTGGAACATATATCAATGTTCACAGGGTTACATCAATGCTGTTTTTATCAGATCTAAAAGAATAGCCAGGCATTCTCCAGGCAGCATACACCAATAGCCCACCTCACAGTAATTTGATAGCAAACCCAAAACAATAAAAACACTGGGCCCTAAACACTGTGGACATTACAACCATCTACACCTGGAAGGTTCACCAAACTAAAGGGAACTGAACAGTCTTGGAATGAAACTTAAAAGATGTTGAAATTCCAGACTGGAGAGGCTTTTTAGAAGCCTGTTGCTGTACCACATAAATTTAATCCCACGTAAATATAATAAATCCCGGATGGGTATTATACATTACGAAGTAAGGCTCTGGAATTAGAAGCCAATGATCAGGATTAGCACAAGTGTCATTCACACAAGCCTTGTAGGTACATCGTGCCAAGTCTTTTCTTAGGCATGTAAGCAGAAAAGGCAGATTAATGTATCATTACATTTAGAATACAGCAGAATTTCGTCCAGCTGTCTATTCAGTAGGCCCAGTAGCTACTTTTTAAATATATATCTGTGTACATGTTGCTAGTGCCTAGTAAATTTGTGCCTAACATGGTGACTTACCTGCCAAGGATATCTGTGTTGACTGGCATATTACTCTGCAGTGAAGGAGTGCCATTCAAACTTCCCACAATGCCCTGCAGCAATGCGACATCAGGCAGTCCTAAACAACATTTCTCAATTGTGGCTTGTAGCTGCCCACCATTTGATGAGGAGGACCCAAGACAGGCATCAGCACCAGTTGTCGGAATGCTGAGGCACTAGCAGCTGCCTGGAAATGCCAAGAGGTGGCATGTTACGATGTTCTACCCCCTCCATCACTCCATCACTCCATCACACCACAAGACAACTGAGTTCTTGCATTCTCTGCAAAGGTTCTTATTTATGGTCCCTGTTTTCTGATACCTGTCCTTGGTACATCACTATCCCTATTTTCTTTCTAACTTTGGCGGGATGATTTTTTTTTAAAAAAAAGTGTAATATGGTTTGCTAAAAGTTGTCATTCACCTGGGTTCAGATTCAGTGCCAGCTTTGCTTTTTTGAGAGCTCTTGAGCAAGATACTCTCAATGGGCCACCTCACACAGTAAGACTACCTTCTCTCCATCACTGTCACCAGCTGCTATTGCTCCTCCTCCTCCTCTTCATTGCTGTGGTTTGCTTGTTTGATAGACAGAGAGATCCAGTCAGCGTGTAGGCAGTGGCATCTCCAGCTCCTCCTCACCTCCACCATTGTCAGAGCCACAATGAGAGGCAGGCGAACAAAAAGGTTACAACAGTGAAAAGGAGGAGCAACTCCAGGGGGCTCTTGTCAGTGGGCCCCTGCTGGGCCATAGGCCCTCAGCGACTGCCTGACAATGCCTACCCTTGATGCCAGCCCTGCTCTTTCACACAGTGAAATTGCAGATAGTTTTTAAATTGTTGATAACAATTTGGTCATATTCAGCTGTCACGCTAAACCAGCCTTCCCCAACCTGATGTCCTCCTGATGTTATAGAATCATAGAATAGTAGAGTTGGAAGGGGCCTATAAGGCTCAATGCAGGAATCCACCTTAAAGCATCCCTGACAGATGGTTGTCCAGCTGCCTCCTGAATGCCTCCAGTGTGGGAGAGACCACACTAGAGGCATTCTAGAGGATGTCAACCCCCATCAGCCCCAGCCAGCATGGCCCAAATATCTGGAGGGCATCAGGTTAGGAAAGTCTGGTTTATACGTGACAAGAATGAGCCACAGCAAGCTTGTCTTTCCTGTCATTTAACAGCAATTTGAGTGACACAACCACAATTCTACTCAGAGGGATATGGGAGGCTGAATTAAAGAGATAATTATCTGCGGTGTATGGTGTTACTAATGCTTCTCTGGGCTTTTGTGTTGTTCAGGTATTTTAAGCAGGGAAAATTGCTGAATGACAAGTATCCAGAGAATAAGATTTCAAAATAACCAAGCGACTTAAGCCCAGAGAATCTTTAGCTAGGTGGATCATGACTTGCAGAGTTGTTCAAGATGAGGTCTTTTTGTGAGTGTCATTGCCCTGCTTCGTCCATGGAATTTTATGGGGTGTCCAGGCAATGTTGTCTTCAGTTCATAATCCTCCCAGGTTTTTCCCACTGCTTGTTCTGATTTTTTTCCTTTTCTTTTCCCATGCCACAGAAAATTCATTAAGGAAGAAAATACAGTCAGGAGCCCTTTACCCCATCTTCTGATTAGGCATATTAGGTGGCCACTTTCCCAAACTTTGTAAATAACTGATGGCCTAAAGATTATGAATTTATTATGAGTTTATTGCTGTGGCTCAGGAGCTAACGGCTGGACTTGAACCACAGAAATATGAGACCAGATCCTGCACTACTTATGGAATGGGGATCATACCTGTAGATTATGATGTATGAGAATTTTGTTTTTATTCACAAGTCATGCAAACATGTCCTATTTACAACCCTGAACATGAACATGTGCAAGAGCGCTTTTTAAAAGAAATATTCACAAATTCACAAATTTGTGATCACATTCAAAAAATGTGTATTTTTTTAAATGCACACTTTGAAATATGCATTTTTATTTTTATTTTTTAAAAAATGTATTTTCACATTTTAGTCAAGGGGGAATAAACACTTTTGAAAAATACTCAGAGAAATGCACACTTTTCCTGTTCAAATGAATCAAAAATAGATTAAAAAAAAACAAAATTGAGAACAAGCCCCCCAAAAAGTTTGAAGTACATTTCCAAGAATTTCAGTGAGGTTGAAAATCACTGATTTTCCCATCTGTATTGCAGATATGTGAAGACCTAAAAAAATGGAAAATTGTAAAAGTCCTGCCCAACTGATTCCAAGTTCACTACCTCAAACAAACAAGCAAAATCCTTCACAGAGTTGTAGGAAGATAAACAATGTTCTTTTCGGATTTCTGCAGAACAGAATTTGGTCCTTTTTCATTTTCTTAATAAATAAATTTAAAAATTCATCATCAGGTAAAGATTTCACATTTCCCTGTAAAATCCAAATATTGTAACAAATATTTTGTTCCACTTAAATCTAGAAAGGGGACAAAAACAGAACATTCCTCATGAAGTAGTACAATAAATACTATTCCTGTGAATCAGGGGTGTTGAACCCCTGTCAGCCCAATGGCTGAATTTCATTTTGGAGAAGCTCTCAAGTGCCATATTCCAGTGGTGGGTGGAGCCAAAGGCAAATGGGTCAGACGTAATATCCCAAATACAAGCATATGTTAGCTTCATGGTCTTACTGTCAGCAAGTAAACCTTAGGAGAAGGCTTCTAGACTGGAGAAAAACATGCAAAACCAGGAAACCACCAATGATCAATGGTCAGCAAAGAGGGAGATGGGGCCAGGGGAAGAGGATTTGGCCTTCTGAGGAGCCCTGGAGGGCTGAATGCCAAATTTGGCCCAAGGGCCTGAGGTTCTCCATCCCTGCTGTAAACCATCCCCTGTTGAGGGGAAGAAATTATCAACATTAGTTCAAACATCAGAGCTGTTACAAATATGGAAGCCTTCCCTGTCCCCACGGAGGCACAGTACGACAATGATGATAACATCTCATTACCACATCAGATCAGAAGAATCCATGGGCCTACACTGAGAGATCTACTATGACCTGGGGAGGCTTATCTGGAGGCTACAGTAGGCCTTGCCTCATATATTCTTATTTTCATACAAGCCCAGAATCCATCCCAGAAAGCGGTGGGTCTAAGGTCCAGTCCAGAAATTGTTCTGTCCCATCCAGATTCCAAGAATCCATTGGTAATTCTGGTTAAAGCAAAAGTTGCATTTATTGATTGATTGATTGATTGATTGATTGCATTTATATACCACCCCATAGCTGAAGCTCTCTGGGCAGTTTACAAAAGTTAAAAACATCACACTTCCTTGGCTGCAATAAAGGAACAAGGCCACTAGATCATGATGTACCCTTAGACTAGTAGCAACCAACGAGTGCCAAAGGCACACAACTACTATAATATTATAGTAGTACTATTATTCATACTGCCTTCTCTAATTTTGTACCCTTAGACTAGACCTCAGGAATGGTGAAAACTGCATACATCATCAGTTATATACAGTCCTTTTGACAGCAAACTTTTCACCTTGACGGAGGGTAAATCCAGGGATTTTTTGCAGGTAAACCACTCAGACAAAAACAAAACTCTTAATCCAATAGGTATTAACCAAGTGTGATTCGTTAACCAAGTGTGACCTGTAGATGTTTTTTTTATTATTATTATTAAAGCTATGCCATCAGGATAGTATATAAATACCAGCTACTTCTGGAGAGGTTATTGGGCCAGTTTTACTTCGTTATTCATCTTCAGCAAGCAAAGGTAAGATGAGGATTCTAGTACATTTAGAATAAGTGCCAAATCAAATTCGATTTATTATAAATGTTCTCTATGTGTAGTTGTATACAGTTAATTACATCTTATGAATAGTTAAGACAAAGTTAGACTTTATTGAGTTTCAGATGTCTACACTTTCCTTCATGTTCTTTTGAGTGGATTGGATGGAGACTTTATCAAGTGTCAGGTAAAGTCAGGTATATATCAGGTCTAAGCTGGACCGAGCTCCCGTAGAAAGGGCAATTTTGGCATGTGCAAAAGTTCTCATTCCTGCATGACGAGACACACCTGCCAAAATTCTCCTCTTCAAGATAGCTGTTTTGCATCTGGCCATTCTAATCATGTGGGCTAATTTGGATCCCCTAGCAAACAACAGCTAATTAAGATTAAAAAATATAGAAAGAATAATATTTATTTATTCATATCATTTGCATTCTGCCCAATTAACAATGTCCTCTGGGCCACTATTAATAACCATTAAAAAACATAAAAACAATCAAGGAAGCCCTTAAAAAAAATCAAACAGAATAATAGAATGCATAGAACCCAGAAGGTAATGTCTTTTGAAATGATTATTTTTATTACAGTTCACATAAACAACTTAGCCAACCTCTACCAGTTCCACAGAGCTGCCATTAAGAATGTATTTCACTGGAAGTTAGCTAGCTACAGGAAGTACAACAGATAATACTTTGATGCATAGGAGGAAGAAATAGATTCAGACTTTGAGGCGTCCAAGATATGAAAAACTCTAGATTTGAAATAAACATTACATGCAGACCAAAATGATGGCGAATTTTCAAAATGTGAATCTGAAAGTTTGAATTTTACAAATTTCAGTTTGGAATTTCATAGAACTTCTTAAAATAAAAAAATAAGAATACTAATGCTTAACATTTATTTATTTATTTATTTATTGCATTTCTTATTTATTTATTGCATTTATTTATTGTATTTTATATGATTCATGCAAGCCCTTGTTCCGCCATCCCATCCATGCATTCTTGAAATATGTGGACGATTACTTCAATATAGGATTTAATTGGGTTAACCATCCCAGTTTAACAACCAGGAAAAATGACACAAATTGCTTCTCATCTGTGTTGTTCCAGATTCCTCTACCAAAATGAAGCTGCTGATTCTTTCCTGCATTCTGAGCATAGCACTTGCTACCCCAGTCCGTGTAAGTAGTATCAAATTCGGGGGACGGGAAATCTGTCAGGCCAATTACCGCATATCTTACAGCTAGAATATCTTTATTATTATTTATTATTATTATTATTTATTTATATAGCACCATCAGTGTACATGGTGCTGTACAGAGTAAAACAGTAAATAGCAAGACCCTGCCGCATAGGCTTACATTCTAATAAAACCATAATAAAACAATAAGGAGGGGAAGAGAATGCAAACAGGTACAGGGTAGGGTAAGCAGGCACAGGGTAGGGTAAAACTAACAGTAGAAAGTAACAGTAGAAGTCTGCACAACATCAAGTTTTAAAAGCTTTAGGAAAAAGAAAAGTTTTTAGTTGAGCTTTAAAAGCTGCGGTTGAACTTGTAGTTCTCAAATGTTCTGGAAGAGCGTTCCGGGCGTAAGGGGCAGCAGAAGAAAATGGACGAAGCCGAGCAAGGGAAGTAGAGGCCCTTGGGCAGGCGAGAAACATGGCATCAGAGGAGCGAAGAGCACGAGCGGGGCAATAATGTAATTACTCCTGCACAATGAATCAACATGGCAACTATTTATTTATTTATTTATTTAAAAAAATTAAAACACTGGGGAATGCAAAAGAGGTAGCCAGAGCAATTTGGGGTGGGAGTTTGCATATACTATCCTATTTCTTTGATTCTAAGACACACTTTTTCCCCATATAAACATCTCTAAAAATGGGATGCGTCTTAGAATCGCGGGTGTGTCTTAGGGTTTTTTTCTCTGTTGGTGGTACTGAAATTAGTGTGCTTCTTACAATCGATGGCATCTTACAATTGAAGTAATACGGTACTTTGTATCTGTAAATGCAAATTTAGAAATAATTGTTATAATTTAAATAAAAATACACTACATCCAACTTATTATACAAGGGAAAATTGAAGGGAAAAGATCAGTGGGAAGTTACCTAGGGAGGTTGTGGGCTCTCCCACACTAGAGGCATTCAAGAGGCAGCTGGACAACCATCTGTCAGGGATGCTTTAGGGTGGATTCCTGCATTGAGCAGGGGGTTGGACTCGATGGTCTTGTAGGCCCCTTCCAACTCTGCTATTCTATGATTCTATGAAGACCAACATCATGGTTAAGAACTTGAGAGAATGGTATATCTGTACTTCTATACCATTATTTACAGCAGTGGCGTCAAAAACAAAAATAGCTGTAAATGATAGCTAATCTCACTCCATTTGAAAAAGCCAGGGTAAATCCCTGATTTTTTCAAATTGCAGCATCGCGGCGAAGCCTCGTGGTGGCTGTGAAGCTGTGCTTGCGTCGTCTAACCGACACAGTGCAGAGTCACAGCCACCGCAGAGTTTTCCCTGTGTATAGACAGCTCCCAGGTGACCTCTGTGCCTCTTCAGTCTGCAGTCCAGGTGATCTGTGGATAGTCAACATCAAAGGCCCTTCTAATGGTTCTTTAGTTTCAAACCAGACTTGGACCAGAGAGCCCTTCAAACAGAGGACACCTTCTGCCAGTGGCAGCCCTTCAAATAGAGGGCTGTCCTTTGCAAAATAAGACAGATGGCCGTCCTAATGCCCATTGGCCCTTTTCAAGCAACACAAGTGTGAGATCAGGTTTTACCATTGTCCTTTCCCCCACATGGCTGCATATAATTTTTCTCAACTGCATGGTGAGGTGAAGTGAGGTCAGTTAAGGGAGCAGAATTCCCATGGGAAGTGCCAGGAACCTGGGCCAGTTCTACAGTAAGCAGAATATAACACTTTGAAAACGTTTTGAAATCTGTATAGGGAGTGTGTTCTGGGTCCCAACAGTTGTCACTACTGTTATAATCCGTTTTAAAGCAGTAGTGTAGATCCTGCCCTGGTAAATAGGGACTCAGGTGCGTAAAATGTCTACTTGAGTTCCAGAGTGATATTTTGCAAAACCTTCTAATGCCTTCTCTGATAGTATGAGGTTAAAAGAGTGTTTAACAAAACCTTGTGTTCTTACCGTATTTCATCTATTTTGACAGCGGTCAGCAAGCTCCAGTGAAGAGGTAAACTACCTTATTATTGGTAATCTTCTCTGTGTGAGAGTGTAAACGTGGTAGGAGCAGTTTGAAGGATACATCTTTAATTAAAATTTGAAAGCCAGCATAAAACCATCAAACGGAAAGTATACGTTTTTAATATCTGCTTTAAAATCATCCAAGAGAGGGGCCACATTCAATTCATGTGAGAAAGAATTCCAAAGATGGGGATCCACTACTGAAAAGGCCCTGTCTCTTGTAATTGTGAACTACCCAGAGAGCCTTGACTGTTGGGCAGTATAAATATGCAATAAATAAACAAATAAATTGCCAATCTGATGGCTTTTAATAGTGGGCCAAAGAGCAAAATCTCTGACTCTGATGACAGGGTCTAGGCTGGTTTGTGCAAGTGTAGGTCATCCTTGAAGTAACGTGATTTCAGACTGCTTTAAAGTTCAAAAACAAGCACTTTAAATTGAGCCCAGAAACAAATAGGCAACAAATGCAACTGGTAGATAATTGGTGTCACATGACCCCAAAGCCTGGCTCCCATGAATATCCTGGCAGCTGCATTCTGTAGCAGTTTCCATTTAGGGGAAGCCCTGTGTAGACAGGATTTCAGTCATCTATGCGGAATGTATCCATGGCACGTTCAAACTGCTTCCATCATACTTAAGTGTATTATTATGCCAGTATGGTGTAGCGGCTAGAGTGTTGGACTGGGAGTCGGGAGATCCGGGCAGGGCCGGCGCTGACATAGAGGCAACTTAGGCAGCGGCCTAGAGCGCCAAGCAAACGAGGGTGCCGAACGGCGCACCTGGAAGTTGCTCTCCTAGAGCAGCTTCTGGGCGCGCTGTTCTAAAGCCGCTGCCCCAGCCGCCCCCCAACCCTAGCGTCCTGGCTTCGAAGCCAGCACCCCGCCGGAAGCTGCTTCTGGCTTCGAAGCCAGGACGCTGGGGTTGGGGGGAGGCTTCAGAACGGCGCACCAGGAAGCCACTTCCAGCTGCGCTACTTTGAAGCCTCTGCCCCGCTCCCCAACCCCAGCATCCTGGCTTCAAAGCCGGGAGTGGGAGCAGGCGCGCACGGGGGTGGGTGGGACGGAGGCTTCAGAACGCGCCTGCCTAGGGCGCAATATAGTCTGGCGCTGGCCCTGGATACGGCTTCTCTCCCCACTCAGCTATGAAGCTGACTGGGTGACTTTGGGCCAGTCACAGACTCTCAGCCCAACCTACCTCACAGGGTTATTGTTGTGAGGATAAAATGGATCATGTGAGCCGCTTTGGATTCCTTAAGGAGGAAAAAAGGCGGAATATAAATGTAATACATACATACATACGGGTGTTAAGCTATCTGAGGAATGGCCTATCTCAATGTGAACCTGTTCAGTTATTAAATAGGCAGAAGAGGTCCTTTTGAAGACACCCTTGTTTCCAGAGACCCACTTATCAGAGGCATGCGGGAAAAGGACTTTCTCCCTTGTTGCTTTCAAACTTTGGGACACACTCCCTTTGGAGTTGCGACTGGTCGTCATTCCTGCTGTGTACAGAAAGGTGTTAGGAGTCACTGGAGTGTACCACACATTACTAGGTCATTGTTGAAAATGCTCCCTGAGGAAAAAAATCCAAAACACATTGGGTCTACAAATCAATCTTTTGGCATTTGGAGTTTCTCGCCCTTTTTTTCCTGTAGGTGGCGCCATTCGATTTTTGGTGCAGGAAGGGGGTTAGACGTATTTTTTTAACCTGGTGTTTTAAACTGGCCTTTAAATTTGGCATCTTAAGGTTGTCTTAATGTTTTATGATGTTTTTAATTTGGTTATGGCTTTTGTTTTCTGAAATTTATGCTTTAGGGTGGATTCCTGCATTGAGCAGGGAGTTGGACTCGATGGCCTTATAGGCCTCTTCCAACTCTACTATTCTATGATTCTATGATTCTGTAAACTGCCTTTGTTGGCTTCAGAGGAATTATAGAAATACAATGAATGAATGAATGGATGGATGTGTCTGTCTTCCCCCTGCATTTCTTTGGTTTTGTGCAAATCTCAAATTGCTTCAGAATCCCAGTTCATTCAGAAGCACAAGACTGACATTCCTTTGTATTCCCACAGCGCCGTGGACCTCCCATCATGATTCCTATGCCACCACCTCTGCAGCCCCAACGACCAATGATCCCTCAGCAACCTCCACAGACACCACAGGTAAACCCAGCATGACATTAAGAGTGGGGGTAAAGGTTCTGATTATTTATTTATTATTTATTTATTTAGAATATTTATATACCACTCCCCATTGAAAAATTTCGGAGCGGTGTACAAGGTAAAATGAAAATAAAAACAGAATAAAACAGTTAAAACAAAATTTAAAAAGAAGTAAAACAACAACAACACAGAAATCCAAGGCTGCATGTTAAAGAAAGGCTTCTTGGAATAAAGATGTTTTCAGGAGGCGCCGAAAGGAGTACAAGGTTGGCGCCTGCCTGACCTCCAGAGGCAGGGAATTCCACAGGAGGGGTGCCACCACGCTGAAGGCTCTTCCCCTGGTGGATTCCAATCGGAGGATGGATCTAGGTGGAACCACCAGGAGCAGGCCCTTGGATGACTTCAGTGACTGGGCAGGTTGGTAAGGGAGAAGGCGCTCTCTCAGGTATCCTGGTCCCAAGTTGTTTAGGGCTTTGTACACAAGTACAAGAACCTTCAACCTGGCCCGGTAGCAAATAGGAAGCCAGTGCAGTTCCCTCAGCAGAGGAGTTACATGCTGGAAAGGGGCAGCTCCAGATTAATATCCCTCAATTATACGAGCCCCACTGACTGAAACAGAAGGATATATAATGACATACATGGATTGCTTATCCCCCTGAACAGGAAATGCTTTGGGCCTACAAAGAAATCTTCTTTCGGTATCTGGGGTGCGGAACCCCAGGCCTGCAGTCTAAATCTGGCCCATTTGGGGGCTTCCAAATAGGCCCCACCCCCTTCTCCTGGCACCACCCACTTCTCCTGGCGCAACGCCCTTTCCCCTGACTGCTGGATATTTGGTGATTTCTTGGCTTTTGTATATTCCCCCTCCCATTCTAAAAGGTTGTAACACCTCCCATAAGGCTTAATTACTGGCCATAAGAGCTTGAAGCTAAAAATATGCTGTGATTTTGGTCCTGCCACCTTTGCCTCTGGCCTATGCACCACTGGAATGTGCACATTCTGTTCCGACATGGTGAGTGTCTGACAACATTGTGTCTGCCCTCATCTGGAGCCTCCTTTGTGGTCCGATGCGCAATTTCCAGAGCATCTATTGTGTTCAATATTGTGCTCTGGTAATTACGTAGCTTTCCCCGATGAGTAAATGGCGGCTGTAAAGGCCCCATTTACCCAATGGAGGAAATTACATAATTTCCAGAGCCTCCATTGTCATGTACAATGGAAGCTCTGGACAAGAGCGGACAGCTGCCGGGAACTCAGCAGACCATGCAGGCACTCAACCCGCAAACCCACAAATGGTGCCACAAGTGCCTAACTGGGTCAGGGGGGCGGATGTGGGGAGTCCATTGGACTCCTGAGCGTCCTCTGAAGCGCCCTTGCTCGATGGGCTGGAAAGTGTGCAAGTTTTATTGAACTGTACAGCTTCTAAAAGTACACAACTTTTTAAAATGCGCAACTTTTTAAAATGCACACTTTTTAAATGTGCAACTTTTCAAAATGCAAAACTTTTGAAAACTGCACTTTCCCCGTTGTAAGGTTCGGGGGGAAATGGTCACAGACAAGAATGAGAGTGAGACCAACTGACCTGTGAATTTCAGAGACTTTCAGGGAGCTTGAACAAATTTCTCCCTCACTCTTAAGAGTGGAGCCAATGTTGGTCCCTCAGCTAATGATCAAGGCCTTAAGATCACACTGTAACCTTGATAAAAGAATCACAGCATTTCTACCAGTAGATGTCACTATAACATCAAGCAACTTCTGCTAAGTTCACAATAAGAACTTAGTTTTTGTGCGCCAGACTTTCTCTCAACTGTAAATAGATTTTTTTTTCCATCTGACTGAACATTTTGTTGATGCCTCAACAAAATGAGTATGGCTTACAATAACTGTAAGGCACATCCCTTCGACAGCTGCCTTTCATTTGCCATTTTTATAAACCACCCAGGGAGCTTCAGCTATGGAGCGACATGTAAATTTAATAAATAAATAAATGAATAAATAAATAAATAAATAAATAAATCCCTGTTGCACATACAGAGAGCATGGGTTTTTAGGAATATGGCTAACAGTTTATTCTTTTTTAATTTTATTGTATTTCATTTTGCTGCTGCTTTTAGTTTGCTGTAAACGGGTTTTAATGATTGCTGTGTTTATGCTTTTATATTTTGTGAGCTGTTTTGAAATAGTCCTTTTTTGGAGGGGGAAAGAAGGGCAAAACATTCTTAAATCAATAAATTAGTGACTGGGCATGAAAGTGAATGCATTAGTACCACTGTTTCATTGTCTTGCTTCCTTTACAGCTGATACCTATCCCATTTCCTTATGACCCAGCTCAGGTAACTTTTAAATTGCTATGTATGTGAGAATTCTAGCACAGAAAGAAAGAAAAAGATTCAGAGATAATCTGCAGAGGTTTCTGAGGATGAGGACACGGTGGCACGTCCCGATTGGTTTATTTGTAATTATTTTTAGGTCATCTTTAAGGGCAGAACTCTCTCAGCCCTTTCCTTATGCCCCAATTCATACATTTCCATAGTGGACATGTGAGCTTCTCCTCCTGCTTCCCCACAACTGGATAACATTTAAATCCTGTGAAGGCAATTGCCTGAACATATGAGGGCTTAAAATGAGTAAAGGGTCAGTCAGGATCATGCCCATTGACTCTGCTCCTGACGTCTTTGGGCATGCCGGCCCTGCACACCTCAGTTCAGACCATGATGTGTTGAAACTGCAAGGTCTGAATAGGAGCTCACATTTGCTTGAACGCGAGTAGAATTCTTCACGTGATCGGGAACCCTGATGAGGATTGATTCAAGACAGCAAGGCCTGAACTGAGGTGGGTGAGGCTGATGTAAGTGGGGAGATAACAGCCAGGGTCAGTGTGCCTGGCCCTGACCCTCTACTCATTTTAAACCCTCCCACATTCAGGCAAACACCTGAACAGGGCTATAGTATGATTTTCACCTATTTTTCACCTGGACAGTACAGGAATTGATTATGCTTAGTGTCCAGAGAAAAGGCTGGTTAGACATTCAAAACCCAGGAATGGCTGGAAAAAGGAGTAGATGGGTGTTAGGGCAGGGTTCTTCCACCACCACTTCTTTGTCCACTACCGTCACTTGTCTTGTCTTTGGGCTTCTTTAGATTAAAGAGAAATCATGTTTGCTTACCAGCACTTTGCTTCCTGCTTCTCTTCCACAATTGTAATGAGCTGAATTACATAGAAAAAGAGGGGCGACCATGTGCTTGGAATTGGAAACTACAGTACTCATAGTATTGAATGGGACAGCGCCCTCTAGTGGGTGTTTTGTAGCACAACTTCTCCTGAATTCAGTAGGAAATCCCAAGATATTTCAGAAGAATCAAGATATCCAAGTTGTTGTTTTTAAACAGAATAATTGGGAGCAGGAGACATCATCGAATGTCACAGTGTCACTGAACATCCGTCATTGGTTAGCACAGTGTGGGCCCTTCAATCAGAGCCAAATTTCACATTATACTACTGATGTCATGTGTAGCTAAGACTTCATTTGGTAAAATCCAACATAAGTCTTACTTAGAGCAGACCCATTGAAATGAATAGGACTTAACTGACTAACTTAAGTCTCAGTCATTTCAATGGATCTACACTAAGTCGGACTTACATTGGATTTTACCTCCAATGGAGCTTTTATTTTAAACTACCACACACACCCTGGAGGGGATTTGAGTGTCATAATCCCAATCTGAATTGAGTAAAAAACAAGAAACAGTTCAGCTGTGGGCCACACAATTTGTATGACATCTACTTCAGCCCTTAGAAAGGCCTGGTAGATTTAAAATCCAACTTTTTTTCTATGGATTTGGTCCAGGTTTAGACCTACGTAGAGTATACCCATTGAAATCAATCAGACATCAATTACTCACAACTAAATGGTCTCATTCATTGCAATGGGTCTAAATTAAGCCTTGGCTAAGTCTGAATCCAACTTTATATCACCACTCCACCACAATATCCCTTAGCTAAGGTTCTCCGTAATCCTCTCTTCCACAACCATAGCACTTCCCTGATATATAAAACCAGTCTTTAAACTGAGCTTTAGAATGACTTACACAAAATGATCCTATGTATTTGGGCCATATATGATAAACTGGGTGATGTCCTTTCTCTTTAGGGAAATCCTGCTGCTGGCCCATTTCCGGTAAGATAACGTATCAATGTTGTTTAATCATTGTTTCTAGATTGTAGCATAGCAAAGGGAGGTGTATCTATCTACACTACAAACTTACATCAGTTTTAGTTCAACTGCTCTGATCCAATATAAGTTTGCAGTGTAACCATGTCTTTTCCTCCCATGGAATCATTGAGGGCAGGGCTCCTGCGTCTGGTGAAATTCCCTCTTCATCATAACAGTTAAGGCTGCAGGAGCTAGAGTGACCAGATACAAAAGAGGGCAGGGCTTCTTCAGCTTTAACTGTTGTGATGAAGAGGGGATTTCACCAGGTGCTGCATGCATGCAAATGACACCTGCTGAAATTCCCGTTTCTCTACAACTGTTAAAGATACAGGAGCCCTGTCCTCCTTTTCATATGGTCACCCTAGGTTTAGACCTACTTGGAGTATACCCATTGAAATCAATCGGACAGCAATTACTCACAACTAAATGGTCTCATTCATTGCAATGGGTCTAAATTAAGCCTTGGCTGAATCCAACTTTATATCACCACTCCACTACAACATCCCTTAGCTAAGGCTCTCCGTAATCCTCCCTTCCACAACTATAGCACTTCCCTGATATATAAAACCAGTCTTTAAACTGAGCTTTAGAATGACTTACACAAAATGATCCTATGTATTTGGGCCATATATGATTAACTGGGTGGTGTCCTTTCTCTTTAGGGAGTTCCTGCTGCTGGCCCATTTCCGGTAAGATAACGTATCAATGTTGTTTAATCATTGTTTCTAGATTGTAGCATAGCAAAGGGAGGTGTGTATCTATGTACATTACAGACTTACATTGGTTTTAGTTCAACTGCTCTGATCCAAAATAGGTTTTCAGTGTAACCATGTATTTTCCTCCCATGGAAACATTGAGTGCAGGGCTCCTGCATCTGGTGAAATTCCCTCTTCATCATAACAGTTAAGGCTGCAGGAGCTATACTAGAGTGACCAGATACAAAAGAGGGCAGGGCTTCTTCAGCTTTAACTGTTGTGATGAAGAGGGGATTTCACCAGGTGCTGCATGCATACAAATGACACCTGCTGAAATTCCCTTTTCTCTACAACTGTTAAAGATACAGGAGCCCTGTCCTCCTTTCCATAGGGTCACCCTGCTTAGTGGTCTCCAGGCCTGTCACACCACAGAATTAAAGTTCCCAGAGTTCCCTGGGGGAAAGGAGCAACTGTTAAATCAAGGCCAGGCCACATGTGATGCTAAATGAACCATTACAATGCACTGCAGGAATGCATTCATGTAGCCTCCGTGCTCCTATTAGCATTGTGGGGTGGGGTGGGGTGGGGGAGCTAATATTGACACCAGCAGCAACAGGACAGGGCAATTTTCATTAGGATCATGACTTGGGTCAGAAGGGTTAAACATTCCCTCTCTATGCACTGTGATCCTGATGGAAATCATCTCCCAACCCCTGTCTAGTATGTGTATGCATGATCCATTTTTTGATGGTGCATTTAGTACCTCATCTATTTTGATATCAATTCAGACAGCTTCTTCATTACTCTGAAAGGAAAATAGCAGCAGGGCCAGGTGTGTGCAGGTCAAGAGTGTGCAAGGAGAGCCTTCATAACCATGCCCCCAGAACCCCGTCAGGCTCTTAGGGTGACCATATGGAAAAGAGGACAGCACTCCTGTATCTTTAACAGTTGTAGAGAAAGGGGAATTTCAGCAGGTGCCATTTGTATGCATGCAGCACCTGCTGAAATCCCCTCTTCATCACAGCAGTTAAAGCTGCAGAAATATAGCTAGAGTGACCAGATACAAAAGAGGACAAGGCTCCTGCAGCTTTAACTGTTGTGATGAAGAGGGAATTTGATCAGAGTCTGCATGCATATAAATGACACCTGCTGAAATTCCCTTTTCTCTACAACTGCTAAAGATACAAGAGCCCTGTCCTCCTTTTCATACTCTCACCTTAGGTCACCAGACAGCTGTCAGGAATGTGATTTCGATAGGGAAGAGAAGGCACAGGGAGAGTCCTCCCCATGTACATCTTCTCCATTTAAATCACACACTTTCTCCCCTGCTGATCAGCAGGTGGGAGGTGCAAGGGGGTCTCAGCGCACAGAGAAGGGATGTTGAAACCTCCGCATCTCTGCGCACTGAAATGGGGGTGGGGAGAGTATCCATGCATCCATATGTGTGTGTTTGATAGTCACTAACAAGGACACTCGTGTTTATTATTACTTCACATGTGTCCCAAGCAGATACTGAGACTGATCTTCGGCTCAAATTAAGCCCCGATTGAAAATATGCTATGTGTCATAACATCTTACAGAAAACAATGTACTTTGCTTCCCATGGATTTCATATGGGCCAAAGAATTTATCAAGTTTTTAAACTTGAACTGGAGTCTTGGGGCTGTTTTAAACATAGAATAGATTAGGTTAGATTTCAATTTATATGCCTGCCAATCCTTCTCAAAGGAAATTGTATTGGGGGCGATTCATAAGGAGGCTAAGCAAGTTGGGCCCTACATACATGTGGTGAGTGCCTCCATGACATGTATCACATATTTTCTCCTTCCTTCCTCTCTCTCTCTAGTTTCCTTTTCCTTCATATCCTGGTGTGGTAAGATCATTACTCTGCACTAAGCTGTGTTTGCGTCATCTGAGGTCTGGAGGCAAACTCAGGCCCTATAATATTTAACTGATTGCATGAGTAGGGTTGTGTTTTTATATTTAGGGAATGGAAGATATCTGGCAAGGTGAAGGGGAATGAGAGTTGGAGGAGATATGGGTTACTCTTCAGCATGTACTGCAGAACCAACTGATTGTCTTCTGGTGCCTGAGTTTTAGAGCTGACACCCACTTAACCATACTGATATATCCAGTTCATGCTCACAAGCACCACTGTGAGAGCTACCTTTCATAAGAACATAAGAAGAGCCCTGCTGGATCAGACCAAGGGCCCATCTAGTTCAGCACTCTGTTCATACAGTGGTCAACCAGCTGTTGACCAGGGACCAACAAAGCAGGACATGGTGCAACAGCACCCTCCCACCCATGTTCCCCAGCAACTGGTGCACACAGGCTTAATGCCTCAGATACTGGAGGTAGCACACAACCATCAGAGCTAGTAGCCATTGATGGCCTTCTCCTCCTCTTCCCCATACCACTCTGATTGTGTGCATGAAAGATGTACAGGGGTGGTGTCAGTGATGTGGTTCCTTCCGACTAGAACGTGGGTGATGTTCATGTAGGAAGGTGGTACAGGACGGACCCCCCCCCCACACACACACACACGTTACTGGAGTGAAGTGGCATGCAGCCACAGAGAAACATCTCAGTCGGCTGGTAAGTATGGATCAGCTGAAACATAAGAACATAAAAGCCCTGTTTATCAGGCCAAAGGTCCATCTAATCTGTACCTTTATAGGAGGGGTTGTGACTCAGTGTAGGACATGCAATTTGCATGCAAAAGGTCCCAGGTATGACTGGAGGAAAGACCTGTCTGAAAAACTGGGGAACCTTATCCATCAGGGTAGACAATACCAGGTCAGATGTACCAGTGGTTTATACGAAAACCTCCTATGTGGCTTGTAAACCATATTTAGTTGGGGCATTTATGTCAGCTACTTAACAGGTCGAGTATTTTATTGAGATTGTTTTTAGCTGTTGAAATTGTTTTAAATTTTGTATATTGAAATTTTATGCTGTATTTATAATCTTGTGAAATGTTGCAAACCACCTAGAGAGCTTTGGCTATTGAGCAGTAAAGAAATTAACAATTTGAGACTTCTTTCCTTTTCTGAGGGAGATGGATCATAGATTGCCGGCTAGAAGTATCAACCTTTGCCCTGGAAACCCCTCCTCCTAATCTCAGGTTTTTGAAATTTGATTGTTAGGGAAATAATTTTGACCATGCTCAAGTCTGTCTATCATCATCATCATCACCATCACATATAAGCTTATAAAATTCATCATCCAAAAAGATAAACTAGCTATTTAGGTTATACCAATCTCAACCCTACACTTTATATATGCTAATCACAATTCAATGATTGACATAATTTAATTAATAAGCTCTTTAAAATATTTCTGATCTCAGGAAAAAAATTATAAACAGAAGAAAAGGCAAACAAATCATAAAAGGGGGAAGGAATTACCCGGGATAATAATCTGTTTAGAATGCCAAAATGCTCAAAAAGTTTCCCATTCTTCGACAGTTTTCTTAACATTCAGTCTTCCTTGTCTCAGGTACATACACCAAGTAATTTTGCAAGTTCCAGGAGCTTAATGAACCAATACAGAGACATTAGACAGAGTAACATGGCTGTCTCAGGTGGCCGTTCTCGGCAGTGGTGGGGGTAACGGAGGCATCTTGTTCTTTGCCTCAGGCAGCAAAACGTCTTGAGCTAATTCTGACCAAGAACATAACTTTTTTTTCATGTGTGAATGGGACAAAATGGAATTAAGAAGTCCCTTACCCGTGGGCTCAGAAATCTGGCCAACTCTGCCTATAGCAGCCATCGCACTTTCCATTATGAATAGAGTAAAAGGAATTCAAATTCTGCCACCATTTGTAGAGACTCAGGCTTTAGCTAGACCTAAGGTTTATCCCGGGGCCGTCCCACGGTCATCCATGCCTGCTCCCGGGATCCCGTGTGTGTGTGTCATTTACATGAGCAGGGATGACCCCGGGATAAACCTTAGGTCTAGCTAAGGCCTAAGTGTACAAGAAAATGTAGGAATCATCTCATCATTTTCACCATTACCCTGTTGACTGATCTCTACTATGAAAATTTAATGTACTGATTTTTCCCCTTTCTTCTTTTTTCTCTGCAGTTCCCATTTCCTGGATTTCCGGTAAGATAATTGTTCTGCATTCTACCATATTTCCATTGCCAGAGATCTGGGGCCAAACATAGAGACTTTCGACACGTTTTTATTGTGCGCTCTTGATTGCTCACTCACAGTTGTTTGCAAGTCCTTTACAGAACGTCCTCATCTTCAAGGGCCTCTTCAGTGCTTTGTGACCATTATCACGCTTTTTTTCTTAATAGGAAAAGTGTGGGGTGTTTTTTTTTCCTGAATGGCTTCTATAATGCCATAGAAATCACATGTAATTACACAATTCCATTATACAACAGCACCAGCTAGTGATTGTATAATGGAACATATAGAAAGGCAGAGAAATAAAAACCCTTAAAAAAAACCCAAATGTAAAAGAGCCGATCTTAATCTCACAAAGAATGCGGAAGCAGAAGTCTCAGTAATGGTGCAGCTTTAAAGCTTCAGATAGAAAGGCCTGAGGCTCTGTAATACTTATCTGATTGCAGGAGCAGGGCTGGACTTTTGTATTGGAGGAATGAAAGATATACAGCAAGAATAAGGGGAAAGTATTTGAAGGAGGAGGAAAAGGAGGAGAATCTCTAAAGTGTGCTGCAAACCTTTGGTCTTTTTGACCATGAGGTGGATTCCTGCATTGAGCAGGGGGTTGGACTCGATGGCCTTATAAGCCCCTTCCAACTCTACTATTCCATGATTCTGTGATTTAGGGCTTACACCCTTCCATAGCCCTAGTGATACATCTGATTCATGCTCACTTGTACAGCTGTGAGAGAGCCATCTTTTGTTGCCTTCTTCCCACACCACTCTGATTGCATACACGAAGGAGGAAGCATGAGGTAGAGTCAGTGATGAGGTTCTTTTCCATGGGTAATATTTCTGTGAGAAGGAAACATGTCATTGTTCCCACCCAATAACACATTACCGGCACAATGTGCGAAGCTGCCACAGAGGAACAGCTCCCTCTGCTGCTTCTAATAACTGTAGACTGGCTGAAACTAGAAGAGCCCTGCAGGATCAGGCCTAAATCCATTGAATTCCTCCACTAGGCAGTGGTAGAGTACTTGCTTCGCATGCTGAAGGTCCCAGGTTCAATCCCTGGCAAATCCAGATGGGGCTGGGAAGAAAAGCTTGAGGAGCCACTGCCAGTCAGTGTCAGCAAAACTGAGCTAAATGGACAAGGTAGTCTGACTCAACGGGCAAAATCCAATGGGGCGCTTAGGCCTCCAGTGATTCTCTTATGCTTTGCCAATTCCTGGTGGTTTCACATGATATGGCCTGACTGGAGTCCACCAGGAGAAGAGCCTTCAGCGTGGTGGCCTCTTTTCTTTGGAACTCCCTGCCTCAGGAGGTCATGCAGTATGTCTTTAAGTTTAGGTGCCTCCTGAAAACATCTCTATTCGAGGAAGCATTCCTTGGGTGACAGCCATGGGGGTGGGGGTGGAGGGTGTATTTAAAGTATAATGATTTCAATGGTGTTTCATACATTGTATTTTTACTGCTTTATTTCTTATGTCCACCACTATGGAATCTGTTTCACATATGGAGCGGTATACAAAATTTGCAAAGAAAAAAAGAAAGTATTTTGTTGCACAAGTGCCCTCACTGTTTGCGCAACAGCAATTTAGTGCTTTCGGGGCAACCCAAAGCTCACGAAAACACTCATTTCTGGAAGGAAGCAGGTCAGTGGAGCTCACATAAGGGAGCTTTGCCGACTTGCCTCCTTCCAGAAATGAGCATTTGCACTCCTTTCGGGGCTTCCTTTAGGAAGCACTTACTCTCCCTTGCATAAGCGGTCTGTCCTGTCTGCACAACAGAATCGACAGGACCCAGTGCTTGCAGAAGGGAATTAACAGGACGGAAGGGAACCACTTCGTTGGATTCTGCCCAGTATAAGCTAACTTCTTATACAGAATCTTGAGCCAGCAGGCCCAATCCAGTCTGCCCAAGTTCCCAATCTAGCTCTCTGGGGTTCCCGATGGCAATGTCCCTTTCCACCAACCAACAATCATTGGTAGTTTCCTGGCTTTTGCATGTTCTTTTCCCATTCTAAAAGGCTGAAATGTATCTCCTAATGCTAGTTCCTGGCAGGAAGAGCTTTAAGCTACGATATGGGGCTGCCCCATTTTGCTTTTGGCCCGGCCAATGACTGGAATGTGGTTTCCCAAGAGCTTCTCCAAAATTGAATTCGGCCCTTCCTTTCTGGATAGATAATTGGAGGCTCAATTATCATTCCCAGCTTCCCCATATGTGTGTCTTGTATTAGCTCTCTCATTAGACCTGCTACTGGTTCTGGGTATAGGGTGGATTCCAGCGCTCCACAATCACAACCCAACCATGTTCATTGGGTTAGCATTAAACACTTCTCTCAATGGTCTAAATGTAATGTTTTTTTGCATTTTTAGGGCTTTCCACCTGTTATGGGGGTAAGTGTCTTTATACTTTTATCATTAAATACAACTGGTCCTACCTAATGATCGCAGGTTACATTTGCTGTCTAGGGGAAAGCCCTTTCTATCGACAGCATTTAACTTCCAACCTCACCCAGCTTGGGCAGATTTGGAAAGGCAGGGTCCTCAAACTATGTACAATAATAGAAAAAGGGGAAGAACGTTACAGCATGTAAGAAAATTTTGTTGGAGCCTCCAAGAATCTAAAGCCCTTTTGGGATATTGCTGGCTGAGCAGAAGTGAGGTGCACTAGTTGTTTTCTGTATACTTCCTATATAAAGATTTTTAATCAAAGAAATGTAACTCTCTTTTTCAACAGAGATAATGTCCCTGCAGATACACTCTGTCTCTCGGTAAGTGTTGCTTGTAAATTCCATTATAATTTGCTTATAAATTCCACTATAATGTTTTTATTGTGCCATAAATTCCAGCTTCCTTGTGTGTGTGTGTGTGTATATATATATATATATACACACACACACACACACACACACACACACACACACACGAGAGACACAATCCTGCATGTTTAAAAGCACTTGAAGCTGGAATTTGATGCACATTTATCCAGGAGCAAGTTTCATTGAATCATCCAAGTAAGCATCCATAGGACTGAGCTGTGGATTTTTAAGGGCTTCTCTTTGGCTGAATTGTGCCCTTACTTCATGGATAACCAGTCTGTAGCACAGATGCCAAGAGCACAGATGCTGTCCCCTGGCTTTCAAGTTTGTACTTTTCCTGCTGCTAATAGTGGTGGAGAAACAACAAACATGGTGATCACTGGGCGTGGGAGAGGCTTTCACCTCCATCCCCACCCCAGTAACCCCTAGATCTGTGAGCAGGAAAGAGGGGTTTAAACCTCCCTAGTGATATGTATGTATAGGAGAGAGGGTGTGTGTACATGCACATGTGCAGTTCCCTGACACCAGATGCAGCCCTTGGGGGCTAAAAAGGTTGTGCACCCCAGTCTATAAGCAGATTATAGCATCCCATCACAAGAGCTTGTGGGTGGCACCCTGGGACAACACCACATATGAAATATGATGCCATATACGAAGTCAGATCATTGGTTCATCTCAGCATTGTCTACACCAGGGGTGCAGGACCCCAAGCCCAGGGGTCCCAATCCAGACCTCTAGGGTTCTACCCCACTCCTCTCCCCACCCCCAATTTGCTTTTTTCTGGATTTTGTGCAGTCTTTTCCCCCATTCTAAAAGCTTAATTACTGTCAGTAAGAGCTTTAAGCTAAAAATGCTGGTATTTGAACCCATCCAAAGAGCTTCTCCAAAATGGAATTTAGCCCTCCAGGTGAGCTCTGCAGCCCTGGTCTGCACTGACTGGCAGTGACTCTCCAGGGTTTTCAGACAGGTGGCTTTTTCCCAGCCCTACCTGGAGTTGCCAAAGACTGAACCTGGGACCGTTTGCATGTCCAGTGTGTGCTCTAGCACTGAGCAATAGTCTCTGCCTTGAAATTGCTACGTCACACCGCTGCCCGGTCTTGCCTCAGGAGACCAGAAGCAAAACCACTCCAGGCCTGCATATTTACTGTAGTGTGTGGTACTATCCCATAGTTTGGAACTGATGTGATGCTCTTGCTAAAAACGTCAGCAACTGCTGCTCTACTGTTTAAACAAAAGTCAAAGATTACTTGTTAATCACTGAACAATAAATCTGATTTTATGCCCTAAAGGTGACAGAAAGAATGTGAAAGATGTTCTCCGAGGTGGTCTCCTGCTTTTAACTTCCCTGCTGAATCTTCAAGCTGCCTTTTAATTCTACTTATTTGCTTTATTTGGCTATAAAAAGCAGTGTTTCATTTCTTTGACAACATTACGCATATGTCATCTCTTGTGAATATTGTTTTCACCTAAAGCAATGTAACAGCATCCATTTCTAAACTAAGCTGTGCTTTTATTATAGTTGATAAATACTGAACACTGACACTTTTCTTTTTTAATTCTGAAGTCTCAAAAGCAAGACAATCCGGTATTAACTATAGATTTAACTTCCATTAAGATCATCACAGAAGTTAATTATTATATTGTTTTATCATAACATAAAGATATGAATACATAAGCTATGGTTTACTTATATGCCTGACAACATTTGATTGAGATGTCTCATTCAATAGATTTTCAATCCAATATACTTTTGTTTTTCTTGCTGGAAAGTAGTGTTTTTTTTCCTTTTAAATGTGCATAAATAAAGAATAATACAAACCAGAATGAGAGCCTTAATTTAATGCATCTGTTACTATGAGACTGGAATTAGAACAAGTGATCATTTCCACCTTCCTTTCTGTTCTGGACCAGAATTATCACAACTTTTTGTGATAATTTTTGCTGCCCCTATTGATTGTACCATCAGTAACTTTTGACGAAGTTCAACCACATTACATTATGTTCCAAACATTTGATACCTGAAGCAGTTTTTGTTTCTGGAGTATATTTGGTGGTGCATCCTCACACTCAAAAAAGACAAATACCATCTCCCAGAAGAATGGGCAGGTATTCTCCTTACAATTGCAGGATAGCACAACTAATATTGTCTCCCAGCACCCTGCCCTTACCTTTGTGCAGGATGGGACCATGCTTTCTGGGCAATGGCGCTTCTAGGATTGTCCTGTGCTTGGCAGAGCAAACCAAAGGATGGTTATATAAACAGAAGGAAACAGTGACATTGGTGCAATTTATTCAGCAAGACGAGTTAGACAATGAAATCACCCTATATGTGTTATGGAAAAAATATGTAGTTTGACACAACAAAAAGCAGTGCTACTTTGAACATAATTTTATAAGAAAAACTAAGCTACTGCCATATACTCACAGTGAGAAACTTATTGGCATATCAAGTCTGCATTATCACTGATTTGCTACTAAATCTGGTTAGTGACATTTCTGAGAAGTCTCCAAGAGATGGATACCATGGCACAAAGGCATTCCAACAATGACATAAAAGCAAAGTTGAACTTTAAGAGTGGACCAGGCAGTTTACAATCACTCGGGTGTTGGACTCAGGAACTTAGACAGATGTTTTAAATTGCCTGTGATTTTAAACAAATTAAGTGCTATGACTGGCGCCCTAAGAACAGCATATATAGTAGAATTTATGAAGGTCCTCTCAATATGGGGATGGCCATAAGCCTCCAAACTCAAAGGCTTACAGCTATCCAATGGAGAGTCAGTCTCCAAGCCCGCATTTCAGCTAGACAGGCTTTTTCACTTATCTAACTGAGGCGCTGGGGAGGAGGAAGGAAGGAGGCTGGAGAAGCCAGCCTCCTCAGTCCCTCCCACAGGAATGCCCTGGGGAATGCCTCCTTTACTTCCTCTCGGAGGTTGCATTTGTGACTTTGAAGAGGCAGCCAATGCAGTTTTCTCTGTGCCGGCTACGAGGGGGAAGGGAACTTGGATTTCTGGGCCCAAGGTCAGAGTGCTGTCTCTGACCTCAGATCCAGAAATCCAAACTATTCTATGCCCCCCTCTGATGCTTTCCAGGGGCCAAAGGATTGCTCTCCCCAGCAACCTGATCCTGCACATCAGAAAACTCTGAAGGATAATTAACAGTGAGAGAAGCTCTTATGAAAAAGAAGGAACCTGTCTTGGTGCATATGGAAAAGTACAAGAGCTCTTTGGATTCCACACTATATTTTTAAATCCATGGATTTAAATGATCTTATATTTTAAAATGCCAGTATAAGACAGTAAGCTGCAGGAGTGTTTTATACCAAGTTAATATTTTATACCAGTTTGTTACTTTTTGTTTCCTGATTATGTGCACCTTAGATTTTTATTCCAGTTATATCACAGTTTTCTTTCCTCATCTCCATAAAGAATAGAATCAGCATGGAAATAAGAATAGGGCTGTTTATTTCTGAAAAATGCCTTGCTGGGTGTGTATGATGAACATGAAATACATTCAGAATTCACAGTGCAATGCTGTACACATTTACTCAGAAATAAGCACCACTGTGTGCATAGGATTGCACCCTTAGTTGCTTCATTATCATGGGTTATGGCAATAAATATTAAGTATTGACATGCAAGGTTTATTTTCCTAAAAACTAATCAACATCAGCAAGTAAAAGAGAAGCGGAGCTTAATAACCACAGTACAGAAGTTACAATCCATTACCATTCAACAATTTGGCAATGAAAACAGAGGAAGAAGCTCGCAATTATGTAAAGGGAAAAAAACATTTTTAATCTCTGAGAATCATGGACACTTGTGTTTCTGTAATTTTTTGTCATCACAAATTGTAAAACGCCTGTCAACAACACTCCTGTTAGCAAACAAAAAATCACACCATTACAGATGTATTACTTCTCCATATGTAATGGATACACAAATTTATCTAATCCCTTGGAATGATTTCCTCATGAAAAGAAGAGGACATGATGTAGCCAATGCCGAACACTTTTAAGCCCCGTTGATTTCAGTGAAAAAGTTAAATCTCTCCCATTGAAATCAAGGGAATTTAGTAACTTCACTTTGGCTGCGGGTACTTTACAGCTTTAATTTATACATCAGCGGTGCTTCTTCAAGCAGCATTCCACTACTCTACTTCTGTTTGACATGTTCAGGCTTTAGTTAGGCTTTGATCATGGCAACTTAGGTCAGGATTTTCACTCCAGTGAGCTCTTCTCTTCTCTGCTACAAGCCTAACGAAGTCAACATGGTTGGCATACAGTTTCAGCTTTTCACTCATGTCAACCCATTTCACTTTCCCAGCATCATCTCCTGCTTCTAGGTGCAAATTGTCCATTGCCTCACCTGTAATGAGAGACATTATAGTAGTTTGATTTGTTGCCTCCTTTTTATTCCTCAACATGGCCCATTACTTCCTTCTCTACCACATCCCCCTTATGTCAGCTTCCTTTGCAAAGTACAGAGTTGAAAGAACTGAATGTTCTTCACTGAATACTCTTGTTATGGCAGGAATACTGATTGACAGCCTGCCTCAGCCCAACGAAGTGGCCTTAAAGTGCCTGCATTTCAAAACCGGTTTGCCTGCATTTTTAACGTTTGAGTTTCCAGGTGAAGAACTGTGATGTGCAGGTGGAGTACCTGGACTGTATGCTTGTTCACACAGGTGAGCAGTTCTTTTCACTGAATACTCTTGTTATTCTCATATATCTAGTAATTTATAATCTGACTGACAGCCTGCCTCACCTCAATAATGTGGTGTTAAAAACAAAAGAAAGGCAATAGCTTAGCTCAGTGGCAGAGCACATACTGTGTTTGCAAAAGGTCCCTTGTTCAATTCCTAGCATTTCCAGGTAAGGCTGGGAAAGGCCCATCTGAAACCCCAGTCACTGCAGGCCAGGTGGACAGAAAGTAGATCTCCGGATGTTCAGGACTTTAACTCCCAGAAGCCCTTGCTAGCATGGCTATTGGTCAGGAATGCTGGCATTTGAAGTCAAATCATCTGGAGATCTACTTTCTGCCCACTGTTTGTGTAGGCAAAAGTGAGCTAGATGGACACTAGAAGCATTCAAGAGGCAGCTGGACAACCATCTGTCAGGTATACTTTAGGATGGATTCCTGCATTGAGCAGGGGGTTGGACTCGATGGCCTAATAGAAATACTTTTGTAAGCCGCCGTGAGAGCCTTTTTTGGCTGAATGGCGGCATAAAAATACTTAAATAAATAAATAAATAAATAAATAATAGGCCCCTTCCAACTCTACTATTCTATGATTCTATGACAGATAGACTTTGGCTTAAATCCAGCGTCATGAAAGGACACTTCCACTTGCATGGTGGGACATCCCCCCCTGTCTCACGTGCAGCTCCCTGCATACCTCCAATTTTGCTCTGGATGGTCCCGCAATCCTTCAAAGCAGATTTTGAGGGTGTGCAGAGGACTGCAGGAGAGAGGGAAACTGCTCCACCAGCACTTCCCTGTTCTGCTGGCACAATGACAACATTGGATTCAAGCCATCTTTTGTGCAATGGCACCTGTGTGCTATCACAAACACCATTGCCGAGACAGCAGAAAATATTTAATTTAGTGTGTGGTAGGCTTTTATAATTTCAAGCGTAACAACATATAAATAAATGTAACAATTTAGGGGGCGAAATCTTCATCAAATTTAATTTTCCATCACTTCCCAATTTCCAATAATCAAGAATGTATAAAATGGACAGACGCTGAGAAAATAATCCTCTCTCCACCCCCACCATTTAATTATTTAACACAGCCTTCTCCAATCTGGTGCCCTCCAGATGTTTTGGATTACAATTCCCAGGATTTTTAATCACTGGCCATCTTTGCTGGGGTTGATGGGAGTAGATTTCCAAAATACTTGTAGGGCACCAGGCTGCAGCACACCAGGTTGGGAAATGCTGTTCTAACAGCAAGATAAGAACATACGAAGACCTGTGCTAGATCAGACGAAGGTCATAGAATCATAAAATAGCTGAGTTGGAAGGGGCCTACAAGGCCATCGAGTCCAACCCCCACTCAATGCAGGAATCCACCCTAAAGCATCCCTGACAGATGGTTGTCCAGCTGCATCTTGAATGACTCTAGTATGGGAGAGCCCACAACCCCCCTAGGTAACTGATTCCATTGTCGTACTGCTCTAACAGTCAGGAAGTCCATCTAGTCCAGCATTCTGTTCACAGATTGGCCATCTGTGCAACAGCACAGTCCCACCCATGTTCCCCAGCAACTGGGGTACATGGGAATACTCCCGGATACTGGAGGTAGCATAGGACTGGTAGCTTTCTGATAGCCTTCTCCTCCTACAATGTGGGATCTACCTTTACACAAGGAAGATAGCACCAATACTCACCAGATTCATCATGATAGTTTACTGCTTCTGTCTCCATCCAAGCATTGTCTGTATTACGAGGATCATCCACATATCCCTTATATACCTGGAAAGCCAAGGTATACCGTAATGAGGGTTATGACTTACTCTTAGGGCTGTCTCATTGAAAAAAATCTTTGGCAACTACTCATGTGAGTTTTAGTTAATCAATTAAAGCAATAATAGAAATGTAAGAAATAAATAAATAAAATATCGAAATATTTTTGCATATATGTGCAAAAATGCAGCAGCTCGGCTGTTTATTACATTTATATCATGCCTTTTTTCCTCCAAGGAACCCAAGGTGGCATACATAATCCTCCTCCCCTCCATGTTATCCTCACAACAACAACCCTGTGAGGTAGGTTGGGCTGAGAGTCTGTGACTGGCCCAAAGTCACCCAAATGGGTTTCCATGGCCAAGTGGGGACTAGAACCCGGATCTCCCGACTCCCAGTCCAACACCTTAGCCACTACACCACACTGGCTGTTGTCAGGAGCTGTCTCTTTTCAGCATATAACTCCTTTGCTGAGGGACTGCACTGGTTGTTTATTAGCTACCGGGCCAGGTTTAAGGTTCTGGTACTAGTGTACAAAGCCCTAAACAACTTGGGACCAGGATACCTGAGAGGGTGCCTTGTCCCTTACCAGCCTGCCTGGTCATCTGAGGGCATCATGTTCCTGGTGGTTCCACATGGACCTCTGGCACAATTTGAATCCACCATGAGAAGAGCCTTTAGCGTAGTGGCCCCTTCTCTGTGGAACTCCCTGCCCCTGGAGGTCAGGCAGGCGCCAACATCAGGCTCCTTCCAGTACCTCCTGGAAACAATTCTGTTTTGAGA
This sequence comes from Elgaria multicarinata webbii, assembly GCF_023053635.1. Classification (NCBI taxonomy): domain Eukaryota; kingdom Metazoa; phylum Chordata; class Lepidosauria; order Squamata; family Anguidae; genus Elgaria; species Elgaria multicarinata. The sequence goes on along the minus strand of NC_086180.1, from coordinate 18,756,103 downwards.
AGCCTTCCTCAACTAACTAGCCACTGTTTTTGTTTCCTTTGTTTTAAATTGAACTATTTTAATTTGCTTTTTTAACCTTCTTTCTTTTTTACTGTTTAAACCTATGTTCACCGCTTTGGAATTTGTTCTAGATATTGAGTGGTTATATAAATATTGTAAATAAAAAATAATAATAATAAATATGTATTTGCATATAAGAAAAAGCAATAGGTTTTTTTAAAAAAAAAAATCTTGTTTTTTAGGTAATACATACTCGAGTAACACCAGGCATCGTCTAAAAAAGGCATACCTCCTTTTTCCCCACACATGAAGAATGTTTCTTAAGATGCTGCTTGCCGTTTGTCATTGTTAAAAGTACTTCATTTAACAAGTATTCAACATCACTTCTATTAAATTGAAGAAAAATGTAAGATCTGCTTAGGGTAGGCATCTTGTTTTAGTCTGTCAGCCTAATTACTGAGAAGCAATTGCTGCTCCCTACCTATTTGAAAAGAGTTTAATTGACTTTTACATGTAATATTTAACAAGCTAACCAAATGGTTATGGGCAAAGAGAGGTCACTCACCACAAAGTGGTCCTGATTGAAAAGCCTATTTAGTTGTTTCTCCATCTCTTCCTTCTCGGCCCCAGTTTTCTGTAAGGAGTTCAAGGCCTCCTCACTAAATTCCCGTTTTAGCGCAGCAGATAACTTCTCCCCTGGGTCTACCATTCCCTAAAAAAGAAGATTGACACCTATTACATATCCATTCAGAGAATATGTAACATAAGTTACCTTATGTTTTCCCACAGAATAGCAGTTTAGCAGAAGAGAGCAATTATCATTGGAAGAACAGCATGGGACGGGGGAGTTAACAACTCCCCCTTAGCAGATGCTATTAAAACTTTACCAATGACAGCATTTGAAATGTGGCATTGGAAGAGAGTTTTGTGGATACAGTGGACTGCGAAAAAGACAAATAAGTGGGTTCCAGAACAAATTAAGCCAGAACTCTCACTAGAAGAAACCGAGACTATCATACTTTGGACATATAATGAGAAGAAACAGCTCGTTAGAAAAGACAATAATGTTAGGAAAAGCAGAAGGTAGAAGGAAAAGAGGAAGACCAAACAAGAGATGGATTGACTACATAAAGGAAGATATGGATATGAATTTACAAGATCTGAATGGGGTGGTTTACAACAAATGTGACTGGAGGTCACTGATTCACAGGGTTGCCTTATGCCGAAGTCGCCTTGAAGGCACATTACGACTACTACCTATGACAGATCTCCCAATGTCATTTTTGTGAACCGCCCAGAGAGCTTTGGCTATTGGGCGGTATAGAAATGTAATAAATTAATAAATAAATAAATAAATAAATAAATATCTGTTGCCCCCCCTACTCACAACTTAATATGCCATTTAAGAATTAACAGCCTGCTGCAGTATTTTATGTTACTTTCTCTTGATACAGATTTCAATCATCTTTCAAATGCTTAGCAGGACACAAACACACACTTTGGAAGTACAGCACATTTTTTTCTTAAACCAATTATGTCAGTGTTCCTCTTCTCACCCCTGGGATGGCCCATTCCCCACAGTCTTTCCTTTTGATCGCAATGAACTGCAAGATGTTTATGCCGGATACTGGGTGAGCTACTTTATTGCCACTGCTATCTCTCTTCCATCTGCAAGGAGTAACAGAGAGAGAGAGAGAAAAGATGATTCCGTAGTTTCGCCCAAAATGTTCAGGAAATACAATCCTTAAATTAGGAGGAAGTAATATGTGATAAGGTGCACCACCTGCACAGTACAATTGATAGTCAGATGTAACACCATACCATGGCTATTATTTCCAAACCACGGTTTTCCATGGTAACTGCATGATTTAATGCTAAACTGAAAGTGAAGGAGGCAATGACAGCACATGAATAAAGGAGTGGGGAGGGAATATATGAGCACAGGGCTCAATTCACTATAGTTTGAAGGCACATAACTATACAAAACTATAGTTTGGCACTATGTCTGAACCAACCCAGAGTACTGGGTTTGAAATGAATGTGGAAAACCTTGAGTCTGATCAAAAAAGAAGTAGCTTAGGAGGCTCAGGCAATGTAATATAACTGTTGCTTCCAGATTTGTTTAAAAAGTTATTTTGAGGTAGGGTTGGCAACACATCATGATGACAAGATCAGTTTTCTGTTTTAAAAAAATATCCCACATACTAAACACCAAACATTCAAGCTTGAATGTACAGTTATATTTTTCCACTCTGCTAACTACATCTTTTGGCATGTTGTTACTTACCTAGTTATAAGAGGGTCTGCAGCATGATTTGGACCCCAGCGCCCAAGCAGACCTCGGCCCACTATTCCAGTTCTGCCTACAGGGTTCCTGAAAAATAACAGAGTGCGGATGAAAGCCTGGCTGGGATCCAAAGATGCACACAACTAAAGCTCCGTATGCCCAAAGAAGCTTTTGGGGAACTATTTTTGTAACTGAGAAGTTTTTTTTTCCCAAAAGCAGCACACAATAACTTCAACATTAAATCTAAACTAGTTTGTGTGAATGAGCCATTACAGATTGGACATCACATATCAGGTCATCTTACTTCAAACAATCAACACATTCAGCCACAAACTGGATGTTGAGAAATCAAGCCACATTGCCTGCATGTGCAAACCAAGCCTAACCTAAAATGTATTTATTTATTTATTTATTTATTGCATTTCTATAGCACTCAATAGCCGAAGGCTGTGTAATATAGATACTGATGACATGACATGACTTTATTCACAATGTAGTAATGAAATATCCAATTTCACGCTGAAATATGTTAGACCATCCAGTGGGGTGAGGGGTATTAGCTGCAGCTAACCAGTCCTCCTTTTGCAGGGAAAATGAATATACCACACACAAGAAGGTAAGTATCTGAAATACCTCGGCCTTCCGTTTTCCACCTCATATAAACCATTCTGGCTCTTCCTCTCCACTTGCCCATCCTTCTCATTGAAATGTGGTGTAAAGTTTTTGGCCCTTTTCAAGAAAGAAAAAATATACTTAAATAGATGATAAAAACATCTCACGGCAATTACCAAAATCCCAGTCCCAAATGTATTTTGTTCCAATGGAACGTGCTTCCAAGTAAACATGTTTACGACTTGTGCTGTTGGTTTCCATGCCCTGGCATGAATTTGTGTGCCATCTCTTAGGCAAAGTTTGCATGGTGTGCAGGTGGAGTACCTGGACTGTATCTTGGTTTTGGGAAATCTCTCTAGAGGGGAAGAGGATTGGCGGTGGTGTCTTAGATTGTTATGGTATGCATTACACATTTGGTGAGGTTTTTATGTATTTCTGGCATCTGTATGTATGCATGAGGTTTGCCCTATGAACTCTGCACTGACATATGTTTTGTGCTTTCAGTTAAAGCTCTTTTCTTTTAGCATAAAAAGGAAAGAAAAAGAAAGCTGCATATAAAGCCTAGCAGCCTTCTCATTAGCAAATACTTTTGCAATGATTTAGCAAATCATGAGGAGCTGCATCTCCTGTTAAACGTTTTGCCATTTATTCACTTGAGCTCCTCAGAAGTGCATGCATTTCAAAACTGGTTTGCCTACATTTTTAACGTTAATGTTAAAATGGGCAACGATTTGTAATATGCAGTTGGAGTACCTGGACTGTATGTTATAGCTCAGTGGCAGAGCACATATTTTGCTTGCAGAAGGTCCCTTGTTCAATTCCTGATTATTATTATTATTATTATTATTATTATTATTATTATTATTATTTACATTTGTATACCACCCATAGCCGAAGCTCTCTGGGCAGTTTACATAGGATAAAAACATTTTAAAACAATATACAAAATTTTAAATATTTCCAGGTAAGCCTGGGAAAGACCCATCTGAAATACCGGAGAGCCACTGCCAGTCACTATAGACCAGTGGTGGACAGAAGGTAGATCTCCAGACGTTTGGGACTTCAACTCCCAGAAGCCACTGCCAGTATGGCCAATGGTTAGGAATGCTGGGAGTCGAAGTAAAAAATCATCTGGAGATCTACTTTCTGCTCACCAGTCATGTAGGCGATAGCAAGCTAGATGGACAAATGACCTAACTCAGTTTAAGATTTTGCCAAAGGTATTTGGCTGAAGATACCTGTTGAAAGAATTTTTATTTAAACAAGCCTTCCCTGATTGAACAGCCATAGTTATTAGTTTTATTGACATAATCAGATCTTAAATATTTTAATTCTGTATTTTGATTTTTCTTTCTTTCATTTATTGTTCACCACTTGTGAATCTTGTTAGATACAGAACAGTATATAAATCTTGTAAATAAAGAAAATACATAATCATGGAAGTTTTACTATCCTGAACAGTATTCCTCTAATATTTTGACCATTCCAACATCGAACAAGTACACATATCAAAATAAGAGTGCTGCTTACCACTGGGGAAGAGAAAACCTATTGTTTCTCATGTTCACACAACATCCCACCACTTTAATCAAATAAAAGGGGGTAGTCATCATCAAAAACTCTCACTTCATCCCATTGGTTGGCCAATAATGCTCACCCAATCTCTGGATCTGCCCACTTAGGTCCTGCCAAAACAGAGCGCGCTGTATATTCCACAGGGCTATAGTCCTCCCAGTCAATTAACCAGTCCACTTTATCATTGGGTACTTTGCTGCGCTCGATCCTGGATCCTGGATACGGGGAGGTCCTAGCTTTGTTGTGTACATTTTCTTTGGGATCTTTACAATGTGACATTTTAGCAGCGTCACTGTGGAACCAATGTTCTGAAGATGGGCTGTAGGAAAACAGAAGCAGTAACACGTGCAAAGGAAAATGTAAGCACGATGAAAAATTGTACTTTATAGAGCGATATGCATGGTTGGGGAAATGGTTGACTGGTCATGTAATACATACATACTTTACTGCAAACAAATACTATCAATTATCTCAGCAATCCAAGAAAATACCACCTTTTGTGTAATTTCAACAATAAGTGACCAGCTTTTTAAAATGTGGATAAAGGTGGTGTGGGGGGAGAGAGCTCCCTGGCAAGGTGGGAAGTTCCTCATTACCTGAGTTCTTGACCTACCAACCAAGCTGTCGTTTCATCACACTGTACCAGTTGAACTGTGCGCTTTTCTAAATCTTGCTCATTTTGGAGGGGGTGGGAGAGTGGATGTGACACCCTAGCAAATGACTAGCCATTTGCAAGAAGGGCCATAGCCATAGTGCTCCTCCACTCCTAGTATTTCTCCTTGAATTATCAGTTTTCTTTTCTTTTATAAAGCGTAAGTCTCTAGTCCGTTTACAAAAGGGGCTAAGGAAAAACGTTCAAACAATATCATTTCTTCTAATACTGAACTCAGGTGGTGAGTACTGATAGGATTTGCAGCCTAGGAATCATAGAATCATAGAATAGCAGAGTTGGAAGGGGCCTACAAGGCCATCGAGTCCAACCCCCTGCTCAATGCAGGAATCCACCCTAAAGCATCCCTGACAGATGGTTGTCCAGCTGCCTCTTGAATGCCTCTAGTGCAGGAGAGCCCACTGTTGGATCCTGGAATGGATCCTGGTTATGTTTCCAGGGATTTACTAATTGCTGAGGAGCTGGAGGAATCAGAAGACTCAGCAGAAAACTTAAAGGTCAATGTTGCACCTGGACATTGATGTCATGATTGAATAATTGGTGACTTGATTGTTTCAATTAAGGGATTGCAAGCAGTTGCATCATTGTACAGTTAGCCTATAAAAGGATTGTATTCCCATGTACATGTATCAGAAATGATCACTGTATCAGAGCTGTATTGACTGACCGTATGTAAGTATTTGTGAATGCCATAACTAAATTATATTTTTATATGCCAGTAAAGGTTTCTTTAAACCTACTGAAAGTCTCAGTCTTAATCTGTGTCTGTGCTGAGTTTGCTGGAAACCGCTGCAAAACTCTGTTATAAGGTTATTGGCCAGAAGCCCAGTCTGGCAATAACTAAAATAAGGTTGTAAATATTAGACCATCATATTCCAATACCCACAACCTCCCCAGGTAACTGATTCATAGAATCATAGAATAGAAGGACCACTAAGAAACAAGAGGGAGGTATCTGAATTCCCCACCCATTTAGAACACATCACAACAAAGTGTTGGGCTACATCAACATCCTAGACTTCAACTGATCTGTGTATAATACACAGACACAAAGAGTAATATTAGACCATAGAATAAATACCTGTATGCAATATTCCTGACTGCTTGGAATATTGGGTAGAAATAGTGGCAGTAAGAAGACTTAGTAGTAGCTGCAGATAGTGTTACAGTAAGAGACACCACAGTAACAGTCCGGGCTAAGAAACCCTTTGCCATCCCATGCAGTCAGCTCACAAGGAAGTGGGCCTCCCCAGAGAGAAATGCAACCTAGTCAGAAGACAAAACAATAAATGTCTGAGTGTGACATGTGTTGCTTTCTCTTCTTCATTTTCCTACAAGCCAAGGCGATAGTCACTTCACAATTTAAATTATCAAATTGTTCAATGGAAGCTGTACAATTCAATATATCAAGGGCTGGATTTTTTCTCCCCTAAAGTAAATGTGTTGCAATTTTTACATAACCATTAAATTGTGTTGATATAGCTAGACGAAACCCCTGCACTTACATTTGTGGGGATACTCTGTAACAATGTGGACTTGATTAAACCTTGGTATTTTCACAAAGGGTGATCAAGTAGAGGTGGACAAAAGATCCTGTACTTTTAATAGTTATGTATAAGATATTTCAACCGGTTAACTTTTCTTGTGGCTACATGAAAAATAAATTCAGCTAAAATAGCCTCCTCTGTACAACTGTTAAGGGTACAGGTGCCCTGTCATCCTTTGCAGGTGGTCAACCCATTTTTCACATTTTTATTTCACACTGCACATTTCAATGGACTAGAAGTGAATATGGTTAATTATTAGCTAATATTGCTTACTGAAAAATCATGTTAAGAAAGTAGAAGCCTATACTGAAGCTAGAGATCTTAAAATTACAGTGATTGCAGGCAAAACATCTGAACAGGAATAGCAGTTACGTTTTTGTTCATTTACAGCTCATAAGTTGCAGTATACACCCATTATTCAATATAATATTTAATTACATTATCTAGAAACCCTCACTTTCCAAGGTAATATTAACCCTATATAGAAAAACCCTTCATTACAGTCATTAAAACCGGATTTAAATACAAACGCATACTGTGAAGGGGGGAAAAGCAAAATTGTTACACACCCTGGATAGACGGAATCAATATGATATGGTGGTATATGGGCTCACAACACAGAAGAAAGTCCCACTGAATTAAATGGAAATATGGAGTGTGGGTGTAATTTACTTGGGAATAAATTCATTGAAATCAGTGGGAATTACTTCTAAGTAAACATACACGATTTATACTAAGAGTTACACTTATATTTCCCAACTGTACCATTCCACCTATATTATTGAGCACTCAGAGGAAAAATTGTTTTTTTTATTTATTTTTAAAAAGTAAAAAATGCTTCTATGATTTAAGTTTATTTACGCATAAACAAGAGTGCAGCTTTATCCATGCTATATGCCTCAGTTATCACCACAATCAAGTAAGTATGTCCAACTTAATTTTTGTGAACTTATTATTATTATTATTATTATTATTATTAATTTATATAGCACCATGAACTGCCCAGAGAGCTCCAGCTATTGGGCGGTATAGAGATGTAATAAATAAATAGGCTGACCATATGAAAAGAAGGACAGGGCTCCTGTATCTTTAACAATTGTATAGAAAAGGGAATTTATTATTATTATTATTATTATTATTTATTTATATAGCACCATCAATGTACATGGTGCTGTACAGAGTAAAACAGTAAATAGCAAGACTCTGCCGCATAGGCTTACAATCTAATAAAATAATAGTAAAACAATAAGGAGGGGAAGAGAATGCCAACAGGTACAGGGAAGGGTAAGCAGGCACAGGGTAGGGAAAAACTAACAGTAGAAAGTAACAGTAGAAGTCTGCACAACATCAAGTTTTAAAAGCTTTAGGAAAAAGAAAAGTTTTTAGTTGAGCTTTAAAAGCTGTGGTTGAACTTGTAGTTAAATTCCCTCTTCATCGCAGTAGTTAAAGCTGCAGGTGCCCTGCCCTCTTTTAAATCTGGTCATTCTAGTACAGCTCCTGCAGCTTTAACTGTTGTGATGAAGAGGGAATTTCACCAGGTTCTCCATATATACAAATGACACCTGGTGAAATTCCCTTTTCTATGCAACTGTTAAAGATACAGGAGCCCTGTCCTCCTTTTCATATGGTCACCCTAAATAAATAAATGAATTACGATTGACCCAGGTTCAAATCCCCCCTCAGTCATGAAGTTCACTGGGCAACCTTGGGCCAGTCACTACCTCTCCCTCCCAGGTACCTCACAGGGTTGTTGTGCGGTAAAAGTTGGAGGAGGGGGGAAAAACACCTTTTCCTCTCATCGTAAAAGAAAGGGGTAATATGTGATAAACTGGAAGATAAATGATAAAACTATAAATACAAATATTATAGACAGAAATATAAAAAGACCACAAACACACACATTATACAATGAGGCTAAAATCCAACATAAGCCCTACTTAAGAGTAGATCCATTGAAATGAATGGGAGCTCATGACTAATTTAACTCACGTTCATTTCAATGAATCTACTCTAAAGTAAGACTCACGTTGGATTTTACCCGAGGAGTTTATATATAATTAATACGTCATAGCTTTATACGTTTTATAATAATTTTATATCTATGGAAAAGCACTGAGGCAACTGGGAAGGGGGAACTCGGTGCCCTATTGCGCTCCCACCGCCGCTCCCTCATTTTCTCCTCACCCACCTCGTTAAATCTCCTTCCTCAGCTTTCCACAACCACCGGAGTTACCTCACCCCCGCCCAAACAAATCTCTGGCCGCGATTGGCTACGACAGAAGGTTCCGCCCTTTCCCAATGGCTACTTCCTCGCACTCATCCCGCCCCCTTCGAAAACGACAGTAGCAGTGGCTAGTCGCGTATCAGCTCCTTTGCTCCGCCCACCCTGAGCCATACGACCGCGCCCATCGCAACTGCCGCATCGCACCTTAGTTTCCTCAGAGTACGCCAGCCGTATTGTGATTGGACATCAGTCGTCCATGTAATGTCTAGACCTGTGACGTCATGAACCTTTCAAACCTACTCGCCTACGGCTTTGTACAACCATAGAGATATAAAGGTTTAGAGTCACGCAACATCAGAGCATTTATGGACAATTCCGACTTAACGTTATTGAAATGCTTCTATATCTATTCTAGCTTCCAGTGCAGATAGGCTATTACAGTTCTCAGCTACAAAGTATAAAGGGTCTCACCATAGAGATGCCACTCAGATCATGTAGAGAATCAGGTACAACGTGGCCGCTGGTTTATCGAAAATCCAGGTTTTGTGTCACTCTTCACTTTATATCTCTAGGTTTCCTGCTCACAGAGGATAAGGCAGAGATAGAAAATAAAAGAGTAGCCTATCGGGATGAAAAAAGCTCATGCAAATCATGGTAGAAATCCAGGAGGTTTGCTCAGGCAGGTGACTGGGCAGCAGTAGGGTGTCCACTCAGAATCGAAACAGTAGCAACGCATTTAACATTTCATATTTTTTTTCTAACCCAGGTCTTCTTTCCGAGGGGGGAGGTATTCTTACTGCATTTTTTAAAAAAACAAACAAACCCATAAACAATTGCTCTGCAAGAGGCAATTCAAATGAGAAAATTAACAATATTAATGATATCTTAGATAATAAATACATCAACTGCTTTCTTTGCACCCACAGAAGTAGCGTTGGGAGGCAGCAGTCCTATGTATAGCATTGCGCTGTTGGTGTGCTTTGCAACAAAAACAAACCTTTTATTATTCTGGTGTTATTATTTAGCTCCTTAAAGATCAACAATTGTTTATTTGTTACATTTATATCCTGTCTTTCTTCCAAGGCAGAATACACAATTGTCCTCTCTACGTTATCCTTACAACAACCCTCTGAGGTAGGTCAGGCTGCCAAGTGGGGGTGCCCCAAATCCAACACTGAGATCTGCAACAAAATTTGGCAGTGAGACTCCAGCTAACTCTGCCCTCTGCCAGGATAATCCATAGTTTGCTCTTAGTCTGACATGCTGACCACTACTTCAAACCTAGGGTGACCATATGAAAAGGAGGACAGGACCCTATTCAAACCCGATCTCTATAAGCTCATGTGTGCACGCAGAAGCATTTATTTCTCATATATTTTGAGCTTCAGTCGTAATACTGGGTAACAGGCAGTTTTAATTTCACATGCCTTTAAGTAAATTAACATATGCAAAAGGCGTGAATCATGATTGTTCGTTGTTTTAATGGGAGAAAATGGTACACCCTGATTCGGTTTATCTGAATCTGTATATGCAATAAGGGGAATAAAACTACAATTGTTAATTTAATTTTTAAAGTACTTTATACAACCCCTGAAACAACATTCTTAAAAGAATGTTTTTAAAAATGCATTTATTGTTGGACCCAAGTGAGTGAAGGTTATAAATACATAAGGCACATTTCTGACCTATTAGAAACAGAGCAGTATCCGACGGTGTCATTTTGCAAACCCAAATACTGCTAATGGAGTTGCACAGAATCTTTCTGTTGTGCAAACGGTTGCCCATTAGGTTTTTGCATCCAGTTGTACAGCAGGTTGGGCAAGCAGAATATGAAAGAGGTTGGACAATGGGCTCCCCAAAGGTAACTTTAGCTGGATTATTCTCTTGCAGAAAATTCAGAATCTAGTGTCCACCTACGCACCTCCATTTGCCCTCACGGAATAACACATTCGGATACTGCCCATTATATTTGTAACATTTGTAAAATGGCCATGGATATGGAAACAGTATTTACACTTTAAAAAAAATCAGATCCACTGTAAGATTTATGACACTCGACTGCTTGATTTTGTAAGTAAGTTTTTCAGAAGTGAGTGCAAAATAAAACTGCAGAATGCCACAGGAAATGTGGATGTCTCTGTGTGTTGCTAGTAGATTCCTGCATTCTATTTACGACCATTAAAAAAGCTCCCTCTAGTAAATGAATAGCCTATTATATTACAAAGTTCTCTCAATTGTCAGCCAAATCACTTGGTAGTGTGCATGGAAGAGAGAGAGAAATGAATCTCGTATTTGAGTTCCTCTGGATTTTAGCTGTCATAATCTACTCCTACGTGGAGGCTTTGGTGAAACTTTTTATTCCTGTGAAAAGAAAATCTGTCTGTGGTGAGATTGTGCTTATCACTGGAGCTGCACATGGGATCGGAAGACTCACAGCCTACGAATTCGCCAAACGCCAAAGCAAATTGGTTCTTTGGGATCTCAACAAGGTATACATCATTCTACCTTTGAATCTAAGAGAAAGAGAAATACTGATGCCTGGGGGAGGGAAATGGCAAACAACCCTCACCTCAAAATATTACTAGATAGTTATAATGATGTACAGGCATACCTGTTCATGTATTTACCAGAAATCAGCTCCTTTGATTTCATGGGATTTATTTCAAAGTAAATATGCTTAGGATTGTACCCTGTGCCTGGTTTTAGTAAGGGTGTAGTTTCTATTCAGTGTGTGGGAAGAAAAAACAGTAAAATTTATCCAAGGTACAACCTAATTTATGCGTGTTTACACTGGTTGATATGCTATTTTGTAACAATAGGTAAATATTTGTTTGTCAGTGAACTATGCTTCACAGACTGGTCTTTATAAAAACAAATGAAGGCAATTTAGAGTCTGGGCAGCTTAGAAATAGGTCTTTAAATAGTTTGAATTGATGTCTGTTGTAACGGCTGAAGAGGTGCTGCTACAACCCTTGTTCTTGTTAGTGAAATGGCTTCGGAACAAAATATCTGAATAGTCTCTTTGTCAATTATCTAATATATGTAAAACCTGTGTTGTGGATATCATTTTGGCTGCTCTGAAATTAACCGTTGTTAGTCAGGGGAGAATGCTTGATATTCCCTCAGTGGGAGCAAATGGTTAAGATTCCCCATCCCCTCCGAATTAGGGTCACCATATGGGAAAGAGGACAGGGCTCCCGTATCTTTAACAGTTGTATAGAAAAGGGAATTTTAGCAGGTGACATTTGTATGCATGCAGCACTTGGTGAAATTCCCTCTTCATCACACCCCTTAAAGCTCCAGGAGCCCTGCCCTCTTAGAGTGGCAGGGTTCCTACAGCTTTAACGATTGTGATGAAGAGGGAATTTCACCAGGTTCTGCATGCATACAAAGGGGACAGCCGAGAGCCCAGATACGAGATACCTGAGCCTCTTTCAGGCTCCTTCCCTTCCCCTAGTGAAAATCACCAAAAATGGAGGACAGGGAGGGCAAAGATCGTCTCTGCCACTCCTCCTACCCTATATCAGCTGTAGCCCGACAGGGCAAAGGAATCTCTGAACCCTCTGAGTTCCGTGTCTTCCAAGTGGTTTTTTAAAGCCTATTTAAAGTGATGGTGACATTTTATTTCCTCTTCTATTCAGAGGGCAGATGGATGGAATGGCCTCTGGAAGGGAAGGAGGTGTGTCTGTATATGTGTGTGAAAATAGTGAATAAATATAGAAAGCCAGTTCAGATGATACCTCAGAGATTCAATGTGGCCCTACCTTTGGGCAGGCTGGGCAAAGTGCTTTTTGAGGAGGTCACCTTTTACATCAATGGGCCCTCCTCTCACTGATATGGCAGTGGCAGCAGCGCTCCAAGGATGGTTGGAAGCTGCCATTTTTAAAGTTCCGCACAATGTCCTGCTGCACATGACATAATACTCTTGGGGCCATGGTAGAAAATTAAAATGGAAGACTGCAGACCAGCCACCCAACATGAAGCTCAGGCTGGGCCTGTCTCCATCATCCATGAAGGGATGGCCCATCAAAATGGTTTTTTATATATATACACGTATACAATCCTATGTACCCAAATCAATTCTTGCATTTTATCTAGATAATCAAGCTGTCCCTGTATAGACGGGGAAGGTCGGGCCAGTGTGCGAACTGTGTAAATTGGGATAGATTGCACCTCAGAAGCATCATCCAGACTGGTCCAGAGTTTTGGAATATATTCACAAAATGAGTAATGTGAGACTTTCAATCTCTGATGTCTATGGGAAGACTGTGTTTTCTTGGTGCTCTAGAGAAAGCACTCTGCACATGCTTAGAGTCATGCTCTTCTTTATTGCCCAACCTTCTTTATAAAGTTGAGCCCTGGCATAAAAAAACGAAGCAGAGGTAGCTCCCAGTGGTGGTCCTCTGCCAACAACCCCTACCACTACCAGGGCTTCTGAAGAACCATCTTACCATGAAAGGAGGGGAGAAGAGGCACAAACAGCTATGCAATTGTTGGTATTTTCTGTTTCATTGAACCATTTTTATTGAGGTTTGTTGTATTTCTTTCTTTCTTTTTTTATTGAATTTTTCAAAGCAACAATGAACAATAACAAATCCAAATATTGTAATAAATAAATAAATGCACAACATGTGAGTCAATTTCTTTATAGTTTTTCTGGTCACTTAGGATCTCTATCTGGTTCAAGCAAGATTGTCTGGCAAATTTATCAGTCATCATCCGAATAGATTGCACCATAGAGTTCTGTGTGACTTAAGAGGTTGTCGTGAATTCTTCTCAATATCAGCAAATTCAATAAATGAAAACCATATTCCAGAAAAAGTGTCAATTTCTACTTAGCCCATTTGTACCTGAAAATGTTTAGTGAGTTTCTTCATTAGTGCGAAATCCTTTCCATATGATAAGAGAAAGTTCATTTACTGATTTCCAGTTCGCAGCTGTGACTGAACTGGCTGCTGTCAAGAAAAAGGTCAGGAGCTATTTATGACTTATATAAATATGACTTATTTGTGTATTGGGGTCCATATAAAGAGATAGTACTCTCTCCCAGTTTTGCAGATAGTGTTATATCTTGTTGTGTGACCTTACTGGCAAAGACCTGGACCTAAAACCTTTGCACCAGTGGGGCAATTCCACCACATATGGAGATAAGTACCTCTGATAGACCCACATGTGCAATAATGAGGGTTCACAGTGCCATTAAAATCGCTCTGCTTTACTAGCGTACCATACAATCTGTGCCTCAGTTTGTTTATTTATTTTTTAATAGTTTTACATAAACCGTTTTTGAGAAGTCCGCCTGAAAAGCAGTATGTAAAATACCTTAAATAAATACATAAATTGGTTTTGGGACAAAGAGCTTACTCATATTAATCCTCCTCCCCCCATGTGTTATTGTGTTTTTTTAACTCAGAGGTCAATGTTCTTGCTCATCACTGGGTGAATATCACTGGGGCATTCGATGGCTACTAGCCCTATTGGTTCTGTGCTATCTCCAGTATTCGAGGCAGTAAGCCTGTGTGCACCAGTTGCTGGGGAACATGGGGGGGAGGATGTTGTTGCACCATGTCCTGCTTTGTTGTTCCCTGGCCAACGGCTGGTTGGCCACTGTGTGAACGGAGTGCTGGACTAGATGGACCCTTGGTCTGATCCAGCATGGCACTTCTTATGTTCATGTTGCTAACAGAATGCAGAGTACTGAGCGATGTTCCTCTTTTTCCATTTGTAGCATGGCATTGAGGAAACTGCTGAAGGGTGCAAAAGGCTTGGAGCTGAAGCACATGCCTTTGTGGTGGACTGCAGCCTCAAGGAAGAAATCTACAGTGCTGCAGAGAAGGTGAGAACTATGAAACTTGGCAGAAAAACTCCCTCCTTTGCCAACAGAGTGCTGAATTGTTGTGATTTCTGTTCCTTATATTTTAAAGGTGAAAAGAGACATAGGAGACGTCAGCATCTTAGTGAATAATGCCGGAGTGGTGGCAACAGCAGATTTACTTTCCACCCAGGACAAGCAGATACAGAAAACCTTTGAGGTCAACATTCTTGCTCATCACTGGGTAACTATCACTGTGGCATTCAAGCTGCTTCTGCAGACAACTGCACTAATTTTATAAAGCCCTGAGGAAGAACGGAACCGCGTTCGAAACGCGTAGGCACCTGGCACTTTAATAAAACTTTTACTAATATTATTGTAGAAGATTACTTGGTTCCACCCTTGCCTTTGGCTATTTTTTACTCCCCTACTGGGTTTTCCTTGCTTTCGCACTTGAACCGAGAGAGGGCAGGGGCGGCTGCAAGAGGAGCATGTGCACCCCCGCTCTCCCACCCCCGCTTTGCTTTCAGCTTCGCGAGGGGCGGGCTCGTGTGCCGCCGAAGCAGAGTGCTCTTCCATGGATGGGCCTAGCTGGAGCATCCTTGCCTCATGGTGGCGGTGGTGGTGGTGGGGGCTGTGAGCTGGAGCCTGTCAGTCCTTGCCTAGCAGGGCACACCTCCGCCGGCTCTGAAAGCCCTGCGCCCCCAGTGGCCACTTGGAGGCCCAAAAGAACCCGACTTTAGGTGTTTCTTCTGGGGACGCTTCTTCAGCCGGAAAAAGTGCAATCAGGGCGACGTCATTCGAGTCCTTCGTCTCCATAGCAGACTCTACATTGGCTGTTGTGAGAGTCTTTAGTAAGGACTGCGCTATGAAAGCAGGCTATATAGTAGGTGGGATGAAGCTAAAAGTAAACTATCCTGTAAAACCTGCTCTGAACTTTCCACGACTCGGCAGAAACAGGAGGGGAACGCAGCACACTTAGAATTTCAAGACATAAGATTGATTACGGATATGTTACATTTTAAACAGACCAGTTGTAAACTTAAGAATGCATTGGGGTGTGTGTGTTAAAACATGGGCATAAAACAACATTTTCATTCCTTTCTTTTAAACTTACTTCAAGACAACAAAAGCATTCCTGCCAGCAATGATGGAAAATAACCACGGCCATATTGTCACGGTTGCATCCGCTGGTGGACACGTGGCAGTCCCTTTCCTGGTGTCTTACTGGTATGTATAATGGAGACTTTTCTGTTAACACTGAAGGAGGCTTGGATTAGAATCAAATTACACAGAGACACCCATTTTATGAATTATGTCAGCTCAGCATCAGTATAAGCACTGCTTTGTTCCACAACGAAGGTAATAAACACATTTCTCCGTACATCATTTTTCCTCACACCATCTCATGTCAAAAAATAAGGTTATTATGAGGAAGACTTAATTTATAGAGGTTTTCTACTTAATTAACCTACCTCCCACTTCCAGGTAATGATAGTCCCCCAGATTCACCTCAGAGGCTGTT
The DNA here is from genome assembly GCF_023053635.1 of Elgaria multicarinata webbii. Classification (NCBI taxonomy): domain Eukaryota; kingdom Metazoa; phylum Chordata; class Lepidosauria; order Squamata; family Anguidae; genus Elgaria; species Elgaria multicarinata. Next base: position 18,739,851 of record NC_086180.1, on the reverse strand, counting down.
TTGGAGCCCCCAAAACGGCCCCGATTCGCCTCAGTGTGCTTCAGGGGTGGCCCAACTCGCCTTGGCACCAAAGCTGAGGCAAGATTCAGGGGCCCTGAGGCAACTCAGCCTTGCAGGTCCCTGGGTGCCGGCCACACAGCCAGCACTCAGGAAAGCCAGGAGCAAGTCTGGGTAGGAGTACATTGGACTCCGGACTTGGCACTCTCTCCCTGCTGCTGCCACCACTGGGACTTACCCACTCACCTGCCACCACTGTGCTGCTGCCACATCGCTGCCGCCACATCACCCCATTGCTTCCACCATTGCCCTATCACTGGCACGACCAGGAAATGTGGCAACCTCCTGAGAGCCAGGCCACGATTTCAGGATATTGCAGGGGCTCTGTTTTAGTACATCTATGGCTGAAAACTACAGTGGCCACAAAGTGCAATTTTCCCTTTATGGCTGCTGTAGTTTGTTGCCCAGATACCCCGCAATATCTTGAAACTGCGGCCTGGCTCTCAGGAGAACACCGTGTTTTCCTGGTTGTAGCAGTGATGCTTTGGCAGCAGCAGTGATGCAACGGTGGCGATAGGTGAGCGGGGAGTGGGAGGTGAGTCCAGTGCCATCCGAAGTGGCCCGAGGCATCCCAAAGCTTCGGTACCAATCTACTTCGGCCTCAGGCCACCCCAGAACCAACTTAGAACAGAGGCAAGACTGGCCAAATCAGCCCGCCTTGCCTCCGTTTGGGGGATTCAGCCTGAGGCCGTGCACAGCCCTAAATTATAGCACAATGACAAGGTAATATACAACAGGGTTGCACAATGAAAGAGTATTTCACAAGAACACTTACGTTATTCATGGTATGTTTGCACAAGGCTGCAAAAGGCTTTTCAGTGTCAAGCTACACTGTAGAACAGAGGTCATGAACGCATCTCCTTTACAGTTTTTACAAATAGCTGTGTGGGAGAGAGAGATTGAGATCACAACCATGGGGGAGGGCTTATCTTTTGCCCAATTGCTGTTTTCCTGATGAAAATGTCCCCTATCCCACCAAAAATCTGCTATTTGCTCCATTAGTAAAACAATATATGGGCAGTCTGTGTCCCCTTATGTTTTTACTAATGCAGCAGATAGCCGATTTCGGAGCTGTTATTTGCTAAAACTTTAAAGAGTTAGAAATGAATTCACTCATCTCCTTTATAATATGTGCTTCTGACCAGGGTGGGAGATGCTGAAAGAAGGAGTAAGATAATGGCCCCAAGGAAGAATAGACAAAACATCATTCTAACCCTTTCTGGGGCATTTAAGAATAGACAAAACATCATTCTAACCCTCTCTGGGGTGGTTTTTCATAAGGAATTCTGAGAACTGTAGTTTGGGGAAAGAACTAAGAATGTATTCTTAGATATTCTTTGCTTCCCACCCATACCCACCCCCACATATCTCACAGAACTACAGGTCGTAGGATTCCCTGCGGAGAGGGAATGACTGTAAGCCGGTTCATGTCTGTTGTATAAATATGCCGCATGTGTTCGATATAGGGAATTTCTACATGAGGCTTTTATCCCGTATCTTTACTGGGGCTTCTGCTTCTGGATTCTTTGCGAGATTAAGATCAGCTCCTTTACACATGCCTTTTTCCAGGGGGTATCTTTCTCTGCCTTTCTATATGTTTCCTTATACAGCCACCAGATGGCATTGTGTATGGCAGATTTGCACAATTAGATACTCTAAATATAATACCTTTCCTCAAGTGTATAACACTACATTTTCCTCAATCTAACCCCTCTCCCCACGATAATGGTTGCAAAGCAAAGGAGAGGCGCTGGAGGAGGATTACATCATGTAAAGGACCTACAGTCTATCAGGATCACAAACACACAATAAACGCCTTGTGTAGAAAGGCTCATAGTTTGGTGCTGTAGTTCATTGATGGATGAGGCCCAAGTTCAGCCTCCAGTGATTGTGATTCAAAGACAAGTATGTGCTGCTACAAACCCCCTGTGCATTTTCCTTGTTTGTCAGCACATGCTTTATTGCTTAGAGTCATATTTATTTCATGACATTTAGAAGCCTACACAGAGTGGCAGGAAATCCTGGGAATCAGACAGCTCTAATACAGAAGACTATTCTGGTCAAACTTCACATCAGAGGCATCATGAACTGCAACTAAACTTTATTTGAAGTGAAGAATATATTTTTTAAAAAGTGAAGAACAATGGGGACGGGGGAGACAGGTGTACAAACTCAGAACAACAGTCTTAAGAATGTCAGATGGGATATTTTATGGCATCACTGTCCTTAGCATAGAATCATAGAGTTGGAAGGAACCTTGGAGACCATCTTGCCCAATCCCCTGCTCAGTGCAGGCTCTGGAGTTCAGGATACAGCTACATTGCATTTCCTTCCCTTGTGTGTGGTTGCACATTTTGTAAGGGGGGGAGGAGCCATGCTGGTTTATGAGGAGGGGAAATCCAAAATTCACAATTCAGCACTATCTTTATTAGGATTTACCAAACTTCCACAGAATTGTGCAAGCTTTTGAGTTCCCCAGAACTCTTCATCAGGCTAGGTGGTACAAATAGTAGAGCATGGGGGAGCCAAGTCCCAAAATTTGGCCAGGGGTTAATAAGATCTGCAAAATGGAGATTCACTAGGGATGTGCTCCGCTCCGATTAGGAGCGTAGAAGCAGTAGCGGATTGGCCTGCTCCGCCTTACCCAGAGGCGGAGTAGGAGCGGACCGCGGACCCCCTAGAAGCAAGGCGAAGAGAAGCGGCCATTTTTCGGAGCTCCGAGTTCAGGCGGAGCGCTCCGGTCGCCATCTTGAAAACATTTTGCCATAGGATTGCATTGCGGCAAATAATCACGCATAACTACGTTGTTTTTGAAGCTATCATTCTGAAAATTCTTGTGCACAGAGAGTCGTGGATGGGGGTCATTTTGAGACCACTCTCACCTCTCTGCATCGTACGGGTCAAGGGCTATATTTTTGTGAAAATCGGGTCAACCGTGCGGCTCAAACTGTGTTTTCGGCTTTTCGCCCATAGGATTGCATTGAGGGAAAGAATCGGGGATAACTGGGGGGGGTTTAAGCTATCATTCTGAAAATTCTTGTGCACAGAGAGTCGTGGATGGGGGTCATTTTGAGACCACTCTCAACTTTCTGCATCGTACGGGTCGCGGGCTATATTTTTGTGAAAATCGGGTCAACCGCGCGCATCAAACTGCGTTTTCGGCTTTTCGCCCATAGGATTGCATTGAGGGAAAGAATCGGGGATAACTGGGGGGGGGGGTTTAAGCTATCATTCTGAAAATTCTTGTGCACAGAGAGTCGTGGATGGGGGTCATTTTGAGACCACTCTCAACTTTCTGCATCGTACGGGTCGCGGGCTATATTTTTGTGAAAATCGGGTCAACCGCGCGGCTCAAACGGCGTTTTCGGCTTTTCGCCCATAGGATTGCATTGAGGGAAAGAATCGGGGATAACTGGGGGGGGGTTTAAGCTATCATTCTGAAAATTCTTGTGCACAGAGAGTCGTGGATGGGGGTCATTTTGAGACCACTCTCAACTTACGTACGGGTCGCGGGCTAGAATTTTTTAAAAAATCGGCGGGAAAAATACCTTTTTCAAAGGGCTGAGGGGCAGAGTCAGCTCCCGGTCATGATGATCCCAAAGTTGGAGGAGGGCATAGGCAAAACAGGTAACTTGGGATTCTGGGAAACTTCTCTTTCTTCATCTGAACGGGCTTTTCCCCGTGTTTTTTAACACACCTCGCAGGGATGTTGTGTGTGGGGTGCCCGATTTTCAAAAATTCGCCAAAAATCAGGGGATGATGGGATTGCTTTGAAACTTGGCGTGCGTGTGTATATCCCCATGAGGTATCATGGTGCCAAACATGAGGTTTCTAACTTGAACAGAAAAAAAGTTGTATAATTTTTTAGCTTTCAATGCAAGCCTATGGGGGGGGGGAAACGGAGCTCCGGATCCGGATCCGGAGCTCCGGGCGGAGCGGAGCGGAAGTGGGCGGAGCGGGGGCGGGGCGGAGCGGCCCGATCCGAAAAATGGCGGATCTGCAAGTGAAGCGGAGCGGGGGGTCCGTGCACACCCCTAAGATTCACAGTCTGAATTAATTATTCTGCACTAATAGGCAGACTAGTGGCTATACATTTTGCCCCATATCTTAGGTTCTACAAATGTTAGAAACTTACTTTGTTTTTTAATGAAAGATGAGAATCTTGAGATTTTGGGTCATCAGGTGAGGGGGGGTGCAACTGCCCCCTTGGCCCCTCCCTGCACACTCCCATGCCTTCAGTTAAGGATCTCGTGTAAGGAGGCTTACATGAGATTCTTAACTGAAACCATGGTTAGCTCCTTCTAGTCCATATTGACTCTGCTGGGTTAGTTTAGTCTAGCTCTTCATACCATTAATATAAATGCTGAAAAGTATTCTTTCCATATGATTATTAGTATAAATTTGCCCCATGTATATCCTCTACAATTCCATATGAAATCAGTCTTTCTGATTTAATGCTACATGCTGTGTGAGTCACTTTAATAAGTGATGCTCTCTGCATTCCAAATTGGTACTAACACTTTTTAAGTTAGTCACTGACAGAATTGGTCTATGCTTTCTCTTTCACATTGGGCCCATTCAGAAGATACCTTAAACCACGGCTTTAACCATGGTGGTTAAGCCAGAAAGCCAGGCTGCATGGTTAAAGCCGTGGTAAGGTGTCTTCTGAACACAGCCTGGCTTTCTGGCTTAACCGCCATGGTTTAAGGTGTCTTCCGAACAGGGCCTCTGAGTTCAAGTGAAAAGAACGTGCCTTCCAGCATTTCTAATGTTTATTTTTGAATGCACTGTTTGCTTCAGAGTTATTCATTACAATGTGAATGTTTTCTTTTTCTGCATTGCTATCAGACTAAAAAGTATTAACTCCCTCTCTTCCTCACTTGATACATTGAAAAAATATTGCTTACTAGGTTGTTGGAAGATGTCCAAATGCAATGAGATCACGTTGTTGTTGTTGTTATGATGCCTTCTTGGTTCCCATGACAACATATCACCAAGCTGTTCTGTTTAATGAGATGATAGCAAGTCTTCATAGTTAGAGGCTGAAGGCATCGTACATGAGAAGCAAAAGGCATCTGTTCAGAGTTGCAGAGAGTTAAGCCATGATTAGGCCGCTAACCTTTTACAGCAGTGAACATGTTTAAACCATGGTTATATGTGAACCACCCAGGGAGCTTCAGCGATTGGGTGGTATAAAAATTCAATTATTATTATTATTATTATTAATAATAATAATAATAATAATAATAATAATAATAATAATAATAACCATGGTTAGAAATAGTTCACACAGCATGCTAAGTCATGGTTCACACAAGACGCTAAGCCATAATGTTTAGTTGAAAATGCTTCACTGACATGGCATAGCTAGTCTGAGTTAGTCTGAACAGAATCAATAAGAGTATTTTTGAATCAAAATAAGTATTTTTCTGCTATAAATAGTAAGTTTGTTGATTAATTCTTTAATCAATTCGGCTATGCTATCTTAGCAACTCACTGATAGTACTTATATTTTAAAAGTCCGACTATCACACGTATATTAGGTTTGCCAAGTATTAACTTGTGTTAATTTCGAAATATTTTCAAAGGTCACCCAAAATCTATTTTCTCCTTCTTAGTTCAAGCAAGTTTGCCGCTGTTGGATTTCATAAAGGTCTGACTCAAGAATTGGCTGCGTTGGGAAAGGACGGGGTCAAAACCTCATGCCTTTGTCCAGTTTTTATAAACACTGGTTTCATAAAACATCCAAGTTCAAGGTAAGCTTCAGAGAGAGGCGGACAGAGCTAATTTCCTGTCCCATTGTTGTAAAGGCCCTCCAATATATGTACGGTATATTGTACTTTCCCACTTGAAATTGCCACTTAAAACAAATAAAAGAACACACTGGAATCCAATGAGCTGATTAGGCTCATCCAAGACACATGAACCTAATCATGCCACTTGAACAGCTGACTCCTTTGTCACATTTACAGATAGGAGAGAAATTAATTTGGTTCAAATTTTAATGAGAACCTGTGTAGGTAGTGGTTGGGGTGTTGGACTGGGACTGTAGTAATCAGGATTCTGCTATTCATTCAGCCATAAAGTTTACTAGATGACTTTGAGGATTCTCAGCCAAACCTACCTCACAGGGTTGTTGTGAGGATAAAGTGGAAATGAGGAGGTCTGTGTAAGCCGCCCTGGGTTCTTTGAAAGAGGAAAAAGCCAGGATATAAATGTCTTAATAAAATAAAAAAAAAAATAATTTCATACTTTCTAACCAAAATGTGAACCGAAACTTTGTTAACCTGCAAAATTTGCACTTCTCCAAGTTTTGCAATGGAGTGCTCCAACAATAATTAAAAAATGCACAGATCAATGCAAATCAAGGGGAAAGTGAACCAAAAAAGGCATATATTAATGAACATTCAAAATACATTATGTCAGGAAAATTGTTTGCAAAAATGTGTGTATTAAGCAAAAAATTTATTTATTTATTTATTTGATAGATTTCCATACTGCCCAATAGTTTGTCTGGGAGGTTCACAAAAATACACCTGTTAGGAGAAATGCATACACATTTTCATGTGTCCTTCCCCCCCACCCCAAATTCTCAAAGTTTGGGACAAATCCAAATTAAGACTAGAATAGGAGAGAGACCGAAACATAGAAATTTGTCCATCCCTAGATATCACTGACTAATTTTGAAACTTCTATCCATTTTAATAGCAGCTAGCCTTGAGGCATTGGCAACTGCTGCTTTTTAATTTTTTTTTATTTTTTTTTATTTTTTTGATTACATAATACAATTACCACATAAGAAAATAAAATAAACAAACATACATCGCTTATAATTCCAAATTATACTTATCTAGTTTCCATAATCACATAACATAACATAAATGCTCCCCACCACCTTCCGGGATCTATTCTTGCTTCCAGAATCTCATAGTTTCTTCCGGTGGTGATTTTCCACCCCCCTTAGAGAATACATATTCTAGGAACTGTTTCCAAATTCCCTCAAATTCGTTTACATTTGTTATACCTTTTCTTAACCTTATATTACATGTCAATTTGTCGTTTATAGCTATGTCCCAAATTTCCTTATACCACTCTTCTATATGATAATTTCCCTGCACCTTCCAGTTCCTAGCTATAATTAACCTTGCTGCTGTCAACAAATTAGTTATTAGTTCTTTAATCTCTTTATTACACTTTAAAGTACCATATAGTGATAGCAATGCTACCATAGGTGTCTCTTCCAACTCTATTCCCACAATTTTTTTTATTTCAATATACACCATTTTCCACAATTTTTGCACACATTCGCATTCCCACCACATATGTAAATACGTTCCTTTCCCTCCACAACCTTTCCAACAATTTGCTGAATTCGTCTTATTTATTCTATTTAATCTCACCGGGGTCAGATACCACCTCCAAACAATTTTGTAATAATTTTCTTTTATTCTCACAGACATATTTCTCAACACTCTTTGTCGCCATATTCCCTCCCAACTCTGCTGCCCTATTTGCACTCTCAAATCAGTTTCCCATACCATCTTCCCCATTCCCCCTATCTCTCCCTTTTCAGCCAATATTCTATAAATTTCACTTGTTAAACCTTTTATCCTCTTATTTTCTCCTATCTCAATTTCTTTCCTAAAAATCAAATCTTCAAATTTTGTCATTTTGCTACACTCCCCATTATCTCTTACCCATGAAACTGGGTAAGATGCTTACCCAGAAGTAAGCTTCTCTGAATTCAATGGCTCTTACTCCCAGGATTGTACAGGATTGTAGTCGAAATCCTTCTTGGGAACAAGAGATTAGTTTCACAGGTTAGAACCGCTAAAGGAACCATCAGTCCCTTTATTAAAAATTCAGGACTGCAGTGAATAATAAGATTTGAGAAACGTCCTAGAAATTTATTATAACAATATTGTAAAAGCCTATCTCAGACTGCCATATTCCTCTACTGACATGTTTTCATTTCACTGCAGGATACTGCCTCTTCTGGAACCCGACAAAGTGGCAACTAAACTTATGGACGGAATACTTTGCAACCAAAAAATGATTTTTCTTCCACCGTTTGTGAAATGTAGTCTACTGCTGGAAAGGTATGTGCCTGCCTTCTTAGTTAAACTAAAATGTGTGTTGTAGTAGAATCAAAAGTCAAGCAGCCAAATTACGTACTTCTTATCTGGGCAGATTTTGAGCATTTAGTACTGTTGTAATTTGATGTTTTAATGTGTGTGTTTTGTTTTTCATTTACAGAATTTTGCCAGAGCGTGCCTTGCTGGCTTTGAACAAGACAATGAAAGTAAAATTTGATGCAGTTATTGGATGCGAGAGAAAAGAAGATTAAGTAAATACTTGCCTTCTAGGGGTAGTCTAGAGGGACTCCCAAGAGTCTGCTCTTCAGAAGTTTGATTAATTCCAATATGTGATAGTGCTTCTTAGCATACTTTTTAAAGATAATCCTTAACCTCTAAAAGGAATATCATGTACTTCTCCTCCAATATATATATTAAAATTATGAATACAGTGCTGTGACAAGTGTATCACTTCCTGGTACATGGACACCGGCTACAAACGTGTACTTAAGTCTATTGATTTCAGTATAGTGTTTCCAGTTGTCCTGCTAACTAGTTCACTGCTGCAGTGGACCTCATTTGGGAACCTTCTTCCTTCCCTCCACCACCAGAGCAGCAACAGAGGTAAGCAAGGGAGGGGGATTGGAGGAAAGCAAATGGGTGAGAGGGATGGAAGAGTCAAGTTCTCTGGCTGCCATTAAAATGCAGGCCAGAGAATGATTGGCTTTGGAACATAGGAAACTGAGTCAGACCATGGGTCCATCTAGCCTAGTATTGTACACACTGACTGGCAGTGGCTGCCCAGGATTTCAGGCAGGGATTTTTCCAGCCCTACCTAGAGATGCCCAGAATCAAACCTGGAACCTTCAACCTACAAAGCAGGTGCTCTACCACTGTGCTACAGCCCTTCCCATATTGCAAGTGTGTGTTAGAAGTTAACCGGTTTCATATTCCAAGCCGAGGAACTGAAATTTCAGTGTCATCTCTAATTCACAGTGCCATGTGACCATAACACGGTACCACTTTGGGTCTTCTTGTTCATTTCATGCTAGCAGGGCCGTATCCCCTCCATGACTAAGGACATCTGGGCCAGGGAACTTGTGGCCTTCCAGATGTCATGGAACTACATTTCCAATCATCCCTCATCATTGGCCAGGGTGGCTGGGACTGATGGGAATTGGAGTTTGACAATATCTCGAGGAAGAGGAGAAGGAGAGGTTCTCAAGCCATTACAGATTTTAGTACAAACTCAGAGCCAGTTCATACCTCAGCCAGTTTATCTACACGAGGCTGTTGATTGCTGTATCTACTTTTGGTTTTGTCACATCATTGAGAACTGAGGTCTATAGAAAGAACTTTTCCTTTCCTGTTTTTCCACTACGGAACTATAGATGGAGCTGTGCTACAGCGGCATTTTGTAATTATACAAGAAGAGATAATGCCATTTTTTCCCCATTCTAAAAACCAAACAGACAAACAAATGGGAAAGTACTCCGGAAAAACGAAAACGTAAGTGGAGGATAGGGTGGTGTTTATGGGCTACTTGTTGCAGGAGTAGTACAGGTTTCTTAAAGGGTTAGATGTTATACAGAATTAAAATGCTGAACTGTTAAAAACTGGAATCATATGCAGGCCCACAGATGAAATCCGTTCCTTTAGTTTTCTTTATCCTTGTACCCAATGACATAATCATATTTAAGTTGAATCAGCTCCCAGAAAGCCGCAACACCACGAACGGGAAGAAACCTGAGGGAAAAGATGAAGAGAACCTATTAGTACAACCCTTCTATATTTGACTGTCTACCTAGAACACTGTGGAAACAAAACATAGCTCAGTAAACACAAAAGTTGACTAGGCCTCAATCATTAGTAGTCAATCTTATAGTAGCTTGCTTTTATAGCTCACCAAACTTACCTATCCAGCAGTATACTGATTTTCAGAAATGGTGGAATGAAAATCATTTTCTTGTTGGTTAGGATTCCTTTCATTACTTGTTTTGCAACTTCTTCAGGCTCCAAAGTTGGCATTAATCTGTAGTTAAAGAAAATCATAGCACTTACAGTTGCATGCCATGTGTAAAGAATAGGGTGTAATGACACTGTAAGACCTGGGACATGAAGCACATATAAGGGTTGCATCCGAAGTTAGTCCTAATTTGAAATGAATGAGACTCAGGATACAATCCTGAGAAAGCAGCCGAAGAAGCATGACATCAAGAAAGTCCCTGACGTTCAAGCATAGGCCTGGCTTCCTTGATAAGGCAAAGAACTTTCTATTCTCTCATACCTTTTAAATCTCTGTATATTTCAGCTGCTACACTGTATTTTAGCCTCTGTTGCATTTAAGGGATTATTATCATTTGGGATTTTGAGGTTTTCTTGTAGGTCGCTCTGAGAGCTATTAGGTTGACTGCCATCACAGTGAGAGTCTCCAACCTCTTCCCCTGCACCAGCCTTTACACAGTAAGAGCCAAACTACACATGATGGTCAGATCTCCTGGAGTCATTTTTTAAATTTAAAAGTAGCGTTGGCGGGGATGGGGGGGGTCAGGGAAAGAAAACTGCTCAGGGCAGCAGCTCTGTGGGAGGGGTTGTTTAACCACCCACTTCTGTCATGCCATTTCTGCCTCCTGGCAACTTCTTCCCCTAGCCCCAGCCCATATGCCCTGCAGGGGAAAGCTCTTATCTCCAATTAGCTGCTGGTAGGAGATAAGAGCTGTCTCGTGCAGGGCTTAGGAGGCCAGGCCAGGCAATTGCTGAGTTATTCTGCCCATGCTTCCTTCCAAGCCTTGTTCTGCAGAGGCTTTTCCTGCTTCCTTCTGAACCTAATCCTGCAGACACTTGTCCTGTTTATTTAGAAGTACACAGGATGCTCATGCTTTTTTGGCGAAGAAATGAAATGGGTCTGATAAGCTGTTTGAAAGTGCTGCTAAGTGATTCAGTCCAGCTTACTTCTGAGTAGACCTACAGAGGCTTGCTTATTTATGAGTAGACAAGCTACTTTTGTGTGCTTTTGAACAGATATGCTTCTTACTATAAATTGGTAACAATGGAATATTGGGGGTTGTTTTTTAATTAGCCCACTTTTGCCTTTGGCTCCACCCACCACTGTAATGCAGCTTCCAAGAGCTTCTCTGAAATGGAATCCTATCTTTGGGCCAAAAAAACATTCCCCATCCCTGGTATAAAGGCATCCGTATTTTATTTCCAGAAGAAATGCTAGCAGCTTTAGAAGCAGGGCCATTTCAATTAGAAAATGGTATGAGAGAAGGATTAACGTTTTCTGTCAGCACCAGTGCTGTGAGTAAACTCAGCCCCCACCACACAGCAGTATATATATAACAACTTCATAGATAACTGTGTTTGTCCATAAGAAAAATAATAATAATAAAAAATGTACTGTGGAAAAATAGATTTATTATGGCCAACCAAAATGTTACAAAAGAGTGCAGGAGGATTTGAAAGCTTGCACACGGTTTTATATTATTTTGACTGGCCCTAATAAAGTTATTTCTCCAACTGTGGATTTGAATTTTTTAAGAAAAAGACATCCATGTGATCATGGATCTTCTGCATTATATATAGTTTAGCCATGAGTTCAAGCGGTCCTGTCCTTGAAACAGCAGAGGCTGAAGGCTCCAAAGTCAGTGGGACTGTGACTCCTCTGTGAGTTTCAGTCAGAAGGCTAAAGGCACTATCTGAGGTGCTGAACCCATTTAGGGGAATGGGTCCAGCATTTTATTATTATTATTATTATTTATTTATATAGCACCATCAATGTACATGGTGCTGTACAGAGTAAAACAGTAAATAGCAAGACCCTGCCGCATAGGCTTACAATCTAATAGCTCCTTTATCCCTCTGACTGAAACCCAGAATGGATTCACAGGCCGACCAAAATCAGAGCCACCAGCCTCCACTGCTGCAAAACGGCTTCATTCTGACATCAAGGGACTTCTAGTAAACTCTTCAGTATGAGTTTATTTAGATTGCTTTTAAAGACTATGAACTGAGCATTGGCTGCAGAAAAGAAGGGGAAAAATAAAAAATAAAGGAGCACTTTTAAGAATGAGGATTTTAAATGCTAATATCCCGGCTTCCTTGAATCATGGATGGACAAATCTGTCAATTTTGTTTTCTCTCAGTTCCTCATTTTTCCACATTAATTTTAATTTTGTTTTTAAAAAAATAACATGAAGATTCACATTCCCATGTGCATTACTCCCGATGCATGCATGCCATTTTGCCTATTATATACATTTTTTGCAAGTCATCTCCCTTAATATAATACATTTTTTTCCTTGATAGACACATCGCTGTGCACCCCTTTCCTTAATATAAACTTTCCTGTACATACCATATTTCTTCGATTCTAAGACACACTTTCCCCCCCATATAAACATCTCTAAAAACGGGGTGCATCTCAGAATCGTGGGTGTGATTATTATTCTTAGAATCAAAGCTTTTTTTCTGTTGATGGTACTGAAATTAGTGTGCGTCTTACAATCAATGGCGTCTTACAATCAAAGAAATACGGTATTTTTAATTATATTTATTTTGTTTATTTATTTATTACACTTATATACCGCCCCCATAGCCAGAGCTCTCTGGGCGGTTTACAGAAATTTTAAAATTGAGATAAAAACAAGTATACAAAATTTTAAATTTTAAAACACAGAACATGCACACATAAAGCATTAAAAACTGTTAACAAAACTAAACATGTGGGTGATTAAGATGTGCTGCCATATGCCTGGGCAAAGAGGAAAGTATTAACCTGGTGCCGGAAAGATAGCAGCGTTGGCACCAGGCAAGCCTCATCAGGGAGATCATTCCATAGTCTGGGGCCCACCACTGAAAAGGCCCTGTCCCTCGTTGCCACACTGCGAGCCTCTCTCGGAGTAGGCACCCAGAGGAGGACCTTAGACGCTGAATGTAGTGACCGGGTATATTCACGTCAGGAGAGGGGTTCCATCAGGTATTGTGGTCCCAAGCCGTGTAAGGCTTTATAGGTCAAAACCAGCACCTTGAATTGGAAACATACAGGCAGCCAGTGCAAGCGGACCAGAGCAGGTGTTATATGGTCAAACCTTCTGGTTCCCGAAATCAATCTGGCCGCTGCATTTTGCATGAGCTGCAGCTTCCGAACCGTCTACAAAGGCAGCCCTACGTAGAGTGCATTGCAGTAATCTAACTTGGAGGTTACCAGAGCATGGACAACTGAAGCCAGGTTATCCCTGTCCAGATAGGGGTGTAGCTGGGCCACCAACCGGAGTTTGTAAAAGGCACTCTGTCTTTTGGAGAACTCCATCACAAAATTCAGAGAAGTGCAAATTTGAAAGGATAAGTTTACATTATTATTATTATTATTATTATTATTATTATTTATTTATTTATTTATATAGCACCATCAATGCACATGGTGCTGTACAGAGTAAAACAGTAAATAGCAAGGCCCTGCCGCATAGGCTTACATTCTAATAAAATCATAGTAAAGCAATAAGGAGGGGAAGAGAATGGAAACAGGCACTGGGTAGGGTAAACAGGCACAGGGTAGGGTAAAACTAACAGTATAACAGTATAACTAACAGTCTAAAGTCTGAGCAACATCAAGTTTTAAAAGCTTTAGGAAAAAGAAAAGTTTTTAGCTGAGCTTTAAAAGCTGTGATTGAAGTTGTAGATCTCAAATGTTCTGGGAGAGCATTCCACGCGTAAGGGGCAGCAGAAGAGAATGGATGAAGCCGAGCAAGGGAAGTAGAGACCCTTGGGCAGGCGAGAAACATGGCATCAGAGGAGCGAAGAGCACGAGCGGGGCAATAGTTTGAGATGAGAGAGGAGAGATAGGGCGGAGCTAGACCATGGAAAGCTTTGAAGGTCAACAGGAGAAGTTTATATTGGATTCTGAAGTGACTTGGAAGCCAATGAAGAGATTTCAGAAGTGGAGTAACATGGTCAGAGCGGCGAGCCAAGAAGATGATCTTAGCGGCAGCGTGGTGGACAGAAACCAACGGACTGATGTGAGAAGAAGGAAGGCCAGAGAGAAGAAGGTTGCAGTAGTCCAACCGAGAAATAACCAGTGCATGAACAAGCATCTTGGCAGAAGAGACAGACAGAAGTGATCGAATCCTGGCAATATTATAGAGGAAAAAGCGACAGGATTTGGCTGCTGCCTCAATATGAGGAATAAAGGAGAGCGAGGAATCAAATATAAAGCCAAGACTATGAGCTTCATTGACCGGAGTAAGTGTAACATCATTGACAGTAAGAGAGAATGAGAGATGAGGAGAAGGTTTAGGAGGAAAAACAAGCAATTCAGTCTTTGCCATATTAAGTTTCAAACGACGATGAAGCAGCCAGGCTGAGATATCTGAAAGACATGCCGAGATACGATCGTGAACATCAGGAGAAAGTTCCGGAGATGAAAGATATAATTGTGTATCATCGGCATACAGATGATATTGGAGGCCATGAGATTGAATAAGATTGCCCAAGGGCAACATGTATAAAGAAAACAACAACGGGCCAAGCACCGAGCCTTGCGGAAACCCTACTGAAAGGGGAAAAGAGGAAGACGAGTTGCCGTTAGCCAACACGCTGAAGGAGCCACCCGCTAAATAGGAGGCAAACCAGTTATAGACAGAGCCACAAAGACCAAGGTCATGAAGGGAGTCAGAGGGCGTTACTAGACGAGGCTCTAGCGCGCGTTACCTTCCGCAGTCACGTCGAGGCTTCCAGATGACGTTCACGAGGATCCGCCGTTATCCTGCGGTGAAGCCTCTTTCTCCCGACTTTAAAAAAGTGAGTTTTAGGGCGCCTTTTCCTGCCGTCCCGCGGTAATTTGGAGTACGTGTGGGAGGATGTGAGGTCACTGCGGTCCGCACTGGGCAGGAAAAGGCGTGCTAAGGGGGAGTGGTCAGCGGCTTCGGTCAAGCCGCCTCCGCCATTTGCGCGCAGTCCGCCAGCTGGGGCAGCGCGGCGGAGCGGCTTTTTTTTTTTATTCCCCCAGTGACAGTTTGCGCAGGAACGGAGGAACGGAAAAGTGGCTAGTGTGCTGCTGGGGTGTGTGGGGGATGGGTGGGGGATGTGCGCCTGTTCTAGTGGTTTTTTTATTTATTTCCCCATTGACAGTTTGCGCAGGACCGGAGGACCGGAAAAGTGGCTGGTGACTCCTTGCGGTGGGCAGCTACCATGGCCGCATAATGGCGGTGCTGTACGCTGCCTGTTAGTGTGGGTACCAGGCTGGCAGAGGGCAGAGCTGTTTGTGGGCTGCTGCCATGGCTACGGCCAGATGTGGGTTGGCTCCTTGGGATGGGGCACAGGGCACAGAGGCGGTCATCGCCGCCGACACCTCAGAGGCATGATGGGAGATGTAGGCACAGAGTGGCCATGCAGACGATTGACCTCGGGTCATATGACACCCGCCACGACCCCCATCAGGAAGTGAGCGCATCAATGTTGACCCTCAACAGCACCAGCAGCACTTCAGCTGGCACTGGCACTGCCGCCGCTGCCGCCGCCAGGGCCGGCGGCGGCATCGCTGACGGCTGCGCAAGTTTGCGGTCTTTCGGACGTGCGCAAACCGTGCAGCGAGCGAAAAAAAAAGCCGCGGCAATCAGGCCGGTGTGGCTGCGCAACCGTGCTCGCGGCGGCAGCAGCACAACCGGCGCAAACTTCCGCCACAAATCGAAGGCAGGTGTGGATCATGAGGCGTCACGGCTGAACGGGAAAAGCCGCTTTCACCGCTCCTCAACGACGGAACACCCGGTAGGTCTAGCAACGCCCTAAGAGAAGATCATGATCAACCGTGTCAAAGGCTGCGGTTAGATCAAGGAGAATAAGAACGGAATAAAGGCCTTTAGACTTGGCAGTAAGAAGATCGTTGGTGATCTTAGTAAGGGCTGTTTCAGTGGAGTGCAAAGGATGGAATCCGGATTGAAAAGGATCCAGAGCAGAGTTACTAGAAAGAAAGTCAAGACAACGAGAGTAGACCACACGCTCCAGGATCTTTGAAACAAAAGGCAACAGAGAGACAGGTCGGTAGTTAGAAAGAGATAGCCTGTCAAGAGTAGGTTTCTTGAGAATGGGAGAGACTGTAGCATGTTTAAAAGCAGAGGGAAATGAACCAGAGGACAGAGAAAAATTAATAATATGAAGCAAGGAAGGAAGGATAGCGGGAATAAGATTTATAAAGACGCGAGAAGGATATGAACTGAATGAATTCCTCCCCATCCCTTACCTTGAAGATGTATTTTTGACAAAGTCAGTATTGATAAACATAGGACAGATGCATGAAGTTTTCACCCCATTCTTCCTCAAGGCAGACAGCTCTGCCGTCAGAGCTCTGTGAAAGCCAACAGTGGCAAACTTGGATGAGCTAAGGAAAAATTCAGATATGATTTAGCAGTTGCACAGTAATTTTTCACAATAGACTCCTGTGTTATACCCAGTACATCTCACATACTGCATCACAAATATGGATATACCTCATGTATAAATTGCTGTGACTCAGGAATTCCAGCAGCAGATTAACATGACAATCTAGAATCTGCATGGGCAGATCATTCTAATTAAGAGACCAATCCTATGGTCCCTGGGGGAGCATCTCAGGGACCATAGGATTGCACATAAACCCCCTATGAGGTCAGAAGTAGTGCTCTGACCTTGGAGGGGGTTAGGAGATCTAATCCCAGATCACTTCCCCTTGCAGCCAGCCTGGAAAGAACCGCGCTGGCTGGCCTCCGGGGTCAGGAACTCAACTCCAAAAAGGGGTGTTCCATTCGGAGGGCGGAAGTCCAGAGAGGCCAAGTTACAAGTTATCCCGAGCTTCCTTCCCTCCTCCAAAGCTCCGGATGTTGGGTGTTCAGCAACAATTGGTTTCCGTCCACTGGTAGAGTGTGTCATCTGAACTCGGGAACCTGATTTGCTGCATTTATTACAAGCCAGGATCATAAATCAGAATTTGTTCTTACTTTATGAATCCTGGCAAGTTTGGGAGCAATAAACCAGGATCCCAGGTTCAGATGTCATGCAAAATAAACTACTTCTGGCTTAGCTGGTCATGCTAGTGGGAGGACAACCCAAGAAGGAGCAAGTGAGCTGTGTGGACAGCATACAATTCATTCATAGTCATAGAATCATAGAATAGCAGAGTTGGAAGGGTCCTACAAGGCCATCGAGTTCAACCCTATGCTCAATGCAGGAATCCACCCTAAAGCATCCCTGACAGATAGTTGTCCAGCTGCCTCTTGAATGCCTCTAGTGTGGGAGAGCCCACAACCTCCCTAGGTAACTGATTCCATTGTCGTACTGCTCTAACAGTCAGGAAGTTTTTCCTGATGTCCAGCTGGAATCTGGCTTCCTTTAACTTGAGCTCGTTATTCCGTGTCCTGCACTCTGGGAGGATCGAGAAGAGATCCTGGCCCTCCTCTGTGTGACAACCTTTTAAGTATTTGAAGAGTGCTATCAGGTCTCCCCTCAATCTTCTCTTCTCCAGGCTAAACATGCCCAGTTCTTTCAGTCTCTCTTCATAGGGCTTTGTTTCCAGACCCTTGATCATCCTGGTTGCCCTCCTCTGAACACGCTCCAGCTTGTCTGCGTCCTTCTTGAATTGTGGAGCCCAGAACAGGACGCAATACTCTAGATGAGGCCTAACCAGGGCCGAATAGAGAGGAACCAGTACCTCACGTGATTTGGAAGCTATACTTCTATAAATGCAGCCTAAAATAGCATTTGCCTTTCTTGCAGCCATATCACACTGTTGGCTCAGTATTAGTAAGCCAGTATTAGTAAGCCAGTATTAGTAAGCCAGTATTGTCCAGAATCCTGGTTTACTAATCCTTGTGAATTTGGACACTATCTAGGCCGACTGTAAGGGGAGGAAATAAATGTACGGAATCCCGAGACATTTCTCCTCCAATTGGAAAAACACCCTTTTTGCTGATTGGGAATGTCCCTGTCATACTCACCAATAAGCCACAAGAAAAGGAGCCACAATATGGCCTCCGGCAGAAGCCACCGTGACAATATGACCATGGTTTTTCCTCATCATTGCTGGGAGGAATGCTTTTGAGGTCTGAAAGTAAACCAATAGGAAGAACATTAACTTTCCATACAAGTTGACTGTGTTAGACTGAAGTAGCAATCATAACCTTAGTCAGAATTAAAAGTAGTATAGAAATACTGTAAAATAAAATAAGGCCAGATCTACACCTTATGTCAAATCGTTATGATCCCATTATGGTAACGCTATATCCCTCGTGAGTATTTGCATCTCATAGGACACATAATGACATTTGTTGCAGTATTTTGAATAATGTGGAATAAAAAGCAGGAAATAACATTATGAAAACAGAATGTGTAATGTGCCCAACATCTATAAGTACACGTCAATACCGCTATAAAGAAGTTGTATATATCTAGCCTAATCTAATCCAGTTCCCAATCTTCTGTCACACAACAAGGGATGAAGATGAAGAGGTGGAGTTATGCAGATAAGACCTGATTTGATCCTAAACTATTACTGGTATCATAATAGATAGGCGGAAGGCAGGTTTAGACTTCCCTATACTGGCTGCATCCAAATGCAGCCATGCTGGTGGGACATGCTGGGAGTTGTAGGGCTTTTTTGGATCTGGGCAAGAGGGCAGGGCTCCTGCAGCTTTTACCATTGTGATGAAGAGGGAATTTCACCAGTTGCTGCATGCATACAAATGACACCTGCTGAAATTATATAAAAATTATATTTTCTATATAACTGTTAAAGATACAGGAGCCCTGTCCTCCTTTCCATAGGATCACCCTACCTTAATGGAATGCACAAGGATTAACATAGCTCACATTCTTAAAACTCTTAAGATGCAATGTTACATATGTTTAGAGGGGGGAAAGTCCTACAACTGGAAAAGACAGGTTGCTTACCTGTAACCGTAGTTCTCCGAGTGGTCATCTGTGCATTCACACATATGGGCTCTGCGCCTGCACGGAGCTAACAATTGGAACTTCTAAAGCTGAGACTGTTCAATTTGGGCGGGAACCCCTCCCCCACCGTCTTGTGCGCATGTACTGCTCGTTCCCGCCCATCTCCTCAGTTTCTGAGACCGTTTTGCTGGTCCCAGTTTCTGGGAGATAGTATCTCTATCGATGCCGAACTATTATCGACACCGAAGAGGGGACGAGGGGGGGGAGTTGTGTGAATGCACAGATGACCACTCGGAGAACTACGGTTACAGGTAAGCAACCTGTCTTTCTCCTTCATGGTCTCTGTGCATCACACATATGGGAGATTACCAAGCTGACTTACCGGAGGTGGGTCGGTGTCGGCTGTAGTCACTGGAAGATGGCTGAAAGGACGGCTCTGCTGAAGTTGGAGTCACTCCTGACTCTGGTATTGAGTCTGTAGTGAGCGACAAATGTAGCCGGTTTTGACCATGTGGCTGCCCGGCAGATTTCTGGAATAGAAATTCTCCTGGAGAAGGCTGTAGACATCCCTCTGGTCGAATGTGCCTTAATTGTTTGCGATAAATCAAGGTTTTGAAGTTGATATGCTAGTTTGATAGTGTGTACCACCCAGGCGGCAAGTCTTTGGGTTGATACAGGTTGTCCCTTCTTGGGGCCTCTGTAGCAGATGAAAAGCTGTTGAGTTTTTCGATACGGAGCTGTCCGTTCCTTGTAAAAGGCTAGGGCCCTACGGACGTCAAGGGTGTGCAATGTCTTCTCCAAAGGCGAAGTTGGTGATGGGAAAAAAGTAGGCAGGATGATATCCTGATTTACATGGAATTCAGACACCACCTTTGGGCGAAAAGCAGGGTCAGTGTGGAAGACTACCTTGTCGTTATGGAATATGAGGAAGGGCGTATCAATGCGAAGGGCTGCAAGTTCACTAGCTCTTCGCGCTGTTGTGATAGCAACCAAGAAGGCTACTTTCCATGTAAGGAGCCTTAGATCCACGGTAGCTAAGGGCTCAAAGATTTTGTCGAGTAGAACTTTGAGGACTACGGATAGACTCCACTGTGGAGTATAGTCTCTTATTGGTGGAGCTAGGTTGTTTACTCCTCTTAGGAATTGGCGTATGAGCAGGTGTGAGAACACTGAATAGCCATCAATTGTGGTCTTGTTTGCTGAAATTGCAGCTAGGTAGACCTTAAGTGAAGTTAATCGAAGGCCCTTTTGGAAAAGGTCATTAAGGAATGCCAGAACTCCGACGACTGACTTATCATGTGGGTCTATTTGACGCTCAGAGGCAAAGTGGAGGAAGCTGTTCCATTTGGCTGCATAGGATTAGGGTGACCATATGGAAAGGAGGACAGGGCTCCTGTATCTTTAACAGTAATGTAGAAAAGGGAATTGCAGCAGGAGTCAATTGAAGTGGGTGAAATTCCCTCTCCATCACAACAGTTAAAGCTACACTAGCTATAGTAGAGTGGCCAGATGCAAAAGAGGGCAGGGCTTCTGCAGCTTTAACTGTGTTGATGTAGAGAGAATTTCACCCTCTTCAGTTGACACCTTCTGCAATTCCCTTTTCTACATTATTGTTAAAGATACAGGAGCCCTGTCCTCCTTTTCATATGGTCACCCTACATAGGATCGTCTTGTAGATGGTTTCCTGGCCACTTCCAAGACTAATGTTATGTCCGCTGGTAGACATGTCTGCCGTGTAGAATCCTCCATGCAGTGAGTTTCAGCGACTGTAAGTCGGGGTGACGAGTCTTTCCCCCGTGTTGAGTTAGAAGTGGTATGGAGGTTGGCAGGTGTATGAATTGACTGTTCGCTAGATTGAGGAGGGGTGCGAACCAGGCCTGTCTGGGCCACCAGGGAGTTATTAATATCCCTTCGGCTTGATCCATCGTTATTTTGTGGAGTGTCCGTGCTATTAGCAGCAGTGGGGGAAATGCATAGAATGGGAGACGACTCCAAGTTATTTGGAAGGCATCTCCTTCGGAGTGCTCGCCTATGCCGCCTCTGGAACAGTATAGGTGAAAGACTGCATTGTGAGGTGTGGCAAACAGATCTATGGATGGTGTTCCCCATATTTGGAAGATCTTTGTAAGGATGGATGGTTCCATTTCCCACTCGTGTGAGACCGCTATCTTCCTGCTGAGAGCATCGGCCAGGATGTTGTCGTGTCCTGGAATGTGGATTGCTGTTATGTGGATTTGGTGTGGAATGCACCAATCCAGGATTTGTATTGTTTTCGTGACTAGAGCGGAGGAGTGGGTACCCCCTTCTTTGTTCAGGTGCCTTAGGACTGCGGTATTGTCGGTGAGAAGCTGCATATGATTGCCTGTGAGCAGGTCCTCGAAGGCAAGTAGGGCCTTTTGTACGGCTGTCATCTCCAAAAGGTTGATATGATTTTTGCGTTCAATATTGCTCCATATCCCTTGAGTTTGGAGATGTGCACAGTGGACTCCCCAACCGAGCATCGATGCGTCTGTCGTGAGAGTGTGTGTAGGTGGTGACTATGTGAAGGGCATTCCTAAGGTAAGGTTGTTCCTGTCCTGCCACCAGGAGAGGGAAGTCCTGACCGCCGATGGGATCTTTAGGCGAAATCTTTTGGCATTCCTTATAACTGGGAATGACTGGATAAACCGATTTTGCAGGGTTCTCATCCGAAGTCTGGCCCATCGAACCACTGACACTGTTGCTGCCATGTGTCCGAGTAGGCGTTGAACTTGGAATGCCGTGGTGGGTTTGTTTTTGGATAGTTGACGTGCCAGGGTGATTAGCGTGTCTGCTCTGTTGGGAGGGAGATATGCTCTGGCAGTGGTGGAGTCGAGGAATGCCCCTATGAATTGTATCCTCTGAGTTGGGATGAGTTGAGATTTTTTCAAGTTGACATAGAGACCCAAGGCTTTCACTGTTTGTATTACTTCTTTCAGTGCGTCGAGGAGAATGGGACGAGTAGGAGCTGCTATAAGCCAATTGTCGAGATAGGGGTAGATTTCTATACCCCTCTTCCTGAGATGGGCACAGATGACTGCGACACACTTCGTGAAAACCTGTGGAGCTGTCGCCAGACCGAAGGGGAGGACGTGGAATTGGAACATCTCTGATCCGACTAGGAATCGGAGGAAGTGACAGTGTGTTGGGTGAATCGTTATATGAAAATATGCATCCCTTAGGTCGATGGACGCAAACCACATGTGTTGATGTAGAAGAGGCAGGATAGTGGGTAGAGTGATCATGCGGAATTTTTTGACCTTTATGTAGCGGTTGAGGTGTCTCAAATCTAGGATGAGGCGGAGACCTCCGTCTGCCTTCGGTACCATAAAATACCTCGAGAGGAAGCTGTTCTGAGTGCTGGTGTTTACTCTTGTGATTGCCCCTTTTTTTTAAGAGGGTGGTTATTTCTTCTGTTAGAGTTTGAGAAGGGGTTGTTCTTCTTACGGTACCGAGGGGAGGGAGTGTCTGGAATTCTATCAAATAACCATCTCGAACAATGTTGTTGACCCATTTGTCTGATGTTATATGTTCCCAATTGGGAAGAAATGGTTTGAGTCGATGGTCGAAGTCGAATAATGAGCCAGATAGGTTGGTGGGGAACTCGTAGTCAAAGTCTACGTTTAGAGGCGGCATCTGGTTTGCCGCGAGGCTGTGTGTATCTGGAAAAGGATGTCTGCTTTTTCTGGCATTGTAGCAGTTGGGAGCACTGGTATCTGTCGGAATATTGCCTATTTTGAGGAAAGGATCTATTCCAGCGTCTGTTCTTGAAGGTAGTAGGTTGATACTGAGTAATAGCCATCTTTTTAGCTGTTGCTCTTGCTTTCTGTATTGAATCCATGGTATCGTCAGTGCTTGTATTGAATAGGCCCTCGCCATCGAAAGGGAGGTCTTCGATACGGGTTCTGGATTCTGGTGTTATCGAGGCTGATTGAAGCCAGGCATGGCGGCGGAGAGCTATTGCTGCTACCATAGCTTTGGCATTGCAGTCGACTTGCTGTCGAGTGGTGCTAATTTGTAGTTTTGAAAGGCAGGTAGCTTCGTCCTGGAACACATGAGCGAGTTCCCTTTTTTCCTCAGGAAGATAATCACAAAGGGAGCCGATTTTCTCCCAAAGACAGCCTGGTCAGCGTGTTTGCTTCCTGGCAGATCGTACCAAAGTCTTTGTTGTTTTCAGTGCAATTAGGGTGGCCATTTCCATTTTCTCCTTTCTGGTGATGCGTATCACTCGAAAAGCGGACAGAAGAAGGCACCAATTCACATAAATTTTTCATATACAAATTTTCAAGTATCGGTGCAAATTTTAAAATAATAACTATAAATTAAATAGAAATACAATATAGCTCACCATAGTAGAGAAGATGGACCAACAGGTGACCTTTGTGTGCCTGCTCATTCTGCTGCCCAGGCACTAATTGCTGATGGGCAATTTCAAAGCCCCTGTTCTGCCCTCTTGTGATACTTTGACTTTAAACCAGACTTGGATAGGAGAGCCCATTAAACAGAGGTCATTTTCAAGTGAGGACTGTCCTCTGACAGCTCTCCAAAATAGAGGACTGTCCTCTGCAAAGCAGTCTACCTGGCCACCCCAAGTGAAATAACATAGATCACAGTACTGCACCTGCAGCCCTGGTCAGCACATCCCATTATACACCTAAGTGCACGGATTTGGTCTCACAATAGGTTTGTGCTGATATATTAATGACTGTTACCCAGTAGTGAGCAAGAATGTTGACTTCAAACATTCTTTGAATCTCGTAGTCCTGAGTCGACAGCACATCCGTTGGCGTTACCACCCCGGCGTTATTCATCAAGATATCCACATCGCCAATCTCTCCTTTCACCTTTTAAAAAGGGGGGTGAAAGATATAGTTAGAGAAAGTTCTGCTACGCTTGTGGTGGGAATTGTGCTCAAGTCCATAAATAAATATTTGGCCATAAGTTCCTAAGAAGCAGTGCAGAAGTAAAGGGATATATTGTGCAAAGGCCAGGACTAAAGCAGGAAGCCACTGCCCAGGGCTTGTGCCCAGGGATAAATGCACACAGGAGGTGTCAGCTCCAGGTTGTTGAAGGTCTTAGGACAAGACACCCTCAAGGGAACCCCTCTCTCACTGCATCTACCTTCTTGCTGACATTGTCACCAGCTGATCTTGCTCCCCATCCTCTGTCTCATCATTGCTACTCCTTGTTTTGGCAGAGAGCCACTGAGCAACCAGGCAATGGCATCTACTGGTCTTATTATTTATTTATTTATTTATTTATTACATTTTTATACCGCCCAATAGCCGAAGCTCTCTGGGCGGTTCACAAAAATTAAAACCACAGTAAAACACCCAACAGTTTAAAACACAATTACGAAATACAGTATAAAAAGCGCAACCAGGATAAAACCACACAGCAAAGTTGATATAAGATTAAAATACAGAGTTAAAACAGTAAAATTTAAATTTAAGTTAAAATTAAGTGTTAAAATACTGAGTGAGTAAAAAGGTCTTCAGCTGGCGACGAAAGTCTTCCTTCTCACCACCACTGTGGTCTGGGCCAGAGTGAGAGGCAAGTGAATAAGCAGGTTGCATTGGTGGAGCAAGTCCAGGGGGCTCTCGTCAGTGGGCCCCTGCGAAGGTACGCGTCCTCAGCAAGTGCCCAACCATGCCAAATCAGTGGTGATGGCCACAAATTTGGATGGCTTTAAAAGAGGGTTGAATAAATTCCTGGAGGAGAAGGTTAGTAATGGCTACTAGCCAAGATGGCTATGTGCTACCTCCATTATCAGAGGCAGTAAGTCTATATACACTAATTGCTGGGGGACATTTATTTATTTATTACATTTATATCCCGCCTTTTTTTCATTCAAGGAACCCAAGGCGGCGTACATAATCCTCCTCATCTCCATGTTATCCTCACAACAACAACCCTGTGAGGTAGGTTGGGCTGAGAGTATGTGACTGGCCCAAAGTCACTCAGTGGGTTTCCATGATCGAGTGGGGACTAGAACCTGGATCTCCTGACTCCCAGTCCAACACCTTAGCCACTACACCACACTGGGTGGGAGGGTGGTGTTGCACCATGTCCTGCTTGTGGGTTCCTGGTCGACAGCTGGTTAGCCACTGTGTGAACAGAGTGCTGGACTAGATGCACCCTTGGTCTGACCCAGCAGGGCTCTTACCCTTTACATCAGTCCTGCATACATTCCTTGTTTAAAGCTGGCCACATAGTCCCTGGGGCTTACTTGGCTGATGGCATGAAGCAGAGCTGTAGTTGGAGGTGCTCAGTTTTGCAGACAACACCCTGGTGATTATGTAAGTCCATATGTCGCCACCAGCACATGTGCTGGGATTGCAACTTCCTGCTGAAGGTGAGATCAGTTTTGAAACAAGTGATTAAGAGAGGAGTGTGCATGTAGGTCTCTGATTTGTTTATTAACCCTACTGACAGAGCAAACACATTATTAAGGTTCCATTGACTTCAATGGTATGATCAAGACTTAATGGTTCGCCCCACCCCACTGAAGTCAACAGGACTTAAAAATACATAACATAACGTGGATTGTGGTTTAAATGCCTGACTAAAATTGGTTCATTTTATGTTGGTTCATTAGAAAAAAGACAAAATCCATTTGGTCCATTCCTTTATGAGGAAATGGAATTCCTTTCTTTAGATGGAATATCCAGTGATTCTTTATTTTAGGACGCTGGTATTCTAGCAAGTTTGCAAAACCTTCAGGACCTGAAAAGTAGCGCAGCTAGGTAATTTTAAACCGTGGACTTAAACTGTGGACTTCTAAGACCGTGGACATAAAGGACTTCTCCAGAACTTTTCATCCAGTGTTTCTTTATTTTAGGCTGCTGATATCATAGCAGGTTTAGGAAATCATCAGGATATGACTAGTAGTGCAGCTAGGTAAGAACCTAAGATCATAAGATCTTAGTGCATTCCAGTGCAGAATGCTGCAGCTCGGCTGTTGTCTGGAGCTGCCCCTTTCCAGCATGTAACTCCTCTGCTGAGGGAAGTGCACTGGCTGCCTATTCGCTACTGGGCCAGGTTTAAGGTTCTTGTACTTGTGTACAAAGCCCTAAACAACTTGGGACCAGGATACCTGAGAGAGCGCCTTCTCCCTTACCAACCTGCCCGGTCACTGAGGTCATCCGAGGGCCTGCTCCTGGTGGTTCCACCTAGATCCATCCTCCGACTGGAATCCACCAGGGGAAGAGCCTTCAGCGTGGTGGCATCCCTCCTGTGGAAATCCCTGCCTCTGGAGGTCTGGCAGGCACCAACCTTGTACTCCTTTTGGCGCCTCCTGAAAACATCTTTATTCCAAGAAGCCTTTCCTTAATATGCAGCCTTGAATCTCTGTTTTTGTTTCTTTTAAATTTTGTTTTAACAGTTTTATTCTGTTTTTATTTTCATTTTGTCTTGTACACTGCTCCGAAATTTTTCAGTGGGGAGTGGTATATAAATATTCCAAATAAATAAATAAAATAATAATAAGAAGAGCCATGCTGGATCAGACCAAAGGTCCATCTAACCCAGCATTCTGGTCACACAGGAGCCAACCAGCTCTCCACAGGAAACCCACAAGCAGAACACAAGTGCAACAGCACCCTCCCACCCATAGTCCTTAGCAACATGCCTACTGCTTCTGATATTGGAGATAGCATATAGCCATCAGGACTTATAGCCATTGATAGCCTTCTCCTCCAAGAATTTGTCTAATCCCCCTTTAATTCTACTGGCATTGGTGGTCATCACTATGTCTTTTGCTAGTGAATTCCATAGGTAATTTTAAACTGTGGACTTAAAGGACTTATGTGAGGAGGGCATTTTTATACGGCCATGTGTATTCCTTCAATTGTGAAGCACACTACTAACATGAACTGCAGCCTAGAGTAATGAAGGAGCTAGCAGAAGAACTCTCAGAACCTTTGGCTATTATCTTTGCAAAATCATGGAAGACGGGTGAGGTGCCGGACGACTGGAGGAGGGCTAACGTTGTCCCTATCTTCAAAAAGGGCAAAAAGGAGGAACCTGGGAACTACAGACCAGTCAGTCTGACATCCATCCCTGGGAAAATTCTGGAGCAGATTATAAAGAAGTCAATCTGTAAACACCTTGAAATCAATGCAGTGATTACTAGAAGCCAACATGGATTTGTCAGGAACAAATCCTGTCAGACTAATTTGATCTCATTTTTTGATAGGATAACCTCCCTTGTGGACTGTGGGAATGCTGTGGACGTCATATATCTTGACTTCAGCAAAGCTTTTGACAAAGTACCACATGACATTCTGATTAACAAACTAGCTAAAAGTGGGCTAGATGGAACAACTATTAGGTGGATTCACAGTTGGCTACAGAATCGGACTCAAAGAGTACTTATCAATGCAACCTTCTCAAACTGGGGAGAGGCAACGAGTGGGGTGCCGCAGGGCTCAGTCCTGGGCCCAGTGCTCTTCAACATTTTTATTAATGATTTGGATGTGGAGGTGCAGGGAACGCTGATCAAATTTGCAGATGACACCAAATTGGGTGGGATAGCTAATACCCTGGAAGACAGAAACAAACTTTAAAGTGATCTTGATAGGCTGGAGTGCTGGGCTGAAAACAACAGAATGAAATTTAATAGGGATAAATGCCAAGTTCTACATTTAGGGAATAGAAACCAAATGCACAGTTACAAGATGGAGGACACTTGGCTCAGCAATACTACAAATGAGAAAGATCTTGGAATTGTTGTAGATCGCAAGCTGAATATGAACCAACAGTACGATATGGCTGCAAGAAAGGCAAATGCTATTTTGGGCTGCATTAATAAGTATAGCTTCCAAATCACGTGAGGTACTGGTTCCTCTCTATTCGGCCCTGGTTAGGCCTCATCTAGAGTATTGTGTCCAGTTCTGGGCTCCACAATTCAAGAAGGATACAGACAAGCTGGAGCGTGTTCAGAGGAGGGCAACCAGGATGATCAGGGGTCTAGAAACAAAGCCCTATGAAGAGAGACTGAAAGAACTGGGCATGTTTAGCCTGGAGAAGAGAAGATTGAGGGGAGACATGATAGCAGTCTTCAAATACTTAAAAGGTTGTCACACAGAGGAGGGCCAGGATCTCTTCTCGATCCTCCCAGAGTGCAGGACACGGAATAACAGGCTCAAGTTAAAGGAAGCCAGATTCCGGCTGGACATCAGGAAAAACCTCCTGACTGTTAGAGCAGTGCGACGGTGGAATCAGTTACCTAGGGAGGTTGTGGGCTCTCCCACACTAGAGGCATTCAAGAGGCAGCTGGACAACCATCTGTCAGGGATGCTTTAGGGTGGATTCCTGCATTGAGCAGGGGGTTGGTCTAGATGGCCTTGTAGGACCCTTCCAACTCTGCTATTCTATGATTCTATGATTTGTTCTCTCCTTAGCCTAACCACCAATCCATGTTTTATAATTACTTCTACACTCCTGATATTTTAGAACAACAAAAATGTTTTCAAATATTAATATTAATATCATTACTACAGGAATAAAACGGAGTTTCCTTCTGCTGGCCTGATGCTCTCATCACCTGCTGCTCTCTGGGTGGTCGTTGGGGGAACCCTATCCTGTGGCACCCATGGACCAGCCCTAGCTGCACCACTGGATCTGAAGCCTCACCTTTTTGGCGGCACTATAGATCTCCTCTCTCTTGCTACAGTCCACCATGAACGCATGGGCTGTAGCTCCCAGTCTCCTGCATTCTTCAGCCGTTTCTTCGACACCATGCTGCAAATGGAAAGCAATATGAAAAAACCCTCATTTTTTTCTCTGCATCTGGATCATGATACATCAACATTACTTTATGATTTATTTGAATATTGTATATCCCACCATTCCAGGGCCCAAGCTTGAAGGAGGGGAGCTTAGCTCCAGCCTCCATCCCAGCCCAGGCTGCACCCCCTACTATGAGGAAAGAAATGGAGGTTAAATTGTAAGTCATGCTTGAGAATATTTACGGAAACTTACTTCCCTGTATCTATACGCTGATGGTCCAGATCTGATATCTGCTGGAGCTCAATCAGAAGCAGTGTTAGAACAGAATATTCTGAACAATGAATTGCTGGATTAGGACCTTCTCTGGAACAGAAATGTGCTTGTGCAATTAAACTAGACCTTGTAGTTTGACACACATTTGCGATTCCCGATGTTCAACAATATCTCAAGAACTACCAGATCCAGAGTTCCTTATGCATAGGCAAGAGGAAAGGCCAAACACCATCATAACCAGGGTCATTGGTCCCAGGGACAGTTGAAGCCAGTGTTGCTGATATAGGGTGACCATATGAAAAGGAGGACAGGGCTCCTGCAGCTTTAACTGTTGTGATAAAGAGGGAATTTCCCCAGGTACTGCATGCATACAAATGACACCTGCTGAAATTCCCTTTTCTATATAACTGTTAGAGATGCAGGAGCCCTGTCCTCTTTTTCATATGGTCACCCTAGCTGATAGGATTCACAGGTTCAAAAGATTTGTAAGTAAATGTCTAGTTGGCAGACACGCACCACCCTGCCATGTCTGGCAATAAATACAAGTCAGGCAGCCAGAAATGTAAGAAGTTAAACAAAGAGACATAAAAAACCTTTAAAAGACACCAATCAAATCTCCATTTTTCCCCCAAGCAGACAAGGCAGTTCTGCTGCCTTCTATATGCAATATACTAACTAGGAAACTCGATGAACAGAAACAGGGTCTTGCTATTTACTGTTTTACTCTGTACAGCACCATGTACATTGATGGTGCTATATAAATAAATAATAATAATAATAAGATGAAAATGATTTCAATATAAATATTGTATCTGTGGCCATTGATGATGAAGAAAAGTTGACTGATCATAATGTGATTGATCATAATGTGATGATAATGCAGGGTAAAACAAAATATTCAAGTAAGTCCCAGGTCATTGACTTCGGTTAGAAATGGGTTTAAAGTCTGAAAAGATTAATGATTACATTCTTTCCCAATGGCTTCCCAATTCACAACAATGGGAATGTGTACAGAACCATCCCCAACACTGTACATGACGCCACGGTGGAGGATGAGCAGGGAAACAGGCCTGGCATGATGGTTGGGGTCATCTTAAAAAGCCACGGGCCCACCATGAAACTTTTTGGGGAGGATCGAGGGAGGGTGAAGAAGGAGGAGGGGTTGGTGTTAGTAGTGGCAGCGAGCAAGTGTTGGAGGTGGCAGCAAGCAGACAAAATGGCAGTGTTCAGAGTTATGACTCCTTCATGCCCAGTAAGACATGGTATCAGGGCCAATGATTCCAATATGTGTTTAGTTTTACCGTCAAGATCTTGAAAAGATGAACTATTGGAATTCTACCTCAGTTTGCCACATCCCACCCCAGAAACAAATCTGTATGTATGACAACACAGGGGGGCTAATGAAGAAAATGAGAATTGCCCTGCTGGATCAGATCAAGGGGCTATCTAGTCAGGCATTCTGTTCACAGAGTGGCCAACCAACTGTCACAAGCAGGACACGAGTGCAACACCCCCTCCGCCCGTGTTCCCCAGCAACTGATGTGCATAGACATACTGCTTCTGATACTGGAGGTAGTACATAGCCATCAGGACTAGTAGCCATTGATAGCCTTCTCTTCCAGGAATTTGTCTAGCCCCCTTTTAAAGCCATTGAAATCGGTGGCCATTACTCCATCTTGTGTTAAGTGGTGATCACTCCCAGTTAAGCATACCGTATTTCTTCGATTCTAAGACACACTTCCCCCCCATATAAACATCTCTAAAAATGGGGTGCATCTTAGAATCGCGGGTGTGTTTATTATTTCTTAGAATCAAAGCTTTTTTTTCTGTTGGTGGTACTGAAAGTAGTGTGCGTCTTACAAACGATGGCGTCTTAGAATCAAAGAAATATGGTATATAGAATTGCAGCCCAAACTATTTTTTCCCCATTTGTACATGTTCATTCTTTAGTATTTTCCTTTATATAAGAAACGCATATGCCATCTTTCAGGGCAAAGCTCTCCCAGGGGGGGCCTACAAACATTTTTAAACAATACAAAACAAGCTTAAAAACACAGAAATGGCCCTGTTGACTTAAGCTACCCAAGTTGTAACCCTGGGAATAATGCTTACCTCCCCTTACCTTATTGATATCCCACAGAACTAATGTGCACTGATGTCTAGCAAATTCATAGGCAGTGGCTCTCCCAAGTCCATGACCAGATCCAGTGATGAGAACAATTTCTCCGCTGACAGACTTTTTCTTCACCGGGAAGAAAAGCTTGACAAAAGCCTCTAAGTAGGAGTAGAGGGTTATAAGGAAAAACAACGGGATCTCAAGTAACAAATGCATTCTCCTCTGCAGCGTTTCTACACTGTCTGTGACCAGTCTTCAGCTGTTTGTCTACCGTTACTCATTTATCAGAGATTGAAGGCATGGACCGGTTCAACCAGTAGACCTTTGGAAGGTTTGCAGTAGATCAACAAAGATTTCCACCTCCCCACAATAATAATAATGAATAATAATAATAATAATAATAATAATAATAATAATATCTCTTTCTCGCTCATGGTGGTTTTTCTAGATGAACATGACAGGCTTTGCCAAGTCATGCTGTCTTTTACAGATTCAGGAACTCCCTAACAATTGAGCACATTTTAATTATGACTGCTTTCTAGATGTTGGTGTGGATGTATTTTGGTAGGCCCAATTTCTGCCACTGTCCGCTGCCCCCTGCCGCCACCGCCTCTGTCCTTTGTTTTGTGGCTTCTGCTGCCGCTGAGGCATATGACCGGAAGAAGGCTGCCATCACCTACTTCCAGTCATATGCATCGGTGGCAGCAGAAGCCACCAGACTCAAGGACGGAGGTGGAGGCGTCAGACAGCAGTAGGAGGTGTCGGGTGGCAGCAGCAGAGGTACCAAGTAAGGGACCATGGAGGGCCACTCCAAAACGCCGAGGTGCCTGGAAGCTTTAGAGCCAATTGGCTTTGGCTTCGGGGTGCCTCGGGCTTTGTCCGAACTGCCTCGGAACTCAGATTTGGGGCCATGGCCCGAGGCACTGCACAACCCTATCCAGTACCTGTGTAGAGCTAGAGTGTCACGGTCCGGGTTCAATAGAGAGCACACATTTGCTCTCTCAAGAACTGGCAGGTGCTGGAATTGCAGTTTGGGAATCGCGGATTTACAAACAACATGACTGTTCCATTCTGTTTTGAACAGCTTTGCTAAAGCTTAGCCTATATATGCATGCTTGTGAAACTACACGAGTCTTCTGACTATTGCAGCACACTTTGTAGTTATTTCCCATGACAAAGGCTAGAGTGCAACCCCTCATTTCTTCAAGTCATTACATTTGAAGGCATTAAGTTCACTCCCTCCCTCACAAGCTTTATTCACACGTTGGCTGCTTCTGCAATATGAACTTATTTTGCTTGATTACACAAAAGACAGTCACAGTGTAGAAAGTCTCAAGAAGGAAGAGTGATGTGTCTCCTACGTTTAGGCCTCAAGTCTATAGTTATTCTTGTTTATTCATTCCTGGAGGTTGTGGTGAAACTCTTCATTCCCAAGAGGAGAAAATAAGTCAGCGGAGAGATAGTTTTTGATTACAAGGGCGGCACGTAAGCAGAGCAACAGGTGTGAGTTTGCCAAACGTCAAAGCAAGATGGCCCTTTGAGATATCAACTTGTGGGGCGGACGCAAGAAATAAGAGATGACACAAATGCTGGATTTAAACTGGGCCACTTTTATTCAAGATCTGCAAAGGGTTCCTATCGGGCATCCAGCCAGGCCTGCATTCAGGCCTCACTAAGCAAAGGGAGAGCTTTCCTGGCCCAGTGGGTGGCGCTCAGTTTCGCCGCCCTGCTGTCGATCCCCTTCGTGGGGTGGGGAGACCTTCCCTTGTCACCCCCAACCCATGCCCCCAGGCTCAAGGTGGGTGAGAGAGGTCGGCCTCAAAGGTGGTCCTTATCCCCCAGCCTGGCCACAAGGCTCAACACTGGGAGCCCTGGGGAATCACCTAACACTGTAACAGTGCCTTGGATGCTCGCCATTAAATTCCGTCTGGATGCCCTTCCCTACCTGCCACGGGGGGCGTCAAGCCACTTGCTTAGTCGCTCCCCCCATCTACCTAATGAGATGCTTCGCAGACCCCTTTGCAGATAGTGCAGAAGTAAATCGTTTCCAATATCAGACAGGTGTACGCCATCCTGTCTGTATAGCTCCCTCCGGGTCAGAGTAATTGAGGGGTGCATAATGCTAACGTCCCCATGTTTAATTAGGTCTCGGAAGATTTCGCCATTGACTCACCGCCGTGCCCTCTCCATCGGCTTGATATCGCAACCCAATCGCCAAGTAAACCTGGGTAGTATGCAGGACCAAATTATTATTACTCCAGGCCAACGTCGCTGAATGATCTTGAAATCGGCAATAGCTTGCAATATTAGGGCCTTGCCCTTGAGCAAGCCCAGGTCATTTCCTCCTAGGTGGATGATGAGAACTTGGGGTGGTGCAGCCGCTGTTGGGTCATGAAATAAAGTGGGCAGCAAGCATTCCCACCGCATCCCACGTCTACCCAACCACTGTATTGTGGCGAACTGGCTCAAGCCCAGTTGGGTTCCAAATGAAGAGGTAGCCGCCCTTCTGCCGGCCCAGAAGACCATACTGTGGCCACATATGGTAACGCGAACTGATGCCCGTCTTCCCCAACGATCTAAAATAGACAGGGTAGTTAGGCATTTGAAACATTTTTATTACTGAGGCATTTTCCTGATGTAAGACCGGAACGCTACCGATCTCCATCTACCAATGTTTTGGATCGTATGAGGGGGTAGCTCTAACATAGCCGCCATGGATGCCGCCCCGATTCTAAACGAGTGGGTGCCATAGGATGCCTCTTTTAGGCCTAACACTTGCAGTGCTTTTTTGGTAATGGTCCAGAATTGGTACTTTGTTAGCGGTGAGGAATTGCTATGGCGGAAAAGGTTGCCTTCCCCGTTGCCCCGTAAATTAATGTAAGTTTGTAAAGCGTTCACAGGGCAGATGTCAACGGCTGGAGCAATGCTAAGGGAGATGTCTACACCTTTGCCCTCCTGATCTGTCTTAGACCTCCTCAGCCGCAGTGTGATTCCTTGATCCAAGAGTGATAAATCACTATATTGCAAAGCCTTGTGTGAAAGGTCATTTTTTGAAAACGCTAGTAACTCCGATATGTGAAAAGCCCCAAAAAATGCAGTTACAGAGACTGCGTGGAATAATGCTGCCTTGTAAGGTGAGTGGCATAAACTGAGCCATTGGGGCTTTAGCCAGACCAATATATCCGGAGAAATTGGAAGTCGATTATCCAGTGGCGGAGGCGAGGCTTTAGACCAGCCTTTTAATGCCTGCCTGATCCGGAAGTCAGTTGTGTTGTCGGGCACACCTTGCATCTTGGCTAAAAAGGCCAGAGCAGCTAACTTACCAGATATAGTTCTTGTAGAAAGGCTTTTTCTATGAGCCAACACAGAACTCTAGGATGTGATCGACGGGGATGGGCCATGTTAGGGCCAGCTGCTTGGATACTCTAAAAGCATGAAATTCCTTACCTGTGTGCTGGTATGATGCCTTAGTACTCGGTGCTACCAACTGCCATACAGCGCGCTCAACTTCATGCTGCCAATGTCCCATAGGGGGGGCATAGGCTCCGGCTGCTGACATGCCCATGGTGCCAAGTCCCAGAAGCGCAGTACCTGCTGATCCGATAAAGCGTCAGCTATGGAGTTATCTAGGCCAGGAATGTGTCGAGCATGAAATAGAATATTATGTCACAAGCAATGCAGGGTGAAGGCACGGACAAGGTTCATGACTTGAGGGTTACAGGATGTTAGCGTATTAATGACGTATACTGTTGCTTGATTGTCGCACCAGAAATGGACAACGGAATTAGACAGCTCATCCTGCCAGATGTGGGCAGCTACGTAAATTGGGAAAAACTCCAAAAATGTTAAGTCGGTGGAAATATTTGATCGCTGCCATTCGGTTGGCCATTTCTTGGCACACCATCTGTCACCCCAAATTACGCCAAAGCCTAAAGAGCCGGATGCATCAGAATGAATCTGCATTTCAGCTTCTAAAAGCAAGTCCTGTCTCCAAAATGAGATGCCATTAAACTCAGATAGAAATGTTAGCCTTATGTGCAAATCTTCTCGCATTGCCTCCGTTACTCTGACCCTGTGGAAGGGGTGTTTTAGGCCTATCATGGCATCACATAAGCAGCATGTGAATGCTCTGCCAGGGGCTATGACTCTGCATGCAAAATTAAGATGACCTACCACCTCTTGTAACTGTCTTAGGGTAACCTTCTTAGCGTGCGTAATTTGGTTTAATCGTTGGCGGAGGGTGTGCAGTTTATCCTGAGGCAATCTGCAACATTGCCTATTGGAGGCCAATTCAATTCCTAAGAATGTTATGATTGTTGTGGGACCTTCCGTTTTTTCATGAGCTAAAGGGACACCCAATTGTTCAGTGAGGATGCGAAACGCATTCATCGTGTCAGAGCACAGGTTTGTATTAGCTGCCAGACAGTGGCTTCACTCGAGCCTGTGGCTCAACCCGGAAGCAGGGCTGCAGGTGCAGAAGCAAGCACCTGTGGCCTTGCTTCCAGGTTGAGCTACAAGCACGATTCAAGCCTGCGACTGGCTAAGATGACCAGGTAAGACCCCCTCCTCCCGCCTGTCCCCTTACCTGTCTCTGCCGCACGGACTGCAGTGGTGGTGGCTCCAGGCAAGCCCCCCCACTTACCTGGTCCATTGCTGCTGGGCCCGGGCTTGAATCGAGCCCCCTGGTCAACCAGGAAGCAAGGCTGCACCTGCGGCCTTGCTTTCAGATTTACCAGGGGGCTCGATTCAAGCCTGCGCCTGGCCGTGATGGACCAGGTAAGACCCTCCTCCTGCCTGTCCCCTTACCTGGCAAGCCCCCCCCCCCACTTACCTGGTCCCTTGCGGCTGGGTGCGGGCCTTGCTCTCCATTCTTCTCCCCCCTCCCTCCTGGGAATCTGAGGCGCGTGCGCTGCCTTATCAGATTCCCCGTAGGGAAACATTGGATTTTAATAAAATTCTAATAAAAAATCAAGGGAAGGGAATTTTGAAAAAAGAAAAGTCATTCCACCAACTAGAAGGACAGGAGGACAAGATCCCACCACTGGTTTGAAGGGTAAGGGTCCCAATTCGGAGGCTTTTCCCACTTTGGTACTTTGAACTGCCATCCTGCCCTCAATATTTCACCAATCTTCTTGAAACGCGCAGGGTATGTAAAACAAGCATTTCTTTCTGGCAGATCTCATTTTCAAAAAGATTGGTTAAACATTTTCCATTTTAGGATGCTAGAATGACACCCCCCCCCAATAATGGCCTTTAACATGGTGGAATGCTGTTTGTACTCTTCATCCTTAAAACAGGGAAACACTCCCGTGTTTCCTAGTAATAAGTATATGGGTAGCAGTAAGTAAATATGATTCCCATAGTTTAAGAATGGATTGGAATAGAGAATTGGAGTGCCCTATCTTGCCTAATCAATGGACGGTTGCCCTAGCATCTGTATCCAAAGTTTCTA
The DNA here is from genome assembly GCF_023053635.1 of Elgaria multicarinata webbii. Lineage (NCBI taxonomy): Eukaryota > Metazoa > Chordata > Lepidosauria > Squamata > Anguidae > Elgaria > Elgaria multicarinata. The sequence goes on along the minus strand of NC_086180.1, from coordinate 18,703,211 downwards.
TAAATCTCAGGTTACATTTTAGACAGCAAAAAAAAAGAAAAGAAAATGTTTTGGGTTTATAAGACTCCACAACATCTTTTCAATAAGGGTTTGTCTAATTTGCACAATTGTTGGAGATGTAATGTATCTAATGCTTCTTTAGCTCATATGTTTTGGCAATGCCCTATAGTTGCCCCCCTTTTGGGAGGAGGTTATAATAAGGATGAACTTCGTACTGAAATAATCTATAATATGGAATAATGTGCATGTCCTCCTGAATTACCTACCGGCTTCTTGGAAGTTAACACCTGGTCAGCACAGATGGATTTTCAGAGCCCTTACAACAGCTAAAAGACTTATACTATCACATTGGAAGGACAAATCCCCACCTCCCATAATGCAATGGATCGGGGATGCCAAGACACAGGCTCTTTACAATAGGCTTGTCCACGGACACTCCCTGCTCAAGCTAAGCATCACCACTTTATGAGCCTGAGGTGAGGGACAAACACCACCTTTCTACAAACTATGTGGAGAAAGGGGTTAAACAGGAATAATTTCAGGAATAAAATAATGCACTGTGAATTATATGTGCTGATGGTGAATTAATGTCAGAACGGGTGTTATATGTATATAACTGCAGATGATTAATGCCAAGGAGACACGTGGGATTTTTGTGGTAGTAAAACAAACTGAATAAAAAATTATTCAATGTTCCCAAACTTTGTTTCATAATAAAACTTTTCAGACCCTTGTTAAAACCTCTCATCCAATCCTTTCTCTCTTCTCATACACACTTTCCTTTCACTCACACCTTCACTCTTCAACTTTCTTTATTATCAGGATTGTTTAATATACACCAACTGACTATCTGCACACTACACTCAAAAGACAACCCTCTTTACCCTGATCCTCTAATTCTCCCCTCGAACCAAAGTAATTTAAAACACACACACACCCTTATCACCTCAGTCATTCCCTTATATATCCTCCTCTCACCTCCTAAAATGTTCAATCTCCACCCACTCAGGTCAACATTCTAAACACAATAGTCTTACAAATTCTAGACATACATTAGGGAACTGACTTGTGGGGTGTAACGCCACAGAGGACTTAATAACATTATCAACCTTTGAACAGGTGTTATATAGACACAACTTGCAAGTGGATAAATATATGGATATCTGGTATGCTTTTCTTGAAACCTTTGTATAATTCTCAGCCCACCCAACCTTCTTTTTATGAACGGTAAACAAGATGGAAAATGACAGTAATCTTATATACATAATGTATGGGGTTATTTTTCATTTTCACAATGTATTTTCTGTTCTGCTTTGTTGATATTCACAATGAAATAAAATAAGATTTTAAAAAAGATAAACAAAGATACAGGAGCCCTGCCATGAGTGTGCCATAACCATACCTGTGGGTTATAGAAGTTTCCCTAGCTCACAGAAAGCTGTGGAGAAAACAGCTGAAGAATGCAAAAAGCTGGGCTCCGTCGCACACGCTTTGTAGTGGATTGAAAGAATCAGGATGAAATCTACAGGGCTGCAGAGAAGGTAAGACCAGTGGGCTGGATCCCAGCTTTTATCATGCCTGCTGGGACATCGCTGAGGACTTGAAAGCAAATGCAATAACACGTCTTGTGAATATACAATAGTGCAGGAGTACACCGTTTTTGGATTCCGGGGGTTATTTCCAGTGTCAGCAGGAATTGCACAAACAGATGCACACATATATGGGCAGGTGAGGAAACTTTAACTTCATCCCCATCCCAGTGATCCTGCATAATATCATCAGGATGAGGTGAGGAGATTGCTTTCAGGTCTCTGGGGAACCTTTCCAGTGACCAGGATCAAGACTGCCATTTCTACATCACCATTAGCAGCATGAAAGCAAAGGTTCTGATCAGCCAACACAGGACAGAGGGTGAAATTTGGCTGCAGATAGCATGGGGATTGCACAACATTGTTATTGTCATTACTGTCAGTTTATTTGCACTTGGCTGGGATGGGCTCAACCTTGGGGAAAACAATGGGCAAACTGCTTAGCAAAGTCAGTAGGCAAGCAAAGGATTGAAAGCCCAGTATCACGAGTCCAGGAAAAAGAGAAGTACAAAACGAAGGACTTATCAGGAATCCAGTGGACAGTGGCATGAGAGACTAATCCAAGGAGAAGCAAGGTCAGGAAAGTAAGGTTTTAAGGAACTGGGAGCTGAAGTAAATGTGTTGTTCCAGCAAGCACCAAGGTTCAACTGATTGATGTCGGTGGATGTGGCTATGCCTCCTGAAGTCATCCAGAAAGCCTGGTGGGGGGGCAGTCCAACCCCCAACCCAAATATAGTTGTGTACCCCTGCCTTAGGCTCACTTAACCTTATTGAAATTAACCAAACAATGGCCATTGTGGTAAAAATATCTAGGTGTTTTGTTTGTCACTGCCGTTCATATAGCTCCAAAGCCTAGGTCAGGGTTTAACTGTATCCGTATTAGAAACACAAACATAATATGAATTCTACTTGAACTTCTGTAATTTGTTTTTTCTTTCTTTTTTAAATTATAGGTGAAAAGAGATGTTGGAGATGTTAGTATTTTGGTGAATAATGCTGAAGTGATGACAACAAAAAGACTACTTTCGACTAAAGATGCAGAGATCCAGAACATGTTTGATGTTAACATTCTTGCTCATTACTGGGTAATTGTAACTAGTCTCTCAAAGTCTGAATTGTAACATAAACATTACGAATCATGGGCACAATTCTATGCACACTTAGACAGAAAAAAGTCCTGCAACTCCCAGCATTTCTATGGAATACTGGCTAGGAAATACCAGGAGTGGTAGGCCTTCTTTCTGTCTAAACACACATAGAATGGTGCCCATAATTCGTTGTACCTCCTGCCCTGCAATTTAGCTAGACAGGTGTTTTTTGCCCATCTAGCTGAGGTGTCAGGGAGGGATGAAGGCTGGAGGTGCCTGCGAATATAATATAAGCCATCCCCTTTCCAACCTGACCACCAACATGGCTGCTTTCCCTTCCCTCAAAGTTCACCTTTGCAACCTCAAGAGGTCAGACTCCTGGGTCTCAGATTGGAGCATTGCCTCTGATCTTGGATCCAGGAAACCAAAATATCGTATGGCTTTCCAGACTCTCTCTCTCAGGTGTATATCAGTCTTCATCAAACTGGGGCTCACCAGACCTATTGGTTTGCAGCTGCCACCTTCCCCAGACTATTGTGTTCTTTTTTGGGAATAGTCAATGGGACTTGAGGCATGACTAATTGGTCCCATTTGTTCCCAACAGTGCTCTTCTTTGATACTTGAGGAAATACTTGGCCTTCTAACATGTTTGTTTTTCCTTTAACTATATTCAAGACAATGAAAGCATTCCTACCAGCAATGATGGAACACAACTACGGCCATATTGTCACAGTTGATTCATTTGGTGGACTTACAGCTTTTCCTTGCATGGTGACCTACAGGTATGTATCATTATAATTTTCATATATGAGCGTAGCAAGTTCAAACCCAGTATGTGGAAGATACTATTAGTACAAAAGCAAGGAGACAACTCGAGGCCATGGGGCTAAATGCAGCCCCAACTATTTTCCCATTTAGCCTGCAGCATAGCTCCTGATCCCAAAGACGCACCACCTAGGGTGACCATATGAAAAGGAGGACAGGGTTGTATTGAAAAGGGAATTTCAGCAGGTGTTATTTGTATATATGAAGAACCTGGTGAAATTCCCTCTTCATCACCACAGTTAAAGTGCAGGAGCTATATTAGAGTGACCAGATTTAAAAGAAGGCAGGGCACCTGCAGCTTTAACTGGTGTGATGAAGAGGGAATTTCACCAGGTTCTCAATATATACAAATGACACCTGCTGAAATTCCCTTTTCTATGCAACTGTTAAAGATACAGGAGCCCTGTCCTCCTTTTCATATGGCACTCTAGCACCACCACCATGTATTATTATGCACGAAAGCTATTTTCTCTCAAGCTGAGATGTGGGCAAATGACTCTCAAACCCTTCCAGGGCTGTGGTGCTTATCTAGGTTTGATTGTCTTTTGAAGGAGGTCATTGAAGGCTTTTATAATATTTGCATTTATTTGTATTTATTTACAGGGTGGGGTAGCTTAAGCCTAAAGTTCTCTGCTCCCACATCAGATTGCGAGGGAGACAGCTAGCGCCCTAAGATGCTTACAAAGCCCAAAGTCAGCCCCTTGTGACAGTGTCTTGTCCAGTCCCTCTCCAACTGCATTCTCTCTTCACGCAGAGAGAGATCTGGATCACATCACCCCCACCAGTAAGTGGTGGAGAGAGAGATGGCCTTTCACAAAGTGGCTCCTTCTAAGGGCTGGCCCAAGACATTTTCCTGCTTGAGATGAACGATAAGAAGGTTCCCTTTCCCATTTCATGTATAAAAGCCAACTGGACAGTCAGCATCTGTCAGCATCTGTCACCGCATCTCTGGTAGATGCATTTCAAAAACTGACAAACTGGTAGGCACTTTTGATAGGAGCCCTGAAGAAGGTTCCAAAATAAAACCCGGCCAAAGCACATTGAGCTTGGAATAAAACATTTCTTTTCCCAGCCTCCAGAGCCGTGGTCTCTCTTTGTTGTGAGATAGAAGAATAAAAGACAGAATTTGAAGAGAGGTTTGGTTGGAGTGGCAGAGTCCAAATTTAAGCAGAGGAGAAACAAAAGCAAATGCACACATGCATGCAAAGTCTCAAGCAAAAGGCTGCAAAGGAGGCTTTATGGCCCTCTAGGTCCAAAGTCTGAAAGATACGACTTGGGTTCTCCAGATTTCCAACGAGGATCAGAGATATGAATAAGGTTGAAAATTTAACAAATGCAAAACACATTGATTTGCAAAAAAGCAAAGCAAATAAGGTTCACCCATGTGCAATAACCTTTTCCAAAGTAGATATTGTATTTGAGATAAATATTGGTATTATTATTATTATTATTAATGGAAATGGAGAAAACCCATTGCAAGCCACATACATAGATAACTAAGACTTAATTATTATTATTTTTACTATAAATGAGTTTTAACTTTCTCAGCTCTGGCAAGTTTGAAGCCATTGGATTCCATGAAGGTCTGAAAGAAGAGCTGCATCTTTTGGGAAAGGACGGGGTCAAATCAACATGCCTGTGCCCGGTTCTTATCAACACTGTTTTTTTTAAGAGTGATAAAGTTTGTGTAAGTGATCAGGAGGCTGGGAAGAAGTAGGCCTCTGTCAACCTCATTACAACAACAGCTCTTTGTGAGGTGTTTATATTTTGTGTTTCCAATTGCCCCAACGCCAGAGCTGCTCTAGGTTTTTCGTTTGTAAGAGAGAACAGCTGGGATTGTTTAGCTTGGAAAAAAGGAGGCTAAGGGGAGACATGATAGAGGTGTACAAAATTAGTCATGGTGTGGAGAATGTGGATAAGGAGACATTTTTCTCGCTCTTCCCTAATACTAGATCTGAGGGTCATCCCATGAAGCTGATTGGTGGGAGATTCAGGACAGATAAAAGGAAGTATTTCTTCACACAGCCCATAGTTAAACAGTGGGATTCACTACCAAAAGATGTGGTGATGGCCACCAATTTGGATAGACAAAAATGCGACTGCTCTGTATAGCGGTCTCCAAGTTTGGAAGTTGATGGGCAATCAGATAGGATTGCACCCTAAAGAATGTTTGAGGCAGCTAGCTCCCAACCTGAGTACTGTGCACTACACTCTTCAGAGAGGTGGAGGTGGAGCCAGTTCAAGTAGAGATGCCTTCAGTCTATATTTGTGGTTTGTCCGACATCTTTTGTTCCATTATCTGCTCATGGACAAAACTGGATTTTTCAAACAGAATTTCATTCTACTTGAACTAAGTCACATTATTGTGAATGGGCTCTTGCAAAGTTCTGCAAATGCGGTAAATTGCATTAGTTAACTGAAGTGGATTAATGCATGTGCACAAGTGTGCATTAGTACTAATAAACTAGGGGTGTGCACGGACCCCCCGCTCCGCTTCACTTCCAGATCCGCGATTTTCAGATCGGGCCGCTTCGCCCCGCCCCCGCTCCGCCCATTTCCGCTCCGCTCCGCTCGGAGCTCCGGATCCGGATCGGAGCTCCGTTTTTCCCCCCATAGGGTTGCATTGAAAGCTAAAAAAGTAAACAACTTTTTTTCTGTTCAAGTTAGAAACCTCATGTTTGGCACCATAACACCTCATGGACGTATACACACACATGCCAAGTTTCAAGGCAATCCCATCATCCCCTGATTTTTGGGGAATTTATGAAAATCGGGCATCCCATTCACACCCCTTGGGATAGCTCCGTCAATTTGCATGTTAGAAACCTCAAACTTGGCACCATGACAGCTTATCCATGTGTCCACATGGACGCCCAGACTCAAGGCAGTCCCATCATCCCCTGATTTTTGGCGCGGCTCTAACCTCTAACGCACCACCCATAACCCTAATTCACACCCCTTTTGATAGCTCCGTCAATTTGCACGTTAGAAACCTCAAACTCGGCACCATGATAGCTTATCCATGTGTCCATGTATAAGAATATAATAATATGTTTAAGAATATTACTAAATGTAGGGAAATGGGACAAGAAGTGTGTGTATGCTTTCCCCAAAATGCTCAATCTGTGGCTGTTGCACTTCACAAAAGCAGTGCACACAATCAGGCTTTCAGAGAGGGGAAGGGGGAAACAAACCAACCAAACAAACACACACTCCAAAATTTAAAAATAAAGTTTATATTAAATCAAAGTAAGGGAAAAACACAGAGCAAACTAAGCAAAAAGTCAGAAAGAAGCAAACAAACACACACGCCAAGCTAAAATCCTAATCTATCTCCAAAGTACACAGCAGCAGCTAGCTAAGTAGACCCTCTCCCAACAAACGCCAAACCCACAAGACGCTGAGAGCTCAAAGATCTCAGGATGACTCTGCCTTAGTCCCCCCCCTCGAACGCTGGGATTGGAGGATGCTTCATGAGGAGATCAATTCTCATCAGGACTGGGAGTTGAATGTGCCTGTCATCGCTTCAAATAAAAGCCGCCGCGCCGCAGCCGGTTTACCCTATTGTTTGTATTGTAAATGTACCCAATTTTTTAAAAAAATATTGCACGTGAACCACAAGACGCAGAAAGTTGAGAGTAGTCTCAAAATGACCCCCATCCACGACTCTCTGAGCACAAGAATTTTCAGAACGATAGCTTAAAAAACAACCCAGTTATCCCCGATTGTTTTCCGCAATGCAATCCTATGGGCGAAATGTTTCAAGATGGCGACCGGAGCGGTCCGCCTGAAAGAGGAGCTCCGAAAAATGGGTGCTGCTCTTTGCCTTGCTTCTAGGGGTCCGCGGTCCGCTTCTACTCCGCCTCTGGGCAAGGCGGAGCAGGCCAATTCGCTACTGCTTCTACGCTTCTAATTGGAGCGGAGCACATGCCTATAATAAACATTTGTGGTAGTGCATATTAATGCTAATGTGAATTAGCCCAAATCCCTCCCCCCTACCACAAAAGTGAAAAACTGGTCGGAATCCACTTGACTCAGAAAAAACCAGTGCACTGGGGAATCCGTAGGTCAGATTCATATTAATCCGCACGCATTTGAATCTGTTGTGGACTTTACCAACAAGGTTGACTGCGTAGTGAGACTCTAGTGGGCTGCCAGTCCAGGTCCGGGCCCGATTCAAAGTGCTGGTATTGACATTTAAAGCCCTAAACCTGGTTTGGGGCCAGGTTATTTGAAGGAACGCCTCCTCCCATATGTACCTACCCGGACCTTAAGATCATCTACAGGGGCCCTTCTCCGTGAGCCCCTGCCAAAGGAAGTGAGGCAGGTGGCTACTAGGAGGAGGGCTTTCTCTGCTGTGGCACCCCGGTTGTGGAACGAGCTCCCCAGATAGGTCCGCCTGGCGCCTACACTGTACTCCTTTCGTCGCCAGCTGAAGACCTTTTTATTCTCTCTGTATTTTAACACTTAATTTTAACTTAAATTTAAAATTTACTGTTTAAACTCTGTATTTTAATTTTATATCAATTTTGCTGCGTGGTTTTTATCCTGGTTGTTGTTTTTACACTGTATTTTGTATTTGTGATTTTTACCTGTTTGTTGTTTTATTATGGTTTTAATTTTTGTGAACCGCCCAGAGAGCTTCAGCTATTGGGCGGTATAAAAATGTAATAAATAAATAAATAAATAAAAAAATAAAACCAAAGTGTTATTTTTGGATTTAGCAATGCAATTTTGGATTTAGCAATGCAATTTATTCATATTACAAACAAATATATGAAGGTCAGTGTTTTCCTAATCATGTCTTGTGCAAAGTCAGCAAAGAGTAGATCCACGTGATCACCTTATATAATACACAGGCACATTTTGGCTTGACTCTCAGGAAGAAAGTAAACTGTTTTCCCATAGTCAGCTGATCTACGTGACAGACATTTGTACATCCCACTATTCTGAGTGATTTAACATATATCCACACAGCAGACCAAACTGTATTCAGATATTCTCATTTTTAAAAGTGTGAAAATGTGGGTCTGAGTGAGCAGCATCACCATGGGATGGGTGAAAAAGAAAGAGTGATTGAAGGAGAGACATGTCAGAGACTTTATCAAATTGAGGATGGAGCAGAGTAAATAGAGATATTTTTTCTGCCTGTCACATAAACCTCAAACTTGTTACCCAGTGAAATTGATTGGCAATAGATTTAGGACAGTCAAAAGAGAATACTTCACCCCACGAGCAGGAAACTGCTAAGTAATGTTATAGGGAACCTTTGCAAAATGGGACTTACTTGTCAATAAGCATTAGGGAAGGGTTTTGGCTATGGAGAAGGGCACTGACAGATAATGTAGTGCCATGTAGAAAACTGTTTTAAGTCTGCTTCCAGCTGATTGTGGAAAAACAATTCCTCAGCAGTGTTAACAGGCCCTAGCCTGGAAGTGGCCCAAAGTAGTTATTGTTGTTTATTCGTTCAGTCGCTTCCGACTCTTCGGGACTTCATGGACCAGCCCACGCCAGAGCTTTCTGTCAGTCATCGCCATCCCTAGCTCCCCCAAGGTCAAGTATAGTTCATGTAAATGTCGTTTCTGATTTTTAAATAAGGACTCTGCAGGAATGCCTTCTGTACCAGTGTAATTTTTTTAAAAAATAATTCTTCTAGAATTTTGCCAGAACTTGTTTTCAAGGATGTTGAAACAGGGAACTTACAGTATCTGTTCCGAGGATGAAAACACGCGATACTTCCACAAGTCAACACAAGTCATTTATATGAGCTTCTCCCCTTCCCTTCCATGAACTAGGAAAATAATCACAAGTTGCAGTTTTTCAGTTCACAGAGGAGAATGCACAATCTCACATGAGTCCATATTACAATGCTCATGTGAATAGATGATGATGATGATGATGATGATGGTTTATTATATTTATATTCTGAAGCTGAAGCTGAAGCTCTCTGGGTGGTTTACAAAACTTAAAAACAGTGAACATTAAAAACAAATGTACAAAATATAAAACCATAAAAAGCATAAAATACAAACAAAAACAAACCATTAAAAACATTAAAAACAACAACAACAACAACAACAACAACAACAACATTGCTTATGTGAGCATACTTTTAACACAAACATTAACTTTTCTGTAATTCACATTCCAACACTCAAGGGCGATCCTTTGAGAGGTACATTTCTAAACTACATTTCTACGTTTGCAAATTGATTTCAATGACACAGCTGAAATTAACTTTGGATCAAGTTCAAAAAAATCCACAAGGGGCAATCTAACATAAAAAAGACATCTGTTCATGGTCACAAAACATTTTTAACTCATTGTTACACAGTTTCAAAATCTCAATTTCAATTTCAATGAAAGCTTTCCCAAAGACAACAACCTTAACCAATGGGCTCGGGGACTCTTTCCCAATACGGACTATAAGCTTCCCATTTCTGAGGTCTACAGAGTTATCACCCACTCCCTCATTTCCCTGTCAGGGTCCATGGGGAGGCTTTTACTCACCAAATAGCCGTCTCCCGTCTTCGCCCTTTCTTATCACGTCTGATTGCAATTTGTTGTTGCCTGTTCCCTTCCATCTGTCGGGGTGGAGTCGATTTTGTAACCTTGGCTTGAATGGTCCCATCAATTCGTTTTCCATGTCGGCACAGTGCACGATTCAACCTACTAGAGGCAAGAGAAATCTCTTGGCGATCGCTTCCTCAATCTAGGCCCTCCGTTCCACTGGCAGGCATGAATCCGACATGGGTTAGATCCGAGTCAAGGCACCATTTGTTAGATCAATGTTCTTTTCACCCAAGGACGAAATCCAAACAGCCCTTAAGCATGACTCCACCATTCCAGCGACAGAGGGTTCAAAAGCGCTTTATTGCTTAGTAATCAAGGCCTGGTCTCTTCAAAGGGAGCAATCAGACAAAAGACATAGGGAATACAGTACAGTATTTGAGCTTGCAAGGGGCAGGGCCCAGTAGCAGCATTAACCAATCAGAACATAACACTGGGGCATAGCTAATTATGCTAAACAATTCTCTCTGTTCTGTAAACAATACCTTTGGCCTTACAATAAGTTACAGAAAGTTAACTTTGACACAGGAATACTGGTGTTAGGCCCTCTGAAGAGTTGTTGGGGATGGACTCTAATTAGCTGGTCTATTGGCAGCTTTCCCGGACAGATTAATCTCTGGCCAAACGGACCAGCAATTGGACATGGAGGGATTCTTAGAACAACAAAAACAGTTAGCAGAGCAGGTGGCACACCTGACGCAATTAGTTACAACGCTCCATGCCCAAGTTGCTCAAACAGCCAGCAAGCCTTCTCCTCCTCCTCCTCCTCCACGAAAGAGTAAATGTTTTGCTGCATTACCAGAGAAATTTACTGGGGAGAGGGGCATGTTGGACAGTTTCATTGCCAATTGCAAACTGCATTTTAAGATCAGGCCGGAGGATTTTGTGAATGATTCATTAAAGGTAGCTTTTATGGTTTCCTTATTGTCTGGGTCTGCTAGCAAATGGGTGACGCCGTATTTGAATCAGGATAGCCCCCTGCTGGACAATTTGGACAATTTCATAAAAGAGATGACAGCTACCTGGGGAGATCCCGTCAAGGCTGAGACAGCGGAGCAGCGCATTTGAGACCTGCATCAGGGGAAGGGATCTGTGGCAGAGTACGCCACTAATTTTCGGCTCATAGCTCAGGACTTGCAGTGGAATGACAGTGCGCTACAGTCACAATTCCGCTATGGGCTGTCAGATGGGGTGTTGGATGAGTTGGCCCGATCAGCACCTCCGGAATCGCTTGCCCTACTCATCGAACAGGCGACCAGGATGGACTCTCGGTTGACTGCATGTCGTCAGGCCCGGAGAGGAGTGTCTCTGGGGAGTGGTGAACTGGTTCCAGTAGCAACATCAACATCTTCGGCAGGTTTTTCTCCTGGCATGGGGGAGGAGCCCATGCAGCTTGGAGGCGCCCGGGCCCGCTTGTCAATGATGGAGAAGCAACGCAGGAGAGCGGAGGGTTTGTGTTTGTACTGTGGACTTGTGGGGCATTTTGCTTGTTCTTGCCCGGCCAAGGAACGAAAGACTTCCCCGTCGGAAAACGAGTCATCCCAGGCATAGAAGGGTTCGCTAGTCTGGGAGAATGCGGGGCAAGTGCTTCCTCGTCTCCACCTGAACCCCGTAAGGACCCTTTGCTGGTGCCTGCCACACTTAGGGTGGATCATGCCCAGGTGTTTTTCGTGGGAGCCATGATTGATTCAGGTGCGTCTAGCAACTTTATGGACTCAGATTTTGCTCGCCAGCAGCAGATTTCGTTACAACCATTGGCGGAGCCAAGGTCGGTGGAAACTATTGATGGGTGGCTTTTGAAGTCCGGTCCAGTGACGCACCAGACAGTTTTACTTACGCTGGAGATCCAAGGACATGTGGAACGGTTGCGGTTCTATGTGACGGCAGTTCCACACTTTCCAGTAGTTTTGGGAATGCTGTGGTTGACCCAGCATGATCCGCATATTTCTTGGGGGAGGCGGGAAGTGCTTTTTGCTTCCCCATATTGCCAAGATCACTGCTGGCCGAAGCGGGTGCTGGCTGCCGTGGTCAAAGACTCCGCAACAGACTGTGTAGCCCTGCCAGCGAAATACAGTGATTTCACGGACGTGTTTGATGAGAAGGAAGCCGATAGACTCCCACCACATAGGGTGTATGACTGCGCTATTGATTTAGTACCTGGGGCCTCTATACCGATGGGGCGTCTCTATTCTCTCTCTGAGCCGGAATTGGCAGTACTGCAGGACTTTTTAGAGAAGAATCTACGGAAAGGCTTTATTCGACCTTCCAAGTCTCCGGCGGGTGCCCCGGTGTTCTTTTTCCATAAAAAGTCAGGGGAGCTGCGCTTATGCAATGACTATAGGGGGCTAAATCGCATCACAGTGCGTAACCGGTATCCCTTACCTCTGATCCCAGAACTGTTAGAGTGCTTGCAGCGGGCAAAGTGTTTCACCAAATTGGATCTCAGGGGGGCATACAATTTGGTGCGGGTAAGGGAGGGGGACGAATGGAAGATGGCCTTTCTGACCAGATATGGTCATTACGAGTATACCATCATGTCCTTCGGGCTTTGTAATGCTCCCGCTATTTTTCAGCATTTTGTTAATGACGTTTTCAGAGATTATTTGGACAGATTTGTTATTATTTATTTGGACGATTTTCTTATTTATTCCCCGAATCAGACAGCACATGACGCTCATGTCCGGGCGGTCCTGCAGAGGCTACGTGAGCATAGGCTGTATGCCAAGTTGGACAAGTGTGCCTTTGACTTGCAGGAGGTGGACTTTTTGGGCTATCGTATTTCTGCCAAGGGGGTAGAGATGGATCGGTCCAAGGTAGAGGTGGTTCTTTCTTGGCAACCGCCTCGGAACCGGAAAGAGGTGCAGCGGTTTTTGGAATTTGCAAATTTTTACAGACACTTCATTCCGGAGTTTGCGGCCCTAGTGACACCCATCACGCAGCTATTGAGGGGCAAGGTCCCATTCTGTTGGACTTCCATGGCACAGCAGGCATTTGTGCGGTTGAAGGAGCGATTTACAGATGCCCCAATCCTGCAGCATCCAGATCTTCGCACGCCATTTGTGGTGGAGACGGACGCCTCGGACGTCACGGTCGGGGCCGTGTTACTGCAGGCGGGTAACATGGACTCAGCATTATTGCCATGTGCTTTTTTCTCCAGACAGCTGACAGCTCCAGAGCGAAATTACACGATTTGGGAGAAGGAGTTTTTGGCCGTGAAGGCCGCTTTCGAGGTTTGGCGGCATTTGTTGGAGGGAGCAGCACATCTGGTGGAGGTACGCACCGACCACCGTAACCTGGAGTACCTGCAGACGGCGCAGAAGTTGACTCAACGGCAGAAGCGGTGGTCGTTGTTTTTCAGTCGGTTCAATTTTAAGTTGAAATATATACCCCGCGCCCAGAACCGGCAGGCGGATGCTCTCTCTCGTAAGCCGGAATATGCCGCAGAGCCGGAGGAGGAGAGGCGGTCCACGATCCTCCGCCCAGAACATTTTGCAGCTGCCTTGTTGCCCCCGACATTATTGGATCAGATTCGTGCGCTGCAGGGGCAGGACGCTTTTGTAGTTGACCACGCGAAGGAGGAGGCTCCAACACCATTCACCATGCGTGAGGGGCTCTTATATCATCGAAGTTGGCTGTACGTGCCAGCCGGTTCTTGTCAGGACACGGTGCTATGGTTGTGCCATGATAGTCGGCTGGCAGGACATTTCGGTTTATACAAGACTCTGCATTTGCTCACCAGGGAGTTCTGGTGGCCCAGGGTTCATGCTGATGTTGCACACTATGTGCAGACTTATCCAGTGTGCCGGCGGGCGAAGGTTGCAAGGGGAAAGCCTGTGGGTTTATTGCATCCCTTAGCCACTCCTGCAGGGCCATGGCATGTAATATCCATGGACTTCATTACGGATCTGCCACTATCTGCGGGGCATACGTCCATTTTTGTGGTGGTTGATCTTTTCTCAAAGATGGCCCATTTTGTTCCATGTGCGGGCTTGCCTACGGCAAAGGAGACGGCTCGCTTATTTGTCCATCAGGTTTTCCGGTTGCATGGGCTTCCAGAGGGGATTGTTTCAGATCGTGGTGCGCAGTTTATGGCCCGTTTTTGGAGGTCGGTGTTGCAAGTTTTGGACATTACGGCGCACATGTCGTCGGCGTACCATCCACAGACGGATGGTCAGACAGAACGCACCAATGCTACCCTGGAGCAATACCTACGGTGTTATACTAATTATCAACAAGATGATTGGGCCGAGTTGCTCCCTTTGGCAGAGTTTGCGTACAACAACTCGGTGCACACCTCAACACAACAGACTCCATTTTTTGCAACAGGGGGATTTCATCCACGGTGGTTTCCAGCGGTTCTGCCCTCTATGGCAGTCCCCGCAGCGGATCAGTGGTTGCGAGAGTTGCAGGCTGCGCAGTCTCTGTTGCAGGAGCAATTACAGGTGGCCAAGGAAGCTTACAAATTGGGGGCGGATCAAAAGAGACAAGAGGGGCTGGCTCTAAAGGTCGGGGATCAGGTATGGCTGTCCACCCAGCATCTTCCTCTTCAATGACCGTGTCGAAAATTGGACGCCCATTTTATTGGTCCATACCCAGTCACGGCGCAGGTCAATCCTGTGGCATTTAGGTTGCAGCTGCCTCGAACGTTAAGGATCCACCCTGTATTTCATCGCTCATTGTTGGTGCCAGCTACAGGGGTCCGACCCGACGCTAGTGCTATCACTCCTCCTGGTCCAGTCATGGTGGATGGGGAAGAGGAGTTTGAGGTAGCGCAGGTGTTGGATTCTCGTCAGCATCGGGGTCAACTACAGTATTTAATTGATTGGCTGGGATATGGTCCAGAGGAGCGCTCCTGGGAGAATGCGGGGGACGTGCATGCTCCCATCCTCGTCCAGGCCTTTCACAGGTGGTATCCTGCAAAGCCGGGTCCTCCTGGTGTGGCAGGAGGAGACTAGGTGTGTGTGTGTAGTGTTAGGCCCTCTGAAGAGTTGTTGGGGATGGACTCAGAGGAGGAAACAGAACCTTTACAGACAGAGGCTAGTGTCACGGCTGCTGAACTGGTGCCAGCTGGGAGTGGGGCCAACTTAGAGAATGAAGTGGAAGCAGAGCCAAGTACCAGCGTGCCGGTGATTAAACCAGCAGGGAGCTTGGCCAATTCAGAAGACACAGAGACAGACGCAACAAACTTACCTGCGCAGTTGTTTAGACAGCATAGGGCGGAAAAGGAGGCCCAGCTCAGGTCTCTGCGTATTTATACTATTATTATTATTATTATTATTATTATTATTTATTTATTTATTTATTTATTTATATAGCACCATCAGTGTACATGGTGCTGTACAGAGTAAAACAGTAAATAGCAGGACCCTGCCGCATAGGCTTACAATCTAGATGCCAACTCAATAGGGAACACCTGTAGCTGCCAGGGAGGGGTATTTAGAGAGCTGGGAAGCAACAGGAACTTCGCCAGAGATTAACTGAGCATCCTGGCGAAAGCTCTTGATTCCTGCTTCGGATCGTGGTGACCTTGTATCCTGATTGAACTTTGGACTGGCTTGGAATTCATGACCTGCTCCTATCCCTGGACCTCTGGACTGTTTCTTGGACTCTCTCTACCTCTCGTAAGCCCTTGACTTTTGGAACGGAACTGGACTTTGCTTATGTTTAAAACGTCTTGTACTCTGACATTAAAGAGTTAACTGTGTTATTTCCTAGCACAGATAAAGACAAACTCCACCGTTTGTTTGCTAAAGTTTGTGGCCAAATTCTTGGAGTTTGTCTGGGCACGCTGCCCACGTTTGGATATCTCTCTAATTAGCTGGTCTATTGGCAGCTTTCCCGGACAACTGGAGCCGGAGCTCTTGTTTATATTAGATAAGACAGATGCAAGGATGTACACAAGGAGATATTTTCGCATACATGACATTATGTCATTTTGCCTGCAATTTGATGGCTACTTTACAGTTTCCTGTTAAAAATGGAGAGACTTCTGCTAACAAGAAGGCCTGTGAGACTGAAGACCAGGAAGCAGACAGAAGGTTTGCCAGAATTTGGAGGAGGTTCTCAGAAGAAGCGCACCCTGATCCCTATTTCCTTGTCCACATGTAAGGAAAAAAATGAAGCACATCTATCATTCTGCTTGATCCCAGTGCAAGGAGTGGCTTCAGGCAAGAATTCTTGGCGGCACTCCATGCGTGCAGTAATTTACACATGTGTAGGGTGACCATATGCCCGGATTTGCCCAGATTTGTCTGGTTTTTTGATGGCAAATCCGGGAGGGGGAGGGAAAATCCAGATTTTTTTCAAAGAGCAGCTCTAATGGGAATTAACAAAAATGCTTATAATTTTTTAAGATAAAGACATGAAACTTGGCACAATGGTAGCTCTTAGGAGGGGCTTTAGTCATACCAAATTTGAAATAGATCCGTTCATCCATTGATTTTTTAGGAATTTTTTAAAAATTGAGGTTTTAAAATTATTTTTTTTGAAATCGTCATTTTTAAAGTTAAAGAGATGAAATTTTGTACCATGATAGGATTTAGGTAGAGCTTTAGCCACACCACATTTGAAACAGATCTGTTCATCCATTGATTTTTTAGGATTTTTTTAAAAATTGAGGTTTTAAAATTATTATTTTTAAAATCGTCATTTTTAAAGATAAAGAGATGGAACTTTGTACTATAATAGGATTTAAGTAGAGCTTTAGCCACACCAAATTTGAAACAGATTCGTTCATCCATTGAATTTTTAGGATTTTTTTTTTAAAATGAGGTTTTAAAATTATTATTCTTTAAACTGTCATTTTTAAAGATAAAGAGCTGAAAGTTGGCACCATGATAGCTTTTAGGTAGAGCTTTAGCCATACCAAATTTGAAACAGATCTGGGGCCAGTAGCAAACCCTATTAACAACAACAGCAGCTTGCAATGAGTGAAGATACAGTCAGAAAAGATATTTGAGAAAGGAGAGAATGTAACACAGAGAGTATAGCAAAAGCTTCAAAGTACAGCAAAACCTACAAAAGTAGGAGTGAGTGAAGTTAATTTCAGAAATATTGAATTTCTCACTTGTTCTTTATTTCAGTGATTTTAACATTAAGATGTTATGTAGAACAGATTTGTCTTAAATGTGTGCTGTAAAATCAGACATGTGACCAAGGCTATGTTGGGTGGGCACGCCCCCTTGGTACTGGACACGACCCCTTGGGAGGCAACCATGTTGTCCTCCTTTTTGGTTTCCAAAATATGGTCACCCTACACATGTGGCCTCCAGCTCTGTACATATATGCATGGTAGTGGAAAAATGAGTGGGAGGGATACACCTGTAGCTCTTTATTGGCTTATGCAATCCGTTTTGTAGATATAACCTGATGCTGGCAGAGGTGGACAGAAAAATCCTTGAGGGAACATAAAGGGATTTTGATTCAGCTGCCACTCTTCAGCTACCTCCCTCAAACTCCCACAACCCCTCCCACTTTTCTCCCTCCCATTCGGCAGGTTTCAGTTGATGCAATGGCATCCCAGGATGTCCCGACTTTGAATTCTACTGCCATAGGAGGGTTTTGTTGCCAAGTGGATATAAATCCAGCAGGTATAACTCAGAGGTAGTGATGTCACACCACAGTGAATTATCAGTTAATTGTCTCCTTAAGCACAATCCGTCCTCTGGATTCACTCCTCCTTCTCTTCCCTTAGCCTAGGACAGAGTTAGATGGGTGGCACTCGTCGTCCTCCAGATGTTCTTGAGCAACTCGTGGTCCTCCAGATGTTCTTGGACTGCAACTCCCATAATTATTCACTATTGGCAGTACTGGCTAGTGCTAATGAAATAGCAGTCCAACAACATCTGGAGGGCCAGAAGTTGCTCACCCCTGTCGTAGAAGAAATCTTGCTGCAGGCCTGCATTCAGGGCTGGTGCCAGGCTTTTTTGCGCCCTAGGCAAGGTGACCTGCTTTCACCCCCTCCCACCCCACCGTATCCCCCACCACCCCAGGTAGGTTACCTGTCCCTCTCCCGAAGTCCTCCTGGCTTGGCGGGATGCTGCAGTGGGTGGGCGGACGGGTAGCTCCACTTCCGTCCGCTCCCCCCCCACTTGGCTTTGGCTGGGAGTGATGTGGGGGTCTGTATAATCTGAAGACCCTGATCATGTCCTATAGACACTTGGTAACCAATCAGGCTACCTGAATGCACAGCTGGCCATATATGGAGCAAAGTAACTGCTGTAAGGCGAACGTAGCAGCAGCCTTGAGAAGCACTGCCAGCTGCGCACGCATCCTGTACCTTGATGTATAAATATATCTATACCACATCCGCCCAAGTTAGTTGGAGCTGGGTGTAGCATGCTGATGCTCTTGCGTGTATGACCTGTCTCTGTATCGATACAATAAACAACTCTTAAGAATACCTGGTTCTGTCTCACTTGGAGATAAGTCCGGTTGGACAACCTAACCCATCATCCACATCAGGAGGGCCCAGCCGAAATCAAGCCGGGACGCTGGGGGAGGGCAGTCAGACAGCTCCATGTTCTGACTTTCGGCGTGCGCCGGAAGTCAGAACGTGGAGCCGTTCCTCACCACCACCACCCCACCCAGCGTCCCGGCTTGGCTTTGGCTGGGAGTGCTCAGCTGAAACCAAGCCAGGAAGCTGCAGGAGGGCAGTCAGACGGCTCCATGTTCTGACTTTCGGCGTGTGTCCATTTGGTGCCCCCTTACCACTATGGCGCTCTAGGCGGCCGCCTAACTGGCCTCTATGGAAGCGCTGGCCCTGCCTGCATTAACAGCCCTGCCAGGGAGCTGTATAAAGTTCTTTTAATGAAATAGTTGAATAGCTGTGTAGAGCCAGAGTGTCATAGTCGGGGTTAAATAGAGAGCACACATTTGCTCGGTCAAGAATTGGCAGGTGCTGGAAATTCCAGTTCGGCAATCATGAGCTTACAAACAACATGCCTGTTCCATTCTGTTCTGAACAATTGTGCTTAGCCCACATGGTGCATGCTTGTTACTTTCCATGCCAAAGGCTAGAGCGCCACCCACCTCATTTCTTCAAGTCATTACGTTTGAAGAGGTTATATGCACTCCCTGCCTCACAAGTTTTACTTACGCATTGGCTGCCTCTGGGAAGCAAAGAGCTTCTTTTGCTACCATGCACAAAAGACAGTCACAGTGTCAAAAGTCTCAGGAAGTAACAGTAATGTTTATCCTACTTTTAGGCCTCAAGGCTACAGTTCTGCTTGTTTATTCATGGCTGGAGGCTCTGGTGAAATTCTTCGTTCCCAAGAGAAGAAAATCAGTCAGTGGAGAGATAGTTTTGATCACGGGTGCTGCACATGGACTTGGCAGAGCAACAGCGTATGAGTTTGCCAAACGTCAAAGCAAGATGGTCCTTTGGGATATCAACAAGGTAGACATTAGTTACCGCTCTATGTTCAGTCTGAAGTATCAGGAGCGGCAGCTATAAAACAGAACAGGAAGACTTTCTGTGCTTGATGAATTGGTGTTACTTGTCCATAATCCATTTATTGGCTTTTACTTATGTATGTCGGTAAATAAAATCTGGTTTTGCAGCTCTCTCTGCATGCTATTGTGGGGTGGGTAGAGGCATTTAAAAAGGGTTGTCGGGAGGCAAAATATTTGCTTAAAAATGCTGTGCTACTATAACTTAGGCTGGCGATAGTGTAATGGTTTATGATAAGTTCAGGTCTCATCACTGATTTACAGAATTTGCTACTGCAGGCAATGCACCAGGTGCTGCATGCATACAAATGACACCTGCTGAAATTCCCTTTTCTATATAATTGTTAAAGATACAATTGTACTCCTTTCCATATGGTCACCCTACATAAACAGGTTTCATGGTTTGGTTCATAACTATTTAATTGTAGGGTTAGGGTTATCTGTAAATAGTAGTATAAATAGTAGACTGAGAGTGTCTTTACATTAATGGAAATCACACTGCTTACCCAGTGCTGTTGTGCTTCCTGGTTCTTTGGCATGATTGATATGGGCTGCATTGCATGGGAGGAGAGGGGCAACAAGGTGGAAGATCCTGCTGTTTTCAGGGGAGACATGTCTGGATTGAGGGAGCGCCTTCCTCCCTCCCTGGCATGTGTGCAAAGGAGCAGTGGGAGAGGCTTGTTTTCGTTTGTTGTAAATCTGCAACCCTCAGCACCTACTTGGGAGTAAGCCCCATTGAACACAATGGGACTTACTTCTGAGTAGACATGTGAAGAACTATTAGCACAAACCAACAGAAATTAGAAAAAAGTAATTAAGAAGAATCAGTTTGGATTTTAACCCAGCAAAACTATCATCTAGCATAATGAAAGGTCTTGTTCTTGTGGTCTTACAGAACCCTTTATGTCCCCATGGCACACTTACTTTGGAGTAAGCCCCATTGAACTTAAAGGGGTGCTTCTGGTGGGGTGGGGGATCATATCTGTCTCCCTTTGTTGCATGGAGGCATTCTACCCTCTTCTCCCTCCGATAGAATGGAGAGTCCTTTCTTGGAAAGTTCATAGCAGAATGCCAGCTTTACACACTGCCGATTTCACACCATTAAAAACTTCATCCCACATACCTGCTTCCCTCGGATTATCCCTGTAGCGCTAAGCTTTTGCGGTTGTTGTTTTTGCTACCAGGCAACAGAGATCCTTTGCATACCGGGAAGTGAGTTTAAGCGGGTTTACCATCACTGGGAACCCCATGAGAAAATAATGGGCATAACTGGAGTATTTTATGCTTTTTCTGACATATAGCACTTACTCAGGGCCGGTGCCAGACTATTTTGCGCCCTAGGCAGGCGCGTCATACTGAAGCCTCTGCCCTGCCCCACAACCCCAGTGTCCTGGCTTCGAAGCCAGGAGCGGGAGCAGGAGTGGGACCAGGCACCGGTGGGGGGGGGGGGCGGGCGGCTTCAGTACGGCGCGCCTGCCTAGGGCGCAAAATAGTCTGGCACCGGCCCTGAGTAAGTGCTATATGGCAGAAAAAGCATAAAATACTCCAATTATGCCCATTATTTTCCACAATAGCCTATTTCTCCTTTTATAAAGTCAAAGAGCCAACCTGTGTGAAATCCGGAGGATGTGTATCCTTACCTATGAGTCAGCAATCCTTCTGAAATGGAACATGTTGGGAGCCTATTACCACCTTCAGATAAGCCTTGGCTAGATGTCAAGGTCTGCTTCCTAGGTCAGGCTGGAGTGTATGGAATGGTAATATCTGTACTAGCTGG
Organism: Elgaria multicarinata webbii; assembly: GCF_023053635.1. Lineage (NCBI taxonomy): Eukaryota > Metazoa > Chordata > Lepidosauria > Squamata > Anguidae > Elgaria > Elgaria multicarinata. The sequence goes on along the minus strand of NC_086180.1, from coordinate 18,681,912 downwards.
TTGCCGTTTGCTAGTCCTTTGACTTTGCAAGAATGCATTAAGTTCCTCAAGGCTATTACGCCAGAATATGAATTGGATCAATAGTAAATATATGTGTCTCTGGACTCTCTTAATTCAGAATCTTGATGTGGGCAGAGGGTGCTGCACACTATGCCATAATTAGAGTCCATTCCTCAATAATTCTCATGGGGTTACCAGTGACGATAAACCTTACAATGTTGCTCTGTAGTTTCTTGCTATAATTATTGCCTTGTAGTATTTTGCTTTTTTTTTTTTTTTTTTTTTTGCTCTTTTAGTTTGTTCCTGCTTAATAACATCTTTAGCTTTCACCCTTTAATGTGTTCATTGTTTCTGAATCTTAAAAAAGAACCATCGCCTCTTGGCAATACAATTGGCAAAACAGAGGATGTGGTTTTATCAGATTCCTTGGACTAAGGCAGCACCCCTTTGATTCTGTCGTCACATTTTTTAAAAAATGCACCTGCAAAATGTAATAGGCCTCTATAAAGAGAGACTGAAACAACTGGACATGTTTAGCCTGGAGAAGAGAAGATTGAAGGGAGGCATGGTAGCACTCTTCAAATACTTGAAAGATTGTCACACAGAGGAGGGCCAGGATCTCTTCTCGATTCTCCCAGAGTGCAGGACACGGAATAACGACCTCAAGTCACAGGAAGCCAGATTCCAGCTGGACATCAGGAAAAACTTCCTGACTGTTAGAGCAGTACGACAATGGAACCAATGACCCTGGGAAGTGGTGGGCTCTGCCACACTAGAGGAATTCAAGAGGCAGCTGGACAACCATCTGTCAGGGATGCTTTAAGCTCCTGCATTGAACAGGGGCTTGGAGGGCCTTATAGGCCCCTTCCAACTCTAGTATTCTATGATTGTAGAAGATATACTAGATTGTAGAGATATACTAGAGATTGTATATCTCTAGTATACAAGATAAGGATACAAGACACACACAAAAATGCATTGCAAACCATGATTTCACTTGATACTACCATGAGGGCACTGTGAGAAAATTAAATGTCAGTCTGCCATTGTCATGGCCAGGTGACTCAAGGGCAGGTATTTTTGCCAGCAGGCCCTGCTGGGGCGCTGGGACTCTGGCAGCTGGCCAAGACAGTGATGTGCTTGCTGCTTCTATTGTTAGAACCAGGCTGGGAGGAAAAGGAGTTTGGAAAACTACTTGTCAAGTGTAAGGCAGAGGAAAATGCACCTCACTTCATCCACATGTCCCTTTTGCTATTAAAATTAGTGTGACCATATGAAAAGGAGGACAGGGCTCCTGTATCTTTAACAGTTGCATAGAAAAGGGAATTTCAGCAGGTGTCAGTTGTATACATGTTGCACCTGATGAAATTTCCTCTTCATCGCAACAGTTAAAGCCGCAGGAGCTATTCTGCAGCTATACTGTGGCCAGATTTAAAAGAGGGCAGATGAAGAGGAAATTTCACCAGGTTCTCCATATATACAAATGACAGCTGCTGAAATTCCTTTTTCAATACAACCGTTAAAGATAAAGGAGCCCTGTCCTCCTTTTCATATGGTCACACTAATTAAAATCAAACCCTCACCTCCCAGCCCTTACTTTATATGTGAATGGAAAAAGCACATGATTGAAACAAACATGGCCGCTGCACTAACATGTCTAGTTAGACCCTTACACTATTATTTAGGCTCAAAGACTTACTTTCTAAAACCATCTGAATTCTGTCTTCAGAACAGCAATGGATGTAGAAAGTGTGGCTTACACACTGAAGCCTCTGTTTGCGCCATGAGCATGCCATAACCATACCTGTGGGTTATAGATGTTCCCCCTGTTTCTTCTTCACAGCAAGGTGTGGAGGAAACAGCTGAGGAATGCAGAAAGCTGGGCACCACTGCACATGCCTTTGTGGTGGACTGCAAGAACCGGGATGAAATCTACAGGGCTGCAGAGAAGGTAAGACCGGTGGGCTGTGTAAAGGAAGCACGCCCCAGCGAAGCTGGCTTTTCCACTGGATTTTGCACAGATCCCCAGAACAAATGCACACAGCTCTCAATTTAGAGGTTTAAGTCCAAAATTTATTTCAGGATAAGTGGTAGGTTACATGGGATTAGCATACTAAAACTTTAAAACTATAAAACATGCATATATATAAGAACCCAGAAGAAGCAAGCCAGAAACTAATTTGCAACTCATACATCACCAGCCTTGAAGTCACCCAGCTCAGACCAACCCCCCTTCCCAAGAATAGCCTCGCTCCTTCCCCCCTCCCCTCGGCTTTCCCTACGAAGATCTTTCACACCTCCGCTTGAGATGTAAATTTTCTCTCAAGGCCGGCTGGGCCTTGCCCCAAGCAGTTCCAGGATGTGCCAGAACGCCCCCATGCAGCTGGCCGCTTATCGCCCAGTTCCTAGGACCATAATGATAAAATTTAACATATTAAAAGATGAACCATTCCCAGTAACATTAACCCTTCCTTACAGGCTGGACCCCAGCTTTTACCAAGCCTGGTGAGGACTTGAAAGCAAATGCATACTTCCTAACACTTCTTGTGAACATACAGTAGTGCAGGAGTACACCGTTTTTGGATTCCGGGGGTTATTTCCAGTGTCAGCAGGAGTTGCACAAACAGATGCACACATATAGGGGCAGGGGAGGAAACTTTAACTTCATCCCCATCCCAGTGATCCTGCATAAGATCATCAGGATGAGGTGAGATTGCTTTCAGGTCTCTGGGGAACTTTTCCAGTGACCGGGATCAAGGCTGCCATTTTTACATCACCATTAACAGCATAAAAGCAAAGGTTCTGATCAGCCGACACAGGATGGAGGGTGAAATTTGGCTGCAGATAGCATAGGGATTGCACAACACTGTCATCACTCTCAGTTTATTTGCACAAGTCCTGTTTTGGCTGGGATGGGTTCAGCCTTGGGGAAAACAATGGGCAAATCTGCTTAGCAAAGTCAGAAGGCAAGCAAAGGGTTGAAAGCCCAGTATCACCAGCCCAGGAAAAAGAGCAGTCCAAAACGAGGGACTTATCAGGAATCCAGGGGACAGTGGCATGAGAGACTAATCCAAGGAGAAGCAGGGTCAGGAAGGTAAGGTTTCAAGGTACAGGGAGCTGAAGTAAGCAAGCAGCATGGTTCAACTGATTGATGTTGGTGGATGTAGCTTTGCCTCCTGATGTCATCCAGAAAGCCTGGAGGGCAGTCCACCCCCCAACCCAAATATAGTTGTGTACCCCTACCTTACGCTCACTTAACCCTACTGAAATTAACCAAACAATGGCTACTGTGGTTACCCATTGGGTAAAAAATATCTAGCTGTGTTTTTCTTTCTTTCTTTCTTTCTTTCTTTCTTTCTTTCTTTCTTTCTTTCTTTAATTATAGGTGAAAAGAGATGTTGGAGATGTTAGTATTTTGGTGAATAATGCTGGAGTAATAACATCAACAACGCTACTTTCCACGAAGGATGCAGAGATCCAGAACATGTTTGATGTCAACATTCTTGCTCATTACTGGGTAATTGTAACTAGTCTCTCAAAGTATGAATCATAATATAAACAATCATGGGCACAATTCTATGCACACTGAGACAGAAAAAAGTCCTGCAACTTCCACGATTTCTAGGGAATACTGGCTAGGAAATACTGGGAGTGGTAGGCCTTCTTTCTGTCTAAGCACGCATAGAATTGTGCCCTTAATTAGTTGCACCTCCTGCCCTGCAATTTAGCTAGACAGGTGTTTTTTGCCCATCTAGCTGAGGTGTCAGGGAAGGATGAAGGCTGGGGACACCTGGGGATATAGTGTAAGCCATCCCCATTCCTCCCTGCCCACCAACATGGCTGCTTTCCCTTCCCTCCAAGATCACCTTTGCAACCTCAAGAGGTCAGACGCATGGGTCTAAGCTCGGAGCGCTGTCTCTGATCTCGGATCCAGGAAAAAAACATATCCCATAGTTCTCAAGACTCTGTCTAGGGGCCACAGGATTGTTCTCTAAGGTGTATGTCAGCCTTCATCAACCTGGGGCTCTCCAGACGTGTTGGACTGCAGCTTTCACCTTCCCCAATCAGTACGCCCTGCTGGATGGGAATGATGGGAATTGAAGTCCAAAACATCTGGATGGTACAAGGTTGGGGGAGGCTGGTAGTAGTTTCTTTGAATACACTAAAAACTTCATTTACTGATTACCTAATTACAAATACATATTCAGTGCCTAGCAGACTGTTAAGGTGGATTTTAGCATGTTCTTAACAATTTGGTTTGGGACCTTTCTTCTCCATTGTCTGCCTCACTGTCTCTTATCAGAACAATAAGTCATGTTCTGATGAAAGCACCAAATAATTCAAACAACAATTATGATAATAACAATTACAATAGTAACCATCAATTGCTTGGTTGTCTAGATTTATCCAATACTAAATAAATAACGTATTTATTTATTTTTAAAACTAAAACAACCCCAACACCTATTTTGTTCTATTTGGGAATAGTCAATGAGTTGACCCAGACTAAATTAGTTGTGCTTAGTTCCCATTTAAACCTGTGGGACTTGAGTCATGACTAATTGGTCCCATTTGTTTCCAACTGTGCTCTTCTTAGATACTTGAGGGAATACTTGGCCTTCTAACATGTTTGCTTTTCCTTTAACTACATTCAAGACAATGAAAGCATTCCTACCAGCAATGATGGAACACAACCATGGCCATATTGTCACAGTTGCTTCATTTAGTGGACTTATGGCTTTTCCTTGCATGGTGACCTACAGGTATGCATCATTATAATTTTCATATATGAGCGTAGCAAGTTCAAACCCAGTATATGGAAGATACTATTAGTACAAAAGCAAGGAGACAACTCGAGGCCACGGGGCTGCAGTTTTTATCTAGGTTTGATTGTCTTTCAAAGGAGGTAATTGAAGGCTTCTTGGCATTTGCTAATATTAGCATTTATTTGTATTTATTTACAGGGTGGGGTAGCTTAAGCCTAAAGTTCTCTGCTCCCACATCAGATTGCGAGGGAGACAGCTAGCCCCCTAAGATGCTTACAAAGCCCAAACTCAGCCCCTTGTGACAGTGTCTTGTCCAGTCCCTTTCCAACTGCAGAGAGAGATCAGGATTACATTACCCCTACCAGGAAGTGGTGGAGAGAGACATGCCCATTTAAAAAATGGCTCCCACTCAGGGCTGGCCCAAGACATTTTCCTGCCTGAGATGAAGGACAAGAAGGTTCCCTCTCCCATTTCATGTACAAAAACCAACTGGACAGTCAGCATCTGTCACCACACTTGAATACAACAGGGTAGCTTAGGGGTAAGAGGAAGCCACTTGGCCCACAGCTCTCTCCCCTACCACCTTGCTGCCCCTCCCAGCATCTGCTGCCTGAGGCAACCACCTCACTCTGCCTAATGGTAGGGCCGGCCCTGCTCCCACCTTCCAAAACAGTCCCTGGCTATTTCCTTCCCAGTCATTGTGGACCATTACGCTCTAATTTCCCTAACAATACTTTTTAAGGGAACTTTTAAGGGAATCTCCAGCAGTCCTCCCAGTTCCATTAACCCTCTCCTGTCCAATGCTCCCAAGTTCCCAACAATCAATGTAAACTACTCACTTCCATGAACAAACCAAGACTCATGTTATCGACCTGCTAAGGTGTTTAAAGGAAGGGTTGTGTCAAAGCCTCTATTGTTTGGCTGAGGAGAAAGAGGGATAAGGAACCAGTTGCCTATGCTTGACTTGTGTAGGAGCATTGCTCGGTTCAAAATAAAGGTATTCCTGGTGGAGCTTCTGGTGTCAATGTGGAGCTCAGGGATCCCCTATGTCTCTGTTTTAGTCCACAAAACAAATTTATTTATTACATTTATATTCCATCTTTTTTCCTCCAAGGAACCCTTCTCCTCTCAATTTTATCCTCACAAAAACAACCCTGTGAGGACAGTTGAGCTGAGAGTCTGTGACTGGCCCAAAGTCACCCAGTGAGCTTCCATGGCCGAGTGGAGACTAGAACCCGGATCTCCCAACTCCCAGTCCAACACTCTAGCCACTACACCACACTGGCTCTTCAACAAATTCAAGGTCTAAGCAACTGCCACCACCCCACTTTAAAAACAAAAGGTGGAGGAGGGCCATATAATAATAGAAAACAAACCTCCAATCATTTTGCAGGAACCATAATAAATCTGTAACTATTGATTGTTCCTTAGTACACAGTTGGTCAAATTTGTGTGGTCCAAGGACCATTCCCCCCCCTCAAACCCCCCCCTTGTCGGCCACATTTTGAGAATAGGCTAAATTTGAACTACTTTGCTCTGTAATCATAGAATCATAGAAAAGCAGAGTTGGAAGGGGCCTACAAGGCCATCGAGTTCAACCCCCTGCTCAATGCAGGAATCCACCCTAAAGCATCCCTGACAGATAGTTGTCCAGCTGTCTCTTGAATGCCTCTAGTGTGGGAGAGCCCACAACCTCCCTAGGTAACTGATTCCATTGTCATACTGCTATAACAGTCAGGAGGTTTTTCCTAGTGTCCAGCTAAATCTGGCTTCCTGTAACTTGTCCATTATTCCATGTCCTGCACTCTGGGATTATTGAGAAGAGATCCTGGCCCTCCTCTGTGTGACAACCTTTTAAGTATTTGAAGACTGCTATCATGTCTCCCCTCAATCTTCTCTTCTCCAGGCTAAACATGCCCAGTTCTTTCAGTCTCTCTTCATAGGGCTTCGTTTCCAGACCCCTGATCATCCTGGTTGCTCTTCTCTGAACACGCCCCAGCTTGTTTGCGTCCTTCTTGAATTGTGGAGCCCAGAACTGGACGCAATACTCTAGATGAGGCCTAACCAGAGCCGAATAGAGAGGAACCAGTACCTCACATGATTTGGAAGCTATACTATTAATGCAGCCCAAAATAGCATTTGCCTTTCTTGCAGCCATATCGCACTGTTGGCTCATATTCAACTTGTGATCTACAACAATTCCAAGATCCTTCTTGTTTGTAGTATTGCTGAGCCAAGTATCCCTCATCTTGTAACTATGCATTTGGTTTCTATTTCCTAGATGTAGAACTTCGCTTTTATCCCTATTAAATTTCATTCTGTTGTTTTCAGCCCAGCACTCCAGCCTATCAAGATCACTTTGAAGTTTGTTTCTGTCTTCCAGGGTATTAGCTATCCCACCCAATTTTGTGTCATCTGCAAATTTGATAAGCGTTTCCTGTACCTCCTCGTCCAAATCATTAATAAAAATGTTGAAGAGCACTGGGCCCAGGACTGAGCCCTGCGGTACCCCACTCGTTGCCTCTCCCCAGTTTGAGAAGGTTCCATTGATAAGTACTCTTTGAGTCCAATTCTGCTGAAGTCAAGATATATGACGTCCACAGCATTCCCACGGTCCACAAGGGAGGTTACCCAATCAAAAAATGAGATCAAATTAGTCTGACAGGACTTGTTCCTGACAAATCCATGTTGGCTTCTAGTAATCACTGCATTGATTTCAAGGTGTTTACAGGTTGACTTCTTTATAATCTGCTCCAGAATGTTCCCAGGGATGGATGTCAGACTGACTGGTTCGTAGTTCCCAGGTTCCTCCTTTTTGCCCTTTTTGAAGATAGGGACAACGTTAGCCCTCCTCCAGTCGTCCGTCACCTCACCCGTCTTCCATGATTTTGCAAAGATAATAGACAAAGGTTCTGACATGTTTTTTGTTGCCACTCTCAGCCTTGAAAAGGTTGTCCAGTTCTGCCAAAGGAGAATAAAGAATGTACAAAAAACTGGAACACATCCAATACAAACCCACAACAAAGGGACACTGTCTCACAATGTTGGGAAACCCATGTTTTATTTCAAGCCCGAGGCATTTTAGGCTGATTTTATAGACATCGCATTTAAAGCACCTACAGAGATCTCCGTTAGGTGAAATTAAAAAACTGACAAACTGGCAGGCAGTTTTGATAGAAGCCCTGAAGAAGGTTCCAAAATAAAACCAGGCCAGAGCACATTGGGCGTGGAATGAAACGTTTCTTTTCTCAGCCTCCAGAGCCGTGGTCTCTCTTTGTTGTGAGATAGAAGAATAAAGGACAGAATTTGAAGAGAGGTTTGGTTGGAGTGGCAGAGTCCAAATTTAAACCGTCTCAAGCAAAAGGCTCCAAAGGAGAGTTTATGGCCCTCTAGGCCCAAAGTCTAGAAGATACAGCTTGGGTTCTCCAGATTTCCAACAACGAGGATCAGAGATATGAATAAGGTTGCAAATATAACAAATGCAAAACATATTGATTTGCAAAAAAGCAAAACAAATATGGTTCGCCCATTTGCAATAACTTTTTTTTCTAAAGAAGATATTACATTTGAGATAAATGTTGGCACTATATTTTTTTAAAAAAATGGAAATGGAGAAAACCCATTGCAAGCCACATGCATAGATAACTAAGACTTAATTTAAACTATAAATGAGTTTTTTAAATTCTATTTTTATTCATTTGCAATATTAAAACAACTTTACAAACAATGTTAACACAATTTCATGTGTAAGTATACCAAACCATACATGATATAATGCATTTCGTTATGATGTTCTTCAACTTCATCAAGAAAGATGCAGAAATATACAAAATAATAATAATTTTGAACTCATGCAGGTAAGTTCAATTTGTTATGAAGATACTTTCCCCCCACCCCCTCACTGAAACCACAAATTTTGAAAGGCAGCTGGGACTTGTATTGTTGCATCATCTTGATCTGTGTATGTAATAAAGTCCAATCCGCAGTGACTATAAATGAGTTTTAACTTTCTCAGCTCCACCAAGTTTGCTGCTGTTGGATTCCATGAAGGTCTGAAAGAAGAGCTGCGTGTTTTGGGAAAGGACGGGATCAAATCAACATGCCTGTGCCCAGTTATTATGAACACTGGCTTTTTTAGACTGAAAAGTTTTGTGTAAGTGATCAGGAGGCTGGGAAGAAGTAGGCCTCTATCAACCTCATTACAGCAACAGCTTTGTGTGGTGTTTATATTGTGTGTTTCCAATTGCCCCAAGGCCAGAGACGTTCTCAGGTTTTCGTTTGTAAGAGAGAACAGCTGGGATTGTTTAGCTTGGAAAAAAGGAGGCCAAGGGGAGACCTGATAGAGGTGTACAAAATTATGCATGGTGTGGAGAATGAGGATATGGAGACATTTTTCTTGCTCTTCCCTAATACTAGATCCGAGGGTCATCCCATGAAGCTGATTGGTGGGAGATTCAGGACAGATAAAAGGAAGTAGTTCTTCACATAGCCCATAGTTAAACAATGGAATTCACTACCAAAAGATGTGGTGATGGCCACCAATTTGGACGGATAAATTCCTGGAGGAGGAAGCAATCAGTTTAGTGGGTGGGGAGGGGACTGTGGAAATGAGATTATGAGCTATCCACAGCTGTACCCCTCCCACTCTGCAGAGCCCTAGCTAGACGGACAAAAATGCAGAGCGGGGAAGGTCCGACCACTCTACATAGGATGCCCATCGGCCTCCGAGTTTGGAAGTTGATGGGCATTCGGATAGGATTGCGCCCTAAAGGACGTTTGAGGCAGCTAGAGTACTGTGCACTACACTCTTCAGAGAGCTGGAGGGAAAGTCCAGAACAGGAGCGCTTTAGTATCGGTTCAAGTAGAGATGCCTTCAGTCTATATTTGTGGTTTGTCTGACATCTTTTGTTCCATTATCCACTCATGGACAAAGCTGGAATTTTTTAAACAGAATTTCGTTCTACTTGAACTAAGACACATTAGTGTGAATGCGCTCTTGCACGCTTCTGCAAATGCGGTAAATTGCATTAGTTAACTGAAGCGGATTAATGCACATGCAAAGTGTGCATTACTACTAATAAACCTTTGTGGTAGTGCATATTAATGCCAATGTGAATCAGCCCAAATCCTTCCCCACTACCACAAAAGTGATAAACTCGTCTGAATCCACTTGACTCAGAAAAAACCAGTGCGCTGGGGAATCCGCAGGTCAGATTCATATTAATCCGCACCCATTTGAATCTGTTGTGGACTTTACCAACAAGGTTGACTGCGTAGTGAGACTCTAGTGGGAGAAGCGTAGCTCTACAGTGTTCAGTGGAGAATAACGCACCACGACATTTTGCTGTGTGTCCCAACTTCAAATATATCTTAATTGCTGCAACCATTGAGGTCGTTGATTAAGGCAGACTATAATCAGAATGTATATTTCCCCCTCTCTCCATATAACTTCAGATTATTTCCCACGGTAGAGGCTGAGGAAACAGCCAAAGCCTTGATGGAAGGGATACTTACTAACCAGGAAATTATTGTCTTTCCATCGTGGATGAAATTTTCTCCAGCAATCTCAAGGTAAGCGTGATGGATAATCTAAAACCAAAGTGTTATTTTTCAATTATGTGCACAGCTTTGGATATAGCAATGCAAATTATTCATATTAGAAACAAATATATGAAGGTCAGTGTTTTCCTAATGATGTCTTGTGCAAAGGCAGCAAAGAGTAGATCCACGGTGATCACTTTTTATAATACACCAGCACGTTTGGGGTTGATTCCCAGGAAGAAAGTAAACTGTTTTCTCATAGTCAGCTGACTTACGTGACAGACATTTGTACATCCCACTATTCTGAGTGATTCAACATATATCCACACTGCAGACCAACGTATATTCAGATATTTTCATTTTTAAACGTGTGAAAATGTGGGTCTGACTGCAGCGTGAAAATACATTTAACCATGCATAAGAGCAGGATCACCATGAGATGGCTGAAAAAGAAAGAGTCATTAAAGGAGAGACATGTCAAAGGCTTTATCAAATTGAGGATGGTGCGGAGTAAATAGATAGATAATTTTTTTCCCCTGCCTTTTGCATAAATTTCAAACTTGTTACCCAGTGCAATTGACTGGCAGTAGATTTAGGACAGTCAAAAGAGAATACTTCACCCCACAACACAGAACTAATTTATGTAACTCCCCATCCAAATTCTATACATGTCTATCCAGAATTAAGTCACACTAAGTTCAACTGGATTTACTCCCAGGTAAGTGGGTATAACATTGCAGCCTCATGAGAGGTGTTACCTCAGGAATCTACAGTGTGGATGGCATGTTCAGAGGAGGGCAACCAGGATGATCAGGGGTCTGGAAACAAAGCCCTATGAAGAGAGACTGAAACAACTGGGCATGTTAGCCTGGAGAAGAGAAGATTGAGGGGAGACATGATGGCACTCTTAAAATACTTGAAAGGTTGTCACACAGAGGAGGGCCAGGATCTCTTCTCGATCCTCCCAGAGTGCAGGACATGGAATAATGGGCTCAAGTTACAGGAAGCCAGATTCCGGCTGGGCATCAGGAAAAACATCCTGACTGTTAGAGCAGTACGACAATGGAGCCAGTTACCTAGGGATGTGGTGGGCTCTACCACCCTAGAGGCATTCAAGAGGCAGCTGGACAGCCATCTGTCAAGGATGCTTTAAGGTGGATTCCTGCATTGAGCAGGGGGTTGGACTCAATGACCTTATAGGCTCCTTCCAACTCTACTATTCTATAATTCTATGACACGTGTTTCCCAGCAGGGCTTTTTCTATGCACTTGCCATGCCTCGTTCACAGAATATTTTATGGGTCCAAAACGGCATTGCATTCAACTTGCATCCCTCCTTGATTTCCCACGGTTTCTTCTGGCTTTTTTCCCCTTTTCACAGGAAATCTATTCGGGAGAAAAAAATGCGATAGCTTGAGGTCCTCAGCACAGCCTGACATTAGTGATGAATTGTCTGTAATTAGTCAGTTCCGATTTAGTCTGTAATTAGTGGGTGCTTTAATGAAGGATTTCCTCTCACTATTTTTCTTTCTCTTGTAGCAAATAATGTTCTGCGGCTGTAAAAGAAATAAAGTAAAAATAATGAGAGAAAAGTAGCAATTAAGCCTCATTACATACACACGAAAACCGTCCTGTGGGATGAGGAAAGAAATAATTATGGGACTATTTGGATGCAATTATTTAGTAATGCCAGGCCAGATTGAACAAGAAGCCACAAGGCAAAAGCCACAAGCAGGAAACTGCTAATTGATGTTATAGGGGACCTTTGCAGAATGGGACTTACTTGTGAGTAAACATTACAGAAGGGTTTCGGCTATGATCATGTAGTTCTGTATCAAGTGCCATGTAGAAAACTGTTTTAAGCGTGCCTCAGCTGATTGTAGAACAACAATTCCTCAGCAGTGTTAACAGGCCCTAGTCTGGAAGTGGCCTGAAGTAGTTATGTCTTAAAATCAATCTAATTAGATGATAGTTCATGTGAAGATCCTATCTGATTTTTAAACAAGGACCCTATAAAATGGCTTCTGTACCACTGTAATATATTTTTTAAATTCTTTCTTCTAGAATTTTGCCAAAACGTGTTTCCAACCTTTTCAGGGATGTTGAAAAAGAGGCCTGTCAGAAACTGTTCTGAGGACGAAAACACGGGTTAATTCCACAAGTCAACACAAGTAATTTATATGAGCTTCTCCCCTTCCCTTCCATGAACTGGGGAAATAATCACAAGTTGCAATTTTTCAGTTCACAGAAGAGAATGGGCAATCTCACATGAGTCCACATTACAATGCTCATGTTAATAGATTGCTTTCGTGACTATGGGCCTTGCTAGACCTACCAGGTGTTCCGTGGTTGAGGAGGGGTGAAACCGGATTTTCCTGTTTAGGTGTGACGTCTCATGGTCCACACTTTGTGTGGATTATCCCGATATTGGAGGGGGCTGGTTGCGGGAGTTTGCTCTGGTTGTGGTGCTGTCGGGTCAAGTACGGATTGTGCAGCCACACCGGCCTGATTTCCGGGGGGGGTTTTCGCTCACCGCACGATTTGCACAAGTGCGAAAGAGCACAATCCGCATAGATCGGCGGTGGCGGCTGTAGCGGCGGCTGAAGTGGCGCTGCTGCTGTTGTTCCATGCCGCCGCCACCCCTCAGGCTGGGCACAGGGGAACCAGTTGGAATTGGGGGATGACCCACAGGGGCGTGGCCAGCAGTGGCAGGGGGATGGGAACGAGTGGCATTGTTGAGCGGCAATATTGACAAGGCAGGGATGCTGTCACTTCCTTTCGGGGCTGATGACACGTGTACTGTGATCCGAGGACAGCCGTCTGCATGGGCACTCTGCGCCTACATATCCCATCACGCCTCTGAGTTTTGCCGGCGATGACCGGCCTTGTGCCCTTCCCGCCCCATCCCAACGTCCTTCGCACCACATGTATTCAATAAAATGCATTCAAACTGCACGACGTCTAGTCTTCCTGAGTCTACCCCAAAGGGCAAACCCTGCTCATTGGCATCGTTAGCAGAAAGAAGGGGGGGGGCTCGTCAGTTTCCGCACCAGCAGAGGTCCGAAACCAGCATCAGCAGCCTGCTGCCATCGCTCCCCCCTCCCAGCAAATGCAGTCGGAAGGATACGGGAGTGTATTAACACAGTGCAAAGTGGCCCCAGGGCATGTGCCCACCCCTGGGCTGATGCTTCCCTGAACTTCCGCCTGCCGCCGCGTGGCCGATGGAAGACGGCTGCCCACCCTCACTTGTTGCCCCCTTACAGCCAGCTGCCGCGTACCCACAGCAATAGGCACACAGCCCTGCATGCCTCTACCATACCCGTCATTCCCCGATCACCTTTACATCTTCCGCGCCGCCTAAACCACCGGCATTAGGACAGTACCTGTCCCTGCCCACCGCGATGAGTCACCAACTTCCCATTACAGTTGGATGCCCGCCTTCCCGAAAAGAGACCCACACAGAGGTACCGAGCTGCACATATCCCACACATCCGCCACACACACACCCCAACCACTCCCCAGACACTTTTCCGGTCCTCCGTTCGTGCACAAAGCGGACCCGTTTGGTTAAAAAAAAATAGCCGCTGCACCGCAGCCACAGCTGTGCACGGGGCACAAATGGCGGAGGAGGTTTGGCCGAAACCGCTGACCACTCCCCTTAGCATGCCTTTTCCTGACCAGTGCTGACCTCGCCGGAAACCGCGCTGACCTCATTTTGTCCCACACCTCCGCCTCCCGAATCCAAATTAGCGTGCGCCGACAGGAAAAGTCGCACTTAAAGTCGTTTCATAAAACACGGGAAAACAGAGGTTTCACCACAGGATGAACATGGATCCTGGTGAACGTCATCTGGATCTGTCGAGACGACGACGGTATGTAATGCACGCTACAGCCCCATCTAGCAACGCCCCAAGACGTGCAGATATATTTTCCCAGTTGTGATTTTTAAAAAACACAGTGAGGGTGTGGAGAATCTGGCCTAATCTACACTATGCAGGATATAGCACTTTGGAAGCGGTATGAAAGCAGTATATAAAAGGCAGGAGCCACACCAAGCAGGATATTGCACTATGAAAGTGGAATGAAAGCGGTATATGGTATGTGTCAATGGGCCCCAACAGTTGTCAGTGCACTTCAATAACACTATAAAGCAGTCGTGTGGCTTTCAAAGTGTAATTTCCTGCTTGGTGCAGATTAGGCCTCTGTCTCATTGGGTTGGGACAATGGCAAGGACTGATACATCAGTGGATGGGTTTGCACATCACGCTAAGCTAGCGTATGAATAAGCCACTGTGGGTTGGTTATATGCAGAACAACCAATCTGTTGTTCTGCATATAACCCTCTGATCACTACACCTTTTTGTAACCTGGCTATTTTATTTTTATTTTTCAGTCCCCTCAGAAATGTGCAATTGGAATATCATTATTATTATTATTATTATTATTATTATTATTATTATTATTATTTCACAAGTGTGAAAGCGCTCACTTAAACCTGGAAAAGACCAAGAAAAATAAAATAAATAGAAATTATGAACCCAATTGTGCATTTTTGAGGCACCAAAAAGTCAACAAAGTAAACCATAAACAAAAACAAATTTAAAAAGCTGGGGTATGTGTGATGGTCCTTTCAAAGTGCCATTTCAGCATCGGTGGAAATGCACACACTGTTGGGCTCACAAAGAGCAAATGGGACAGGTTGTTTTGCTGTTCTTGCCACGCAGCTCTGTAGCCAATTATGGCAACCCACAATGAAATTGGTCTCCCGGGTTCAGATGACAGAACAACCCACCATGGGTATGAACAACCCTACAACAAGCCACAGGTTCTCCGTGTGGCTTGTTCATGAAAAATAAGTCATCTCATGGAAAATGCTCTGGGTTCAGACAACACAATAACCAACCGTGGCTGGCTGGCCATGGTGGGTTGTCATGTCATGCAAACCCAGTCAATATGTGTTAGGGGCGATCTAACCACTCATCCTAGCACAAAATACCTGATGTTGAACTTGACGCCAAATGGGCAGATAAAGTACCTGATGGTTAGAAACCATATTTGTAGAAGTGAGCCAATAGTTCACAATGGGACCGATTCTTGGGAAGTCAAACTACTTTTGGTCTCCAATTGGCTTCTAAAGGGCAGAACTTGAAAACATCAATTCCACCCACACCTCTTGGCAGTGATCACTGACATAGCTTGCTCAAATGAATTTTGTGGTTTGCTTTTGAGAAGAAGTCAGGTGTTAACTGATTAAAGAATAATTAGTATATGCCTTTTAAAGTCTAATGAATTTATGGAATTTAAAACTTCAGTATAGTGATACCTTTTTGAGATACAGAAGGCAGTAATTAAGGTAACATAATTTCATAAAGAGAATCTAGCACCTGTCTTGACCATTTCCTTTTTTTATTCTCTACTACAATAATGGACAGAAGCAAAAGAGACTTTAAGAAAACCCAAGTATGTGCTTATTTCCCAGCCTCACTGATTAAAATTTGCCCTCACCACTTAAATTTGGCTGATGATCATTAATGAATAAAACTTGAGTTAAATAATCTACTTTGAGCAACTTCAAGAGATCCAGTAGCCATTTTGGGGCCCCATGCCCTCCCCCAGGGACACACTCTGACCTCCAGCAGTGCCCCGTGGAGTTTAGCAGTAGCAAAATGATCACTGAAATTGGTGGCAAACCTCTACGGAATATTAAATTCAACTGTTGTAGCATTCCATAATGATGACTTCTGCGATCTACATGGGCTACCTTTAAAGAGTCTTTGGAAACTATGATCGGTCTGAACTATATCAGTGAAAATGCTGGGAGGTGATCACTTATGAGATGGGATTGCATTTCACCTGTCCTACAAGAGCTGCAGTGTTTACCAGATTGTTTCTGGACACAATTCAAAATGCTGGTGATCTTTAAAGTCCTAAATGGCTTAGATCCAGAATACTGCAGGGACAGCAACCTCCGATACCAGCCAACCTGCATTAGCAGAACTCGGGCTACAGGTCACTGAACCTGGAGCTAAAGAGTTAATGTGTACCTGAACAAGGTGGGAGGGGATTGCTGGGATGTTTGGTTCTTCCCTTTCCTGTCTCCTCCCCTCTACTTCCTTCTTGTTGTTCCCTGCCTCATGAGTTGCTGACCACATGGCTAAACTGAAAGCTTTATCCCACGTATAAATTGTTGTTTTTGCTACCGGGCGACAGTGATCCTTCACATACCAGGAAGTGAGTTTAAGGGGGGAAATGTAAAAAAAATCATTAAAAAATCAACGGATGACCCAATTCAATTCAAATTATGCTTAAAGCTCTCCCTAATATCTATTACTGTGCCAACTTTGGTGTCTTTATCTTTAAAGCTTACACAGATGTAAGCATTTCTTTAAAATCCCGCTCCTGTGCCCCAGCGGCAGCTCAGAAGATACGCTCAAAAAGTAGGGGCTAAATACAGCGAATCTTTTTGCTTTATTGTACAATTAAGGCAGGATGCATGGGAGTACTTCACAATCAAAGCTGATTATAAGGTGGAAAACTTCTGAGTCCTTTGCATACAATTCACAGTGATTGCACAGTATAACGCTGGTGTGATAAAGCCCTGAGCCATCCTACCCTAGGACGGAAAGTTGCTTATTCCTAAAGTAAAATTTCTTTCAAACCACCGCTGGAGTGTTTCTTTTGTCGACACATGTGGTTACTCACAGGGAGCTGATTCAGACGACAATAACCTGCACCCTAAGATCTAATGGAGAGGCCCTTCTCTATATGAGCTGATTATGGTGTAGGGTCGGCTGGATGGGAAAAAGAGCAATGGCCTTCTCTGTAGTCATATCTAAATCATAGAATTCTTTGCTCTAGGAATCTTGGTTGTCTCTCCTTCTTATGGTGCTGATTCACCATATGGCAAAAATACCTTCCTGTTTCGGCAGACGTTTGTTTTATCAGATGGAGATGATTTTGCCTGATCCCTGTGTTAGATCAATGTTCTTTTCACCCAAGAACGAAATCCAAACAGCCCTTAAGCACGACTCCACCATTCCAGCGACAGAGGGTTCAAAAGCGCTTTATTGCTTAGTAATCAAGGCCTGGTCTCTTCAAAGGGAGCAATCAGACAAAAGACATAGGGAATACAGTACAATATTTGAGCTTGCAAGGGGCAGGGCCCAGTAGCAGCATTAACCAATCAGAACATAACACTGGGGCATAGCTAATTATGCTAAACAGTTCTGTAAACAATACCTTTGGCCTGACACTAAGTTACAGAAGTTAACTTTGACACAGCAGAGCACTGGAGCCAGGGCTCTTGTTCATGTTAGATAAGAAGGAGGCACTCGAGACATTCTCGCATACAGAACTTGTAATTAAAAGAAAGTATTTCTTCACACAGCGCAATGTCTACTAGCCCTGATGGCTATGTGCTACCTCCAGTATCAGTACACCAGTGTACAACTATGTACACCAGTTGCTGGGGAACATGGGTGGGAGGGTTCTGTTTCATTTGTGTCCTCCTTGTGGATTCCTGGTTGACAGCTGGTTGACCACTATGTGAATGGAGTGCTTATGTTCTTAGCTTTGTGTGAGGAAGCACGGAGTTGGCTGTTCCTCCTAAGCGAGAAGTGCATGCAGTCTGAAACACAGGGATGGGCATATACAGTAGCCTCTAAGTGCCACTGAGTGGTGCTAGCAAAACAAATTGAGTATTTTTTTTAAAAAAAAATGCACCTGCAGAATGTAATAGGCCTCTTTAAAGAGAGACTGAAACAACTGGGCATGTTTAGCCTGGAGAAGAGAAATTGAGGGGAGGCATGATGGCACTCTTCAAATACTTGAAAGGTTGTCACACGGAGGAAAGCCAGGATCTCTTCTCGATCCTCCCAGAGTGGACCTGTGTTGTAGGCTGCATGTGTAAATAAAATATATGGAGGGTAGTCATGTCTCTTTTGGAGAGGTCAGCCCTCTCTTTGCAGGGCTGCCAGAGGAATGTCCTCTGAAAGCATCCTCTGTTTGAAGGGCTTCCCTGTCCGATTCTGGTTTAAAGATAAAGAACCACAAAAAAACGCTGTCCATCAACGCTTCGCACCCAGGCAGCAGACTGAACAAGCAGGCACCGCAGGTCACAGCCTTCCACACTATGCTAAGATAGATTATATTTCTATTGAAAGTATAATTATTATTTCTAAATTTGCATCCATACGTATAAATTAACGTATGAAAAGGGTTATGCAAATCACTGTCCTTTTTTCACCTCTTTTTTTGGTTCTGCATTTCCACTTTTGGGGTGATTTGTAAATGGCCACCTGGGTTGGAAGGTCACCACAGAATCATAGAATAGTAGAGTTGGAAGGGGCTATAAGGCCATCCAGTCCAACCCCCTGCTCAATGCAGAAATCCACCCTAAAGCATACCTGACAGAGGGTTGTCCAGCTGCCTCTTGAATGCCTCTAGTGTGGGAGAGCCCACAACCTCCCTAAGTAATTGGTTCCATTGTCGTACTGCTCTAACAGTCAGGAAGTTTTTCCCGATGTCCAGCCAGAACCTGGCTTCCTGTAACTTGAGCCCATTATTCTGTGTCCTGCACTCTGGGAGGATCGAGAAGAGTTCCTGGCCCTCCTCTGTGTGACAACCTTTCAAGTATTTGAAGAGTGCTATCAGGTCTCCCCTCAATCTTCTCTTCTCCAGGCTAAACATGCCCAGTTGTTTCAGTCTCTCTTTAAAGAAGCCTATTACATTCTGCAGGTGCATTTTTTTAAAAAAATAATAATACTCAATTTGTTTTGCTAGCTCCACTCAGTGGCACTTAGAGGCTACTGTATATGCCCATCCCTGTGTTTCAGACTGCATGCACTTCTCGCTTAGGAGGAACAGCCAACTCCGTGCTTCCTCACACAAAGCTAAGAACATAAGCACTCCATTCACATAGTGGTCAACCAGGTGTCAACCAGGAATCCACAAGGAGGACACAAATGAAACAGAACCCTCCCACCCATGTTCCCCAGCAACTGGTGTACATAGTTGTACACTGGTGTACTGATACTGGAGGTAGCACATAGCCATCAGGGCTAGTAGACATTGCGCTGTGTGAAGAAATACTTTCTTTTAATTACAAGTTCTTTATGAATAAGGGAGGGGTTTAAAACATTAGACAGAGACAGCAGAGTCAGACTTGTATTGATAGATAGATTGATTAAAAACATACCATACATGATTAAAACATCTTTAAAAACATCCTTAAAACATTCTAAAATTTCACTGGATAGGCCTGCCGGAATAGATCAGTCTTTATTGCTTTTTTAAATTCTAAAAGACTGTCAAGTTGACGAATCTCCTCCAGCAGGCCATTCCACAGTCTGGGAGCAGCAGAAGAGGACGTCCTCTGGGTAACAGTTGTTAATCCAGTTTTTGCTAGCTGAAGTAGATTCTTCCCAGAGGACCTGAGTTATACTCTTGGTGGCAGCACGCTTAGAAATAGCCAAACATTGGAAAGATTCAAAGGGTCCCACGGTCACCAGATGGAAAGGGAAAGTGTGGGGAAAGTGTGGGATATAGCCCGCTCCAAGAAATTAACTTACTATCATAGAGTTCTGTCGGGCCAACTCAGCAACGACCCCTTTGTAAATATATGGTCTCCTTTTGTCAATTTTATGAATGGTACAGCAGGATTATTTAACTCTCATTTATTCAGTCTCCCTCTGACTGTAGATACTTGATACAAATTCATTTCGGTTCTACATTTTTGTGTAATTAGATAGACAAATATTCTCTTTTTTTGTAATGCGAAATGGTACTTTTATAGTTTGTCAAATATAATAAAATTATTTTTTAAAAAACAACCTGAATAAGGTTTTGTATCCCTGGTCTAGATACTTAACAAATTCCCATTAAAGAAAAGGAAAAAAAGGGGGGGGATATTTTCTTTTATCTGTCCTGAATCTTTCACCAATCAACTTCATGGGATGAATCCGGGTTCTAGCATTTTGAGAGAGGGGGAAAATGTCTCTCAATCTGCATTCTCCACACAATGCATAATTTTGCACACCTTACCCTTCTTTTTCTACAAGCCAAAGACACCCAGCTGTCCTAACCTTCACTCATAGGGGAGTTGCTCCACACCTGTTTGTTGTTTGCCACACCTGTTTGTTGTTCCCCCTCTAATTAACTCAGTATATTAGCTCATTAAAGAACAGGTGTATTGCAAAATGCTTGCAATCATGATTATAAATCTGATCGTTTTATGAACCAAATAAGACCATCCCGAGGTCTGAAATCACAGCTAGAGCAGTAATACATTGCAGAAGGTTGTGGCTATTTCCTGGAAACAGATAAAACAAGCTACCTGAAGCTGTAAAAAGCATCTGGGAAAACAGGGCAGTGTCCAGGAAAAACCCAAGCCTGAAAAAGCATTATTATTCTCATAAGTGACATTTGATGCCTGCCCTGGTTACATCCATGTCATCTGTGGGGACTAACTTTCTTCTTGAGTTAGAATTCCAATCCTGAAGGAGAAAGTGTCATCACCTCACGCTGGCAGGTTTATATACTATTTCCTGGGCTGCTTCCAGATGGAGGACTCCTAAAGCAGCCAGTTAGAAGACTGCTGTAAATCTGTCTTTCCCACCTTAGTAGGGTGACCATACGGAATGGAGGACAGGGCTCCTGTAACTTTAATAGTTGTGCTGAAGAGGAAATTTCAGCAGGTGTCACTTGTATGGAGACAGCACCTGGTGAAATGCCCTCTTCATCACAATAGTTAAAGCTGCAGGAGTCCTGCCTTCTTTTGTATCTGGTCAGGGCTCCTGCAGAGGGTAGGGTTCCTGAAGCTTTAACTGTTGTGATGAAGAGGGCATTTCACCAGGTTCTGCCTGCATACAAATGACACTTGCTGAAATTCCCCTTTCTATACAACTGTTAAAGATACAGGAGCCCTGTCCTCCTTTCCATATGGTCACCCTACACCTTAGTAATTTTTTTGTGGTAAGGGGGAGGGGGGAAGATGGAATACATGGTGGGAAAATGTGGTAGGGTTATAAATGGAACCAAACACACACTCGAGTCTCTCTGTGAATGAGGCAGGACAATTGCACAAGAAAATCATCGTCAGGAAGCACCTCAAATGTGTATGAGAAATGTCAGGAAGACCTCAATAGGTGGTGCTCTTTTCTAACAAACCATGATGGCTGGGAGGGGGAAATCCCAGTTGTTTTCTCTATAAAGATGTCAATGATTATAGATGGAGAAATGAAATGAAACAGCTCCAACTAGTGTAGGAATTAATCCTGTTATTATTTTAGATATTGGACTGTCTCTGGGTTTTTTAAAAGCGAGATTTCCGGGGTAAGGTGAGAGAGATGTCCTGGAGGTTGACAGCTTCATGTAATGGACCCGCAAACTTCCGTGAATGGCCAATCATGAGGATGTAATAATTTGCTCATGTAGAGAAGGTCTAATTCTCACTGAACTCAAGAAGAGTTCAAGAAGATACCTTATTCCTATGTGCTGGGATGGAGTGTGAAGACATGTACATCTGAACAGAAGTATATGCAGATTGTCAGCAAAGTGATCTCTGCTCTTGACCCTCACTTTGCTCTGGTAAAAACACCTTAAAAACTGGTTTGTGATTGACACAAGGGTCAGCCAATCCGTGCTGTGCACAGCTCTGCTTTGAAAAGGAAAGAAGTAGCTTTGTGATTGACACAAGAGCTGGCCAGTCTGTGCTGTGTACAGCTTTCCTCTGGGAAGGAAAGAGGTAGCTTCATGAGTGACACAAGAGCAGGCCAATCAGTGTGGTGCACAGCAGTGTTCTGAAAAGTAAACCTCAATTGCAAGCTCAATCTTAACGCAAGGTATGTCTTTTTCTTCACCTGGGAGACATAGGGATGGGAGAGGCTGAATGCTACTGTCAGGAACTGTGTAGAGCAAGTTGAACATGCTACCTTTTTTCTTGACCCTGTGTCATTAACAGAATGTATGTATGTATATCACCTGGATGCTATTGAAGTCTCAGGAGCTGGGGCAGTAAAATGGTGGCAATGCTAGTGTGAACAGACAAAGGAGCAGTAGTGGTTGTAGACCAGAGTCAATGAGCAATAAGAAGTGGGCCCGTAGGTTTGATTTCCACATGTTGATTTGAATAACCCAACAAAACTTAGGGTGAAGATTTCTAGTTGCCAATGGATTTTCTTTTAGACTTGCATAACATTCTATGTAATAAGACACCGAAGGAGTGGCAAAGTCTGAGGCCAAAACACTCCCAGCTTGTTAAGATTTTGCTGTGCCGTCAGTATCGTAGTCCATAATAGGCAAATGGAGAGCATGGGAAAGAGGGGACGAGAACAAAACTAACCGAAGCTTTAAGAGGTTGTTTGCTTTCCGGATCAGCTGAGCATTCATCAGAGAATAGCAGGTGGGTAAAGAAAGGCAGAGTTTGTTGTACTGATGCGTGCCAATATGCTGTTAAACATTGCTTTCCCATCGTTGGGCTAAAATCCATTTCAATACAAGGCCAGAAGCAGCTCCCGGTCCTTTTGCACAATTGTCACTCCCCAAGGCGGCAATTTGATGCAGATTTACTTGGGAGTAAGCACCACTTGGGAGTCGGTGGCACTTGATTAGATCAAAGTGTCAGTGAGGCAAAAGTAGCTTTTTGACAGTATAGTACGGTAATAGCTTTCTGGTTTTCCCTGGGTCCAAGGGGCGCAACTGTTTCCACAGCTTCTCCATAGCAACTAGCAAGCAAGTTGGGCAAGTAGGCGTTTATTTGGTTGTTTTAAAGGTCAGGTTATAGGGAGGGGTGAAAAAATGCTTCCTCATTCTGTCTCTAAGCCGTTTCACCATGGTGCTAAGTAGGCCCAAATATGAATCCATCTGTTCATGGACCACAGAGTGCATGTTGAAAGGTAATTAAAGATGCAATTTTATGCATGTTTAGACAGAAAAAAGCCTACAACTCCCAGCATTTCTCAGCCAGCCACTTCTTTTCTGTCTAAACATATATAGCATTGCACCCTAAGGGATTTTGGGCTGCTCTACATTAAAGCAAAAAACCCGCATCCTTACCAAGGATTCTTCTTCCAGAGTCTTTGCAGGATTACCATTAGCACAATGCGCGCTTTTGCCTCCTCCCACCTTCCATTTTGGGGCCAATTCCTTCTATAAGTTCCATTTATACAGCTAGTCGATGGTGCGGCGATATTGTGCGACTCTGGAAATACGAGACTTCTTTGATGATGGTTTATATTTATTTCTGAATTTTTAGTGATTTAAAACATGGGGGAATAAAGCTTAAAACAACAGGAGAGGCACTGGAGGTTGATGATGTTATGAAAGGGACTCGTATATCATTAATATGAATAATGCTACACTGTAATTCCTGGCAATTAGTACAAATTAGGGAGCCAAAAATGTCAGAAATGTAAACAAAGGCAACTAAAAGAAGCTGAGGGACACTGATCAATCCTCTATTTTTTCTAAACAGATGAGGAATTGCAGGGAACATATTACCAGTTGTACCAGTTCCAAACAAAGGTTACTTGGGCACTTTTGTAAACTGCCTAGAGAGCTTTGGCTATGGGGCAGTATATAAATGTAATAAATAAATGTGTGTGTGTGTGGTGTGTATATATATATATATGACCCTGTTCAGGTGACACGCTAAGCAGCCTTCCTCAACCTGGGGCGCTCCAGATGTGTTGGACTGCATCTCCCAGAATGCATTCTGGGAGTTGTAGTCCAACACATCTGGAGCGCCCCAGGTTGAGGAAGGCTGCGCTAAGCCATGGTGGTTAAACAATTTTGAGCTAAACATTATGGTTTAGTGTGTCGTGTGAACAATGACTTCGTGAACCATTCCTAACATAACCACAGTTTAAACATGCTCAATAACCATTTCCTGCAAAAGAGTTAGTGGCCTAACCATGGTTTAGCATGTCATCTGAGCATCTATCTAATCTGAGGACACAGGGTTGGGATCCCCTGAAGATGAGGGTTCATGGTCCATGACCGTTGCTGTTGATATGTTTTTCCTGCCAATTTTCAAGATTACCTCAGGCCTGAGCCTGACGGTCTCCAGATTCAAATTTTTCTTAGAGAGAGAGAGTGAGTTGTTTTTGTTTGGCTTAAAGTGTGAATCAGGAGCAATAAAAAAGAATCAAGACATCTGGTGACTCCATTTCTGAGTAGTATACATTGCATTTGGAGGTCTCTGTTGTCTTGATTCTCTGGTCAGTTGCACAGTGTATTCCAATACATTTGCATCTCCTCACTAAAAGCTGGGCACCTCAAGGCTTTTCAAGGTCTAATGATGGTTTTAATAGTACTATTCATAATAATTCCTCTTCTGTATTAGCAGATAAATTATGAAGCTTTCAGTTTTTGGTGCAACAGGACAAACCGGCCAGTTTTTGGTCCAACAAGCACTAGAGAAAGGGCATGAAGTGACAGCACTCGTTCGAAATGTTACCAAGTTGACTATTCAGCACCAAAATCTAAAGGTAATGATTGACAAATCCTGTTGTAAACTTGGCAAAGAAGCAGCATCGGAGGGAGAAGGCTGCTGCTTTCTGCACCAAGAATCCCCCCATGACAGTTTTGTGCTGTGTCACAGATGGGCAACTTAAACAGGATTAGGAGACCGGGGTGGGGTGGGGGGCAGGATCTGCTGAGCTTTTGGACATTCACAACATATCCAAAAGAGAGCATACTAAGGAGGACGAGGAGAGGACTACAGAAGGAAATCACGAAAAGGCTGGCCTAAAAGACAGCCAATGAGATAAGCTTCTTGTACACTCCATAATATTGCTGGTTAACAGATGGGACACTAAGGGCTCATCTACACCAAGCAGGATATTGCACTATAAAAGTGGTATTTGATAGTGTTATATCCTGCTTGGAGTCCCACCAAGCAGGATATAACACTATGAAAGCAGTGTATTGTAGGTGTCAATGGGCCCCAACAGTTGTCAGGGCACTTCAATACCGCTATAAAGCAATAGTGTGGCTTCTGCTTTTTATATACTGCTTTCATACCGCTTTCATAGTGGAATATCCTGCTTGGTGTAGATGAGCCCTAAGACTTGGAGACACCATGTTCTTGTGGGGACTACTAGAGTGTTGAACTTGGACTATGGGAATTTGGATTCAAATTCCTTCCTGCCATGAAATGCACTGGATGACTTTCAGACAATCACACTTCGGATGGATCTACACTACTGCTTTATAGCAGTATTGAAGCACACTGACAACTGTTGGGCCCCATGACATATTCCATATACCGCTTTCATACTGCTTTCGTGGTGTTATAACCTGCTTGGTGTAGATGTGTCATTTCTCAGCCTAATTTACCTCACAGAGTGGTTGTGAAGATAAAAAGGGGTATGCCTGCTATCCTGCAGTTCTTGGAGGAAGGGTGCCATAATTCAGTGGTAGAGCACAATTGCATGCAGAAGGTTGTAGGTCCAATCCCCAGCATCTCCAGGTAGGGCTAGAGAAAACTCCTGCTTGAAACTCTGGAGAGCTGCTGCCGGTCAGTGTTGACAATACTGGGTTAGATGGACCCATGGTCTAATTTAGGCCAGATCTACACCAAGGCAGATATGACACTTTGAAAACAGTTTCAAAACTGTATATGTAGTGAGTCCTGGGCCTCAACTGTTGTCGGTACTGTTATAAACCATTTTAAAGCAGTAGCGTAGATCCTGCCTTAGTATAAGGCAGCTATGAGAAACATATGTGAGAAATAAATGTAATGACTGAGCTAGGATTTGATTCATATCTTTATAGCTATTGTATTTATTTTGCAGTGAAAAAGCTAGGCCGTCCTCTATAGTGAGGTATGGAAGAGAGAGAGGTGATCATGATATTGTTTGATATCTTTAGGTGGTGGAAGCAAACATCTTTTCAGCAGATCAGCTGTCACAGCATTTCCTGGGACAAGATGCCATTATTTCTTGCTTAGGGTTCCCTTACAGGGTATTTGGAACGGTTTCGGGATACACAGATTCAATGAAAGCAATCACCGCCGGAGCACGACAATCCAAAGTGAAACGTATCATAGTCATGACATCGTGGTATACTGCTCGTGAGTACAATGACCAGCAAGTTTATTCTTATAAGTGCACAACAGAAAATTAAAAAGGGGGGCACAATATTAGGATTCCATAGGATTTCATGTGGAAAGTGCTAGCTAGGTACTTAAGAGATGATGATGATGGTAATGATGATGATGATGATGATGATGATGTATATGAAATACTGCAGCTCTGATATTTGGCTTTTTCTGACCATGATGTCTGCTCATGTCATTTGGGTGTTTGTCTTGGAGATCCTGATTCAACCACTGGAAGCTGGTGGCTCCGATTTTGGTGAGGCTGTGAAATCATTCTGCCCTCTTTTGCATCTGGTCACTCTAAGAGGGCAGGGCTCCTGCAGCTCTAACTGTTGTGATGAAGAGGGAATTTCACCTGGTGCTGCATGCATACAAATGACACCTGCTGAAATTCCCTTTTCTATGCAACTGTTAAAGATACAGGAGCCCTGACCTCCTTTCCATATGGTCACCCTACCTTAACTCTATCCACTGCTGAGATGTGGCCCCCGAGACACTGCCCAATTGGAATTTTGTCCACAGTCCAAAAAAAGGTCCCCCAACCTTGTTCTGGGGCCCTTTCAGAATTCCTTCTTTCTGGACAAGGTCAAGCTGCACATTAATTCTGCATAATAATAATAATAATTCATCATCATCATCATCTTACCCACCTCTCCATTTGGAGTAAGGCGGGGAATGACAGTAAGTATAAAATACATAAAACTGAATTAAAAACATAGTATACATTATTAAAATATCCTAAAAACATCCTAAAATTCCACTGGATAGGCCTGCCGGAATAGATCACAACTTTTAAAAGTTGTGCACAATGCTCTCCACTTCTATATTTCACAAAAAGCCATGTAGGGCCTCAATTGGCACCATGATGTGCAGGAAGGAGAAGTTAACCTCCCTGTGCTATTTTTCCCCACTAGAAATCCCAGCCCCATCTATACTCAAAGAGGTTATTTTCAGGAAACAGGACCTTTAGGGGCAAATAGCTGTGGGGGGCTTTTCCAATGGGAAAACGGGACATCCACCTTCTCACTGCCATTGCCACCGGCTGCTATTGCTCCTCCTGCTCTTTCTCATCCTTGATGCCACTCACTTGCTTGACAGGCCGAGAACCAGGGAGCCAATGCTGTGGCGTCTGTTGCTCCTGCTTCTCACCACCATCACTGTCTGGAAGAGAGTGAGAAGCAGGAGAAGAAGCAGGTTGCAATGGTAGAGCGGAGGAGAAACTAGAGGACTCTTGTCAGTGGGCCCCTGCTAGAGTAGAGGGCCCTTGGCAAGAGTCCGACTATGCCTACCTTTGACACTCACCTTGGTTATGTCCAGGACATTTTCTTGAGTTATAATTACACTCCTGAATAAAAAAAAGAACACAAAAGGCCAGTGCTGAACACACATTTTAAAAAGCGTACTGCTTTGTACACCCCAATTCTCCAAGCAGTGAGAATTTCCAGGGGTTCCAGCATGTACTCAGGCTCAGTTTCCTTTGGAAGGAGATCACAGTAGCCTAACAATGTTTTGTATTATGGGCTTTGTAATTTGTAAATAAAAAAGTCCATAATACAAAACACCTTAAGGCTACTGTGAGCAAAGGTGTTAGCTCACAGTTTAAACCCACTCAAACAGACACTGAGGGAGAGGGATAGAGGCCTCCCATTCAATTTTTTTAAATTATTATTTATTTATCATATTTATATACCGCTCCCTGTTCAAAATTTTGGAGTGTTGAACAAGATAAAATAAAATAAAAACAGAATAAAACACTTTAAAATAGATTTTAAAAGAAGCAAAATGTAAAGTGAACCGTGGCTGGTCATTAAGGAAAGGCTTCCTGGAATAATGACGTTTTCAGTAGGCGCCGAAAGGAATACAAAGTTGGCACCTGCCTGACCTCCAGAGGCAGGGAATTCCATTAGAAGGGGGGCCACCACACTGAAGGCTCTTCCCCTGGTGGACTCCAATCGGAGGATGGGTCTATGTTGAACCACCAGGAGCATGCCCTCGGATGTCCTTAGTGACCGGGCAGGTTGGTAGGGGAGAAGGTGCTCTCTCAGGTATCTTGATCCAAAGTTGTTTAGGGCTTTGTACACAAGTACAAGAACCTTAAACTTGGCCCGGCAGCGAATAGGTAGCCAGTGCAGTTCCCTCAGCAGAGGAGTTACATGCTGAAAAGGGGCAGCTCCAGAAATATAGCATTCTACACTAGCTCCAGCTTCCGGAGCAGCCTTAAGGGCAGCCCCACATAGAGCACATTGCAGTAATCCAATCTTGAGGTTACCAATGCCTGTACCACCGTGGCCAAGCTATCCCCATCCAGAAGAGGCTGTAGTTGGCAAACCAGCTGGAGCTGGTAAAAGGTACTCCGAGCCGCCGTGGAGGTACACTTGAGCCTCCAGTGACAGAGGTGGATCTAAGAGTAT
Organism: Elgaria multicarinata webbii; assembly: GCF_023053635.1. Lineage (NCBI taxonomy): Eukaryota > Metazoa > Chordata > Lepidosauria > Squamata > Anguidae > Elgaria > Elgaria multicarinata. Next base: position 18,653,096 of record NC_086180.1, on the reverse strand, counting down.
CCCCAAACTACGAACCTGATCTTTACAGACTTTTCATAATAATCGTAAGCTTCAGTTGTTTTTACCAGCTTTCGAAAAATTAAACTAAGGTGTTAATTTGCTGTTTTAGCTTGGTGGTGTTTTGGAATTAGTCTGTGATTTTATCATCTGCTGTCCTTTAAGTGTGTGTGTGTGTGTGTGTGTGTGTGTGTGTGTGTGTGACTATTAGAATGTTACTGTTTCCATGTGTGTTTGTTGCTTTTCTAAGCCATTTAAGCAACAGGAAAAGTGGGAGGCTAATGCTCTAAATAAAAGGCAGGGGAGACCGAATAGGTTCAAATGAGACACCAAGGCCCTGCCTCGTTTTAAGCATCTAGCTTTTTTTATTATTATTTTCAGCGGAGTCTGGTCAAAATGCTTCTGCACTTGTGCGTTTTCTCCTCTTGCCACTGATCAGGAGTGTGCTCACAAACATGCATGAGATGGAAAATTACCTAAAGGAGGAATGCAGCGACCTCAGTTGGACTGTCGTGCGGCCGCCAGGCCTCCAGAATGCTCCAGCCACAGGTAAAATCCCGAAGAACAAAGGAAACTCTCTTTCTCCTGAGTCAGACCATTGATGCATTTACATAAGTCAGTTATTGTCTCCTCTCCACTGGATCCCTTAGAAAAAGTCACGCAACAAAATTTAGACTACGGGGACAGTAAATTTGCTAGTTATCATAGGTAGAGTTCTGGGACAATCCAGGCAAATTATGAATGAATGGCAAACCAGGTTGATGGGGTGGGTGCATCTTTTAGAGATGCTCAGCTCTTTTTCAAGGCAGCTTGTCCTGTTATGCGATCAGGGGGGCAACTCCTTGAATTGACAAGAGACGCTGCCTAAAGTTTGAAATGAAATTAGCTTTGGATCCAGAGAAAACTGTACAACTAGTTGTATGCATCCAGGGGAACTCTGGGCTTGTGCTTTGCCTTCCAACCTTTGCCACTTGGGTGCAGCTGAAGTAGCTCTTTGGGTACTTATTTATTTTACATTCATTCACACATTCCAACCAGAATAATCAACGTTCCTATGAACTGAAAATAAGCTGCAGTGAATAGTCGAGGTGTTTGTTTTTAAAAGCTGTTTTACCACTGTCCTTCTCTTTCCAGCACTCTTAACATTTGCTAATAACTTTCCTTCCACAGATAAAGAATTCCTGACTCATGAAGGCTATTTTGTTCCTCAGCAAAGTGTTCCAGATACAAAGTCGGTGGCAAGAGGAGATGTAGCATGCTTCATGCTGTCTCTTATCGACAAAGACGAGTGGCTACAGCGTGGGGTAGCAATGTGTACAGTGTAAAATCTTGGGTTGTTGGTAGCGTAATCTAAGATGAGATTCCCAGGCTGGATTTAGGAGGAGAGTAACCTACATGCATCCATAAAATGAAGAACAACAGCTACCTTGTGTTGTAAGGTTTCTTTGTTTTTTACACAAGAAAGCAGTTCTTACATTGCATGCTTCCTTCAGGCTACTAAATTAAATTGTTCAACATTCTGGGGACAAGATTATGCAATGTAACAATACCTTCATGTGCCTTCAGACCTATCTGTGGCTGGAAGTGTTTTCTAAAAATAATTGTGATTAATCCATTTGCACGTTCTTTTGTATGAAGTATCACATGGACAAAAAAATAAATAAGCCAAGACTCTGTGTGTGTGAGAGTGTGTGTGAAGTCACCCTGGCTGAAAATTGCATATTGTACACACAAATACTTCTTTCTCATAATATTAGGCAGTTCTTTAAAATATCTAACAAAAACTTTCGTTTGGAACAGAAACCAGTTTAACCTGATGTCAGCAACTCCTAACAGTCAACCATAAACGATCTTTATATCCTGCAGGGTAGATCTAACCACAGTGATTGAAATCAAAGCATATATTTTTATTAACTTCTGTGACAACTAGATGACAGCTAAGATTCCTACATATACTATAGCAGTAATACTAGAATTGAGAGTGCAAAGGCATATCTTGAACATTTGATATAATAGTTGGCCCACTGCTTCCTAAAAGCTTCCAATAATAGTAGCCACCGAATACAAGGCATGGGTTTTCTTTAGTGTGCATTTGGACACAAAATGTGCAGTTGGACACAAAATGTGCAGTTGAAAAAAGTGGTGAAAAAAATAAGACACATATTATGTGTTATGTGTACGTGTTTATTAAGAACTCAACAACAGATAAAGTCAGGGGTGGCATGTAACACAAATTATATAAGGGTAGAATGTATCAGTTTTCATAAAGCAAACGCCCAAACCATTTCAAAAAAACTTTTCTTTTTGGGTGGAACCTCTTTCATCTTCGGGCAGGTACTGGTAATGCTTTGTCACACCCTTGTAAATACCCTTAAAGTACTCCTGTTCTCATGCTTGTAAGGGGATTTTTCATGTGACTTTTATTTTAAGGCACACTGAACATAGGCTGCTTGCAACAGTACTCCTTAAATTCCCCACTATAGCAGGTGTATGGAAGATCTGGAGATAGACACCCAGAATGATTGACTTCACTCAGACTCACAAACTCAATGAAACTGTTAAAACATGTATTAAAACAATTTAAGAAAGTTGAAGTCAAACAGACACACGAACATCCATTCAGCAAAGCAAATTAAAACAATATACTCACAGATCTGGCAGATTTCTGGAGAACAAAGACAAACACATCCCTAATAACTGCAAAGGAGCTCTTCTCCGCAGAGGGGTTCCCATCTCTCCCAGGCAAGACCAAATCATGCCTGAGGAAAAGGGAAGACAACTTTGTCCCCTGTGTCCATACTTAAATACCCTTCTCAGAGACAAAGACCTTCGTCCTAATACATATTAATTTATTCTGAAATAGTTAAATCCATTGGTCCACGTCATAATTCAGACCATCCCCTTCCCAGAATGTTCGATTCTTTCCTGATGTATTTGTTTACTTCTAAGTTGAACATTATTTCTGCTTTTCATGTGGTCAACTATCTACTTCTCTGTTCTTATGGACACTGGGATTTTTCTAACCACAACCTCATCTGCTCTTAACCATGGACCCTTCACCTAGTTACAGTTAGTATATGTCACAAGTTCTTACGAATAATGTCTTTTGAGCAATACCAAGTTGCAAGTCCTCATGAGTAACATCTTTGAGCAACCTCAAATCATATTTCCAAATCTTTTCCCATCAGGCCTTATCTGAACTAAAGCATCTAAACCCTGATACAGTGTTCTATGTGTGTATGCCTACTTGCCCCTTTAATATTAAAGCACTACCCTATCACTTGCACACCCATTTAAACCCATTCTCTGCCCCCAAAAACTTCTTTCTCTATGCTACGCCAACAAACTTTTATAACCCCAATCTTACGCATGTTTAGTGAAATTTCAAATGAAGAAATCTTAGATGCTTTAGGCCTGTCTCACATTCTTTTTCGGTTTCCCTCTTCCTGTCTGTTCAGGAACTGACTCAAAAGCCATTCTCATGTCATTGGTCCTGAGAGAAGCTTCTCTCTTTCAAAGAAGCTAAGTAGCTTCCCTTAACTGCTTTGCTTGCTTGTAAACAGACTAACCTCTTCACTCCCAGGAAATTCCATAGGATTGTAGTGTTCGCTTGGAAGGGTTCCCCTGAGGTGAGGTTTGGAAGTTGAGCAGTCAGTGTCCAAATAGGAGTTGTTAAATATATAATGTAGTGAGATAGAAAGCTGTCATGTTGTATAGTGTCCAGTTTCTTGATAATTTCCAGTTCAGCAGTTTCTCGTTGGATTCTTCCTCTGTGGTGTGTGCTTGTTGTAATGCAGTGGTTTTCAAATCAGCAATGGTATGCCCTGGAAGGTTGAAGTGTTCACCCACAGGCTTCTGGGTTTTGCTTTGTCTTATGTTTGATTTGTGTCCATTTATTCTCTTGCGCAGAGGTTGACCTGTTTGTCCTATATAAACTGCAGAAGGGCATTACTGGCAAATGATGGCATATACTACATTGGAGGACGCAGGTGAAAGAGCTCTTGACAGTGTTACTGATGTTGTTGGGTCCTGTGACAGTGTTGCCTGAATAGATGTGGGGGCAGAGTTGGCACTTGGGTCTGTTGCATGGTCTGATCCCTCTGTCTGTGTCTCTGTCCTATGTACTGTTGCTGGTTAGCATCCGCTTCAGGTTGGGAGGTTGTTTGTAGGCCAGGACTGGTCTGCGTCCCAAAGCTTGTGAGAGAGAAGTGTCTGTGCCGATGATGGGTTGGAGTTCACTGACGATCTGTTGCAGTGGTTTCAATTGGGGGCTGTAGGTGACAACCAGTGGTGTACTTCTCTTGGCCTGTCATCCTTCCTGGATATCCGTATGGCCCTGTCAATCTGTCTTTAAGTTTAAGGTGCTACTAGTGTTGGTGATAATCTGTCCAGTCATGAAAGAGAAATAATGTGTTTGGCTTGGGAGGGGGGGATCTGACAGGGTATTTGTGCAGTTGGAAAATTTGCTTCCCCCTCCCCACCTGCTACAAGGTATCCTGAGGCCTCTCCATCCTTTCCCCCTCCCCCTCTGAGATGCCCCAGCTAGACAGGCAAAAAAGCTAATCTAGAGAAAATGCACGTCAGGGGGACAAGGAGGCTCTTTCCGCCTTGTACAGGATCACTGTAAGCCTCCGAGTTCGCAGGCTTACAATTATTGCAAAAGGATTGTTCCCTTAGTGAACCATCCTCTGAGTGTTCATCTTTATATAGCCAAAATGGCACAATCCACTCACAAGAGGGAAGTATCACCAGGTTTAGGGGAATCCCAAGGTTTGCAAAAGTGAGAGAGAGAGAGAGAGAGAGAGAGAGAGAGAGAGAGAGAGAGAAATTGGGGAGGGTTATCTACACCAGGCTTTTATCCCTTGATCAAGATTGGTTACTTATGGAAGTTTGTAGGTCCTTTACATGATGTCGTCAACCTCCAGGACCTCTTTTTGTCGCCGTTTCTGCAGCTTTTTTGTAATGGCAAAAATGCAGTAAATCAAAATGGTGATTTATTTATTTATTTATTTATTACATTTCTATACCGCCCAATAGCCGGAGCTCTCTGGGCGGTTCACAAAAATTAAAAACATTTAAAGTATAAAACAATATAAAACCATAATATAAAATACAATAAAATAAAATAAAATTTGAATCCTTCCATATAATTACAGAATTGTGCTATAACCACAGTGACTAGTGGCTGTATAATGAAACATATACAACTTGCAGAGAAATGAAATCTCCAGGGGGAAAGGGGGAAGCATGTGTAAAGGGCCGATCTTAATCCCACAAAGAATCTGGAAGCAGAAACCCCGGTAAAATGTGGGATTAAAAGCCTGGTGTAGAGAAGCCCAGAGAGAGAGAGAGAGACAGAAGAAAAACACTCATTCAGCACTGCAATATTTTATTGAAAGCCTTTCAAATCTTTGTAAACTGACCAGAGAGCTTCGGCTATGGAGCTGTATAGAAATGTAATAAATAAATAAGTTGCTCACTAAAATATTAGTGGCTAATATTTGGTGATAAGAATCAGCAAAAAAGGAATAACAATTAAATGAACTGATTGTACTAGAAAACAAAACAAAACTGGTTGAGCTAATGAACAAATACTGAAAGCTGTAATTTTCCTTTCATGGTTCCCAAACAGAAAGTGACTTGTGAGGATTAGCCTTGTCAGTAGGGAACTCTGCCTTTCTGGCCCTCTGCCTGAGAGGACGGGACACACTAACACCAGTATCATTCATGCCAACTGTTTTAGAGCAGTAGCATATGGCTCTCATATTTGGCCAAGTCTGCTGAAACTATCAGAACTAAAATAGGCTCAGCTTGCCCATTGTTAACAGAGTTAAGTGCAAATTTCCGTGTTTCTTGTAAAACAGACGTTTCTCATATAGTTTCATTAGGCAGTTCACATAAAATATAAAGAATAGTTCTCCACTGGAGCCTCTTTTCTCCTGCTTGAACTGTAAAAATCTTTCATTCTCTCTCTTTCTCTCTCTGTGTGTGGGTGATAGGGTGACTAGATACAAAGGAAGATCATAAGACTCCAGTACTTTTAACAGCAGAGGCGTAAGTAACTAGTCTTTTCTATGGCCAAAGCAAACTCTGAATTCTACACTCCTTCTTGCATAAAACCACTTACGAGGCTAAGTGATTTGTGGGCCTTTACTAGCAGCGGGAAAACTGATCTTGGGAGCTAGGGAACAGCACCCACCTCCATCTGCAGCTGGCCTGTGTTGAAAAGTGGGTGGGATCCTCCTGGCTTCAGGGGCAACAGCCCACAGTTTGTGCACCCGGGTTTAACTCTTTCCTATTATGGGTGCCCAAAGCTATTACATCTGCTGGGGGTGGGGGTGCAGCTCTTTTCTCAGTGGGACTTTATTTCTTCATTATTCATTTATACCCTGCATTTTGGCCCCAAGGCAGCTCACAGCCACGACATGTTTTTTTTTTAATGCAAATATCATTACAATGCAAAATGAAATTAATAAACACAGTAGTAAACAGAGTATAATAAACTATTATCAAACAGTAGGCCAAGATCACATCAAACCGAATTCTTGGTGAAATAAAAATTTAAAAAGTGTTCACTCTACGGCCATAGCTAGAACTGGGCGAAATCCTGGGGCAATCCCCGGGAATGTCCCTGTGCATCCACATGATGCACAGGGAACCCCAGGATCAGGGAGGGATGATCCCTCCCTTGCCCTGGGATCTCACCCTACACTTGAGGCCCAGTTTTTCCGCAGACTTGGGCTGAGCCCGAGACCACAGAACGTGTGGCTAGGTGCTGCGGTTTGTACCGGCACCTTGCGAGGAGTCTGGACCCATGCACAGGGCGCAGAGCTCTTCAGGAGCACTCCATCCATCAGGGGTGGGGAACGGGGAAAATAATTACTTTTTAAAAAACCACCTACCTTTTGTGCACGAGTGCTCATGCTCTGCAGCCTCTTTAAAAATAAAAATGGCGGGTGCGACACATGTAAACAGAGGGGGGATCTCGCAATAAAAACATCGCGAAATCTTCACCCCTCCATCACACGATAACAGGTAGGTCTAGCTAAGGCCCAGGTCTAAAAGCAATAGTAAAAGTGGCCCAGTTGGGACTCTTTAGGTAGGGAATTGCACAACGTGGGTATCAGAACCTAAAAGGCTGAGCCAACCAAACATCTGAGTGAATATGTTTAGGATTACACTACATGTTGTAATTCTGGATGCAAATCATGCAAACTGTGCAGTGGAAGAGTTATTTGGCTTGTTTTGATAGACGTGCAGTACAAACCTACATTCAGAAATAAGTCCCAGTGTGATCAGTGGCGCTCAGTGCCCCCAGTAGGGCTGGCATTAAAGGTACTTATGGTTGGGCACCGGCCAAGGGTCATTCCCCTGCAAAGGCCACTGACAAAAGCCGCCTGGATGCGTTCCTCATCTTCACCATTGCAAGCTGCTTGTTCACCTGTCTCTCACTCTGGTCTAGACAATGCCGCTGCCTACTTGCTCACCAGCTCTGTCTGTCATGCAAGCAAGTGGTAGCAATGATGAGAGGAGGAGGTGCCAAAGCAGTTGGTGTCTGGTAGACTCACTAAGAGAGGGGGCTGACCCATTGAGAATGCCTTGCCCAGTGCCCCTCAAAACCCAGGAGCTGTCACTGCCCACCCCAACCCCACCCTGCTGGTAGGTGTGCATAGAACTGCAGATCTTGTGTATTAGGCAGTTGGCAGCGGCTGGAAGCAGCTGAACAAACATGTAGGAGCTAGAATTCCTAATAGGGTGACAGTTGTCAAAAAGCTTAAAATAATTCTGCAGTATATTCTGTTTGGGAGCAGCAATAAAAGGGTGTATTGTGAAGGCGGCTTTATTTTTAAATGACAGTTGTTCTACGATGCTTGGATAACAAATAAGCAAATGGTTATATAAGACACGCTCTCCACAATCTTACATAAAAATACAGTAATGTAATGCTGAGATCTACCAGACCGATTTTGGTCATTTTTGTTTTAAACTGAAGCTTGAGCTGCCAATAATTCTGAAACTAAGGTTCAAAAGCTCAAGCTTCAATATCCAAACCCTATGTTTCCATGCCCTTGCGAGGAGCCTCAGGAGGTCAGGGAACTACAGCTCCCACGTAGTTCTGCGCCACACAAGAGCACAGGGAGAAAAACACAAAAGTGAGAATGGAAAGAGGGCCTTGAGTTTTGTGAGTCAAGGCTACTCTCGGAGTGGCCGGCAGCAGGGATGGTGGTGGGGTTAGTGGCGAACGCTCTGAGGCAGTGGAAGAGGAGGAAAAGAAGCAGCATTAGTTAAGAACCTAAGAAGTACCATGTTGGATCAGACCAAGGGTCCATCTAGTCCAGCACTCTGTTCACACAGTGGCCAACCAGCCATCGGCCAGGGATGAACAAGGCAGGACATGGTGCAACAGCACCCTCCCACCCATGTTCCCCAGCCACTGGTGCACACAGGCTTACTGCCTCGAATACTGGAGGCAGCACCCAACCCTCAGGGCTAGTAGCCATAGATAGCCTTCGCCTCCAGGAATTTATCCAACCCCCTTTTAAAGCCATCCAAATCGGTTGCCATCACTACATCTTGTGGAAGTGAGTTCCATAATTTGACTATGCACTGTGTGAAGAAGTACTTCCTCTTATTTGTCCTGGATCTCCCACCAATCAACTTCATGGGATGATCCCGGGTTCTAGTATTTTGAGAGAGGATTCTCCATAGCATGCATAATTTTGTACACCTCTATCATGTCTCCCCTTAGCCTCTTTTTCCCCAAGCTTAACAATCCCAGTTGATGTAACCTTCCCTCATAGGAGAGATGCTCCAGCCCCTTGATCATTTTAGTTGCCCTTTTCTGCACTTTTTCCAGCTCTCTAATATCTTTTTTAGATGTAGTGACCAGAACTGTACACAATATTCTAAGTGTAGTCATACCATAGATTTGTATAAAGGCAGTATGATACTGACAGTTTTATTCTCAATTCCTTTTCTTATAATGCCTAATACAGAGTTTGCCTTCTTTACTGCGGCGGCACACTGGGTGGACATTTTCATCGAGCTGTCCACCACGATCCCAAGATCTCTATCTTGTTGGTTTTTAAAATGTGGTGGAAGGGGGAAGGAGGTGGGTTTGAGGCCTGAGGGGAAGAAGTGAATGTTGTTCAGTGGTGGTGGGTGTGAGGAAGCGAGGGCCAAAAGTCCGCTTCTGGAGGACTGACATAGTAACAGTATGTTTCCTTCTCAGACTAGTAGCATCCGTAGCAACATGGGCTCTACAGTAGTATTAAAGAAGGAATTAAGAAAGCCTCCCTCTCTCAGCCTCAGTATTACTATCTGCAAAATGAAAATTAATAGTACTGATTGAACTTACAGGGTTTATCATGTTGATTTTACTGATGTGTTTTTAGATCTTTATATTGTATTTTTGTTTTCTAAAATAAGATGGGGAAACCCTGTGCCTGCTTACCCTTCCCTGTACCTGTTGGCATTCTCTTCCCCTCCTTATTGTTTTACTATGATTTTATTAGATTGTAAGCCTATGCGGCAGAGTCTTGCTATTTACTGTTTTACTCTGTACAGCACCATGTACATTGATGGTGCTATATAAATAAATAATAATAATAATAATAATAATAATAATAATAAACAAAAGAAGGGGGGGCACAGTTGAGGGAGAGGTGTATTTGTTTAGTAGGGTGACCATATAAAAAGGAGCTATGCTAGAGTGCCCAGTTTTAAAAGGGGGCAGGGCACCTGCAGCTTTAACTGGTGTGATGAAGAGGGAATTTCACCAGGTTCTCCATATATACAAATGACACCTGCTGAAATTCCCTTTTCTATGCAACTGTTAAAGATACAGGAGCCCTGACCTTCTTTTCATATGGTCACCCTAATGATTCATACCTGCGTCCTCCTTTACCACTACACCCCCTACATAGTGAAAATATGGATGTAATCTCTCTGCCTCCTTCTAAATCAAAAACTCTCTACGTGCTTCATCACATCCCCGCCCAGAGGACCTTTGCCAAAGGAGATAAAAACTACACTTCCCGAGATGCTTTGCCACAACCTCGCGCTAATATCAAAACGAACCATGCGCAGAAAGACATTCGCGCCTTACGGCCTGACCAACTCTCTCTCTCTCCCTTGAAGTGCGTTAACTGCATCCCTCTGGCGCATGCGTATCGTCTCTTTCTCTTCCTTTCCATTCCGTCCCTTACTTCTGGCGCGCCTCCTCCCCCTCCCCCTCCCGTACCATAACAACGCGCCTGCGCGTTGGATGAGTCCGGAGCTACTGGTGCTGCTGCTGCTTCTGTACATTTGCCAGTGTGTAAGTGTGTCTCGGAGGCGCGCGCGGGAGATAGTTCGAGAGTGCGCGCGCAGGAGGTAACGGCCGCGGTGCAGCTGCTGTTTAGGAGAGGGGAGGTAGTCAGTGGGGGTTGCAAGGAAGTTAGTGGGGAGCGTGCCTGTTGGGGTGGGTTTTAAAAAAGGACCGGTGCTCCCTAATCATAGATATTTGGGGTTTGCTCATTAGTGAAGGGGAGGCATTCTGTACATGCCTAGAGGCATTTTCATAACATGCATTTCATAGGCTGGTGTCGCATGCAGGCTTTGGGGCTGAGGTTAAGGTTTGGGGTGCGCTGGGGTTGAACGAAAGAAATTAAAGACTGGGGAGGGGGGATATGTAAGGCAGAGACGCTGTTCTTTGTGGCAGCAGTGGGTTTACAGCCTTTCCCAACCTTGGGTCCCCAGATATTGTTGGACTGCAACCCCACCCCCCACTCCCATCTTTACAGACCGTTGTCCATTCTGACTGGGGATAATGGAATTGTAATCCAACCCCGAGGTTGGAGTGAGATGGGGATATTGGGAGAGACTAGCTTATAGGGTGTTGAACTTGGAGAGGCTATTTTGGCTCATGGGTTTCTTTCCCCAGAGGGGGAGGTTGTGTTGGTAGGGTGGAGGGAAAGAGTTAATGTGGGTTTGTTGAGCCCTTGGAAAGGAATGGGAGGGGGGCATTTCTTGGAACTTAAAGAGAACTCCGGTGGAAGGTGGTGGGCAGGAAACTAGCTCTCTTTCCCTTCCTACATGCAAGGGGAATTTAGAAGATGTGGGGGGAGGTGTTGGAAAAAAGTGAAATTGGATAGAACATGGCAAGAGGGCAGAAGAATAGATATGTGGGGTGGGAAGCAAATCAGGACATAAGCTTAAAGTGTATGTGAAGTGCACTTGATGACCATGAGTTTTAGAGAATGAGAGAAATGGAGGGAGTATTTAAAAACAAGAGGGAACAATGGTGATCATGGAAATAGGTGATTAACAGTCACTCTTGTGACAATCTCTGATTAAACAATAAAGGAGGGAACTGTGGCTTTGTAAACAAACATGATTAGAGCTCTTGACTGATTTTCAAATAATGTTTCATGGTACTATCCAAACTTGTTTGCTTCACAGTCTAATTGGTTCCTTCTTCTTCTTTTTGCTTACAATAAAGAGTTCTATGAAATATTTACAGTTATTTGGATCAGAAACATGATGAAAAGTTCCATAGGTGTGTTCTGTACATCTTAGACTTAATGTGGAGAGAATTGAGCTGCTGGCACTTAAAACTCTGCCATGTCCTCTTATTTAGGATGGCTGTTGCTTTTGTATTCGGTGTCTTAGCTGCTGTGCACAGGAAGTTAAAGAATGATGTTATGATAAATTAAACATAAAGGATATTGGTACTTAAAGCATACATTAGCACAGCTGAGCAAAACTTGCCTAACTTCCAAGTGTGAATGCATAATGTTGAGATTGATGGTACTGATACCAGTAGTTCAGTTTTCAGGCCACAATAGCTTTTAGGGTTATGTCTCATACGAAAGTAGTGTAGCTTTCCAAGTTAAAAGCAGATATTTATTTAGAAAGTCCACTTCTGTGTGTCCGTTCTGGATTGTAGATGTATGTGCACTATGTCAACCCTAGGTAAGTTGATTGTCTACTAATTTTGCATCGTTAGCATTATATACCTATTCATTTCTGGGCTCAATTTAAAGTGCTGTTTTGACTTTTATAGCCCAGAACAGAATAAGACCACTTACACTTACTATATGATCCTGCCGAGGCCCCATGATTGGCCTCTGAGACCTTGCTGTCTGGCCTGCCACTAAGGTCGATCAGCTTGGCAGGTAACATGGACAGGGCCTTTTCAGTCAAGGCCCTACACTTGGCCCCCTCTCTGGTGGCTTTTAAGTGGATCCAAAACATTTGTATTCTGCCAAATCTTTTATTTATTTATTTATTTTTGATGGCTCCCTTTATATGTTTTTATTTGTTGCTGATTTATTATGTTATTTGTCAGTTGTCTTATTTTTAACATTTAATTGTTATCCTGGAAGGGAGGGTAGGAATATATTAAATAAAAATAATGTCTAACTTCTTTGGCAAATATGCTACAAGTCAGTGAATCAAATCCATGTGTGAGAGAGTGTGATTCTGTTGTGCACTGTCTGCAGTAGATATCTAGCATCGTTTCTCTCTCTCCCGGACGCCCCCACCCCCATGCCTTGGTGTAGTACTGCCTAATATAAACATGTGGTATGCTGAGCTGAGGGCCGGGCAGCTGTGCAGAGTAGGAGGAGGCAGGAAGGATGGCAGATTCAGTTCTATGCTGTGGACCCTCCCATCTTCTCCTTGACGCATATACAAGAGGGTGGCCATATACACAGTAAACAATGGATGCAGCAAATACATCAAAAGAAGACTATGTGGTGGGGCCTGCACTGTGCTTCTTCTTTTCCCCACCCTCCTCTGTTCATTGTACATACTCTATTTCTTCAATTCTAAGACACACTTTTTCCCCATATAAACATCTCTAAAAATGGGGTGCGTCTTAGAATTGCAGGTGTGTCTTAGGTTTTTTTTTTCTGTTGGTGGTACTGAAATTAGTGTGCATCTTACAATCGATGGCGTCTTACAATCGAAGAAATACAGTAGCTCAGTCCTTTGAAGAGGGCATTTATCTCTTGCTCTATTGATATGTTGGATTATGAGGTCCTTAGGGCAAGAACCTGTTTAGTTTTGGTAGTTTCACCCTGTGAAGTTCCATGTACGTTGATAGTGCTATAAAAATAAGTGCTTACATCATAAAAACAACCTGTAGAATAGTACTATTTATCAGGCACTACGCCCATCTAATCACTGTAACCTGGGCAGTTTCATAAATCAAGGTAGGTGTGATCCATTTTTTGTCTTTGCCATACATGTGGACATTCTCATGAACTCGGTCACAAAGTAAATGCTGAAATATTTCAGCTAGTCACTGTACACATGGTTGGTTTACTTGTAGTGTTTGAATTCGTTATTGTACACCGAGAGACTACAGGTCTGGGCAGTTGGCATGGCAATGGAAACTGAACCCTATGAATCTGGTAATTCATCTCCTTTTTCTTTTCTTTTTTAGCAAAAGGGAAAAATGCCCATTTTTAGTAGACAAAGAGGAAGGCTTGTATTCAGCTTGGTTGAGACATTGCAACATTGTTAAGAGAGAATTTGAACTTCTTAGGCATTTCTACACCAGCCTTCCTGTTGGAGCATATCACGCGATCCTCAGTCCATATGTGGGCGCAACAAGGAGGGTGTTGTGCCCGCCATTTTTTAAAAAGGATCTGAGCGCATGTGCTCTCCAACGAAATGTGAGATTTTTTTTTAAAAAAAAGCCCTGACCTTGCTCCCCACCTAACCCGGTTCCTTCCACTACTGCTCCCAGCTACTCGCGGGGAGGAGGGAATAAGCCGGGATGGGCGCCCACACCTCCCATGGTCTTGGGACAATCCCTAGACCCTGGGAAGACTCAGATTTTCCAAGGGAGTACTTATCCCTGGGAAAACCAGTTCTCATCCCTCCTTCCTCATGGGAATCCCTGTGCGTCATTTGGACGCACAGGGACTCTGCCATCACCAGCCCGCATTTTCAGGCTGGTGTAGAAATGGCCTCATTTGTCACTGCTGCATCTTGGAGAAGTTTTAAAGAGGTTGAGGATCAGTGTACAGGTCTGATTGGATTAGAATGGGGAAATTTCCAGTACCAAATTAGTGCAACAAGTATTCCTCTGCCTGTGAGTCCAAATAATAGAATGCCGAGTGGTGCCTTTTAAGAAACTGCATTTCGGGCGATCTGCCTGCTTGCTGCTAAAATAATTTACATGTAGGCAAACTATAGTTAATGTCATGACACCTGACAGTTTCCTAGGATGAGTGAGGTGTTCAAAAAGTATTTACAAGTTACAGATGCCTTGTTTTGTTTGCTAGGAAGGGAACACAATGCATTTATTTTTCATTTATGGCTTATGTGGCCTAAATGCCTGGATGATAGGCTTCAGTTTTATTTTGTTTCTGAGCTTAAGCAGGGGAAGACATTTTATGTAGAAAAAATATAAAACCAACACAAATGCCTGATCAGCAGTTAGAAGAAAAGTGTACCTAAAAGCTCTAACAAGTAAACTCTTCTGATTTTAAACATAACTCAAAAGTAATTCCAGATGCTCCATTCTTCAGAGTACTTGAAAATAGGAAGTTTTTGCATCCTTTTGGGTGTGTTTTGATTTGCTTGCATGTCTTAAGGTACTTGTGACTTAGAAGAAAAGGATCCTAAACATAATAAGTTAATAATAAGGCTAAACATTATTATTGAAATGCATAAAATAGAAAAAGGTGAGCAAGGGGAGACATGATAGATGTGCATAAAACTATGTATGGTGGTGTGGCGAAAGTGGATAGTATCTTTCATCATAATATTAGGACCCAGGGCCATCTCATGAAGTTGATTGGTGGGAGATTCAGGATAGATGAAAGGAAGTACTTCTTCACACAGCGCATAGTTAGACTAGGGAAATCACTACCACAAAGTATCAACTTGTATGGTCTTAAAATGCCATTAGACAAATGCATGGAGAATAAGGCTATTAATGATTACTAGTCATGGTAGCTATGTATATATTACTTACATCATGGCTCTTATGTTAATGGCAGTTTGTTTTAAAAAAATCACTGGAAGATTATATAACCATAGGAATGCATCTGTTAATTGCTCAGTTGTTTTCATTATAGCAAAGAAGTCAGCTGATCATTGAGAAAGGAAGAAGAGAGAGAACTGGGCAATGAAACACTGAACTTTAGTCTGACCTGCCCAAAGTAAATGTTTACTCTTCTGATTTTTTCATGGGGAAAACAGAAGTCCTCTTTATTTGTAAGCAAAAGTAAGTACAACAGGCATCCTTATCTTAATGGCTTAAACTGTCTTGCCCGCTTTCCTTAGTACAGAAAGTTCAGTGGAGTGGAGTGGTTAAGTCAGGAGTTTTGATCAAATTTAAAAGCATCAAACTTGCCATGAACATGTGATATTGCCTGATGTAGATCCCATCCAGTGATTCACATCTACTTGTTTTTAAATAAATGAGGGGTTTTTTCCACTTATGAACAAATATTTTCTACGTTGAGAGAATGTTCCCTGTGATGATTGCAAAGTTCCAATAGAATTAGATGAGAAGTTAACAGTTACTGAATTTGCTTATACCCCACCTTTCTACCCCATAAATGGTTCTCACAGTTGCTGACAATAACCAAAATTTTAAAATAAAAGTTAGTTTATACAAATACATGAAACAAATACATTAACAATATAATTAGAAAGTACACCAAGAAAAGAATAAAAACAGCACTGAACCCAATAGACCAGCTTACATGCCAAAGGCCTGCTTGAATAAAAATGTAGTTACTTGCCAGCAGAAAGACAACAGAGAGCTTCCTTTGCAGGGAGTTCCACAGCCTGGGAGCAGCCACTGAGAAGTTCCTCTCTTGCTTTGCCACCAAAAAAGGGGCCTCTCCCAAAAATACTAAATCCTGGCAGGATTGTATGTGATGGTTTTTCATGTAGCCTAGTCTAGGCATTGTAGGTCATAACCAGCACTTTGAACTGTGCCCCCAAACAGATAGGTTGCCAGTGAAGCTATTGTGATAAGGGAGTCATGTGCTTCCAGTCTACATTTTGACTGCAGCATTCTGGATCAGTTTTCAAAGAGCCTATTACAATATTCCAAATGGGATGTAACTAACGCATACATGGCCATGGCCAGATCAGGGATCTCTAGGAACAGATGCAGTTGGCGCACTAACTTCAGCTGTGCAAATGTATTCCTGGACTGAAACCTGGCCATCCAAGTTGAGAGCTGTGTGCAGGAGTATATCCAAAATGTGAGCCCGAGTCTTCAGGAGGAGTGCAGCCCCATCTAGCACAGGTTGAGTGCCTGTTCCCTGATCTGCCTTTTGACTAACTAAGAGCACCTTTAGCTCATCTCTATGAATTAACTCTATGTGTGATTTTAAGGCAGCTTTAAAGACTAGCCTTTTCTGGCAGGCCTATCCAGATCAATGTTAAATCATGAATTTTTAAGATGTATTGATTCCTGTTCTAATGTTGTTCCCCGCCTCGATCTAAAAGGAGAGGCGGGTAAGAATTTTTTTTTTTATTATTATTATTATTATCTCAATTAAGCTTCAATTTTCATAGAATCATAGAATAGTAGAGCTGAAAGGGGCCTATAAGGTCATCGAGTCCAACCCCTGCTCAATGCAGGACTCCACCTTAAAGCATACCTGACAGATGGTTGTCCAGCTGCCTCTTGAATGCTTCTAGGGTGGGAGAGAACACGACCTCCCTGGATAATTGGTTCCATTGTCATACTGCTCTAACAGTCAGGACATTTTTCCTGATGTCCAGCCAGAATTTGCCTTCTTGTAACTTGAGCCCATTATTCCATGTCCTCTTCTCTGAGATGATCGAGAAGAGATCCTGACCCTCCACTGCATGACAGCCTTTCAAGTACTTAGAGTGCTATCATGCCTCCCCTCAGTCTTCGCTTCTCCAGGCTAAACATGCCCAGTTCTTTCAGTCTCTCCTGATAGGGCTTTGTTTCCAGACCCCTCCTCCAGCTTGTCTGCATCCTTCTTGAAGTGTGGTGCCCAGAACTGGATGCAGTACTCAAGATGAAACCTAACCAGTGGGAACCAGTACCTTGCGTGATTTGGAAGCTATACTTCTATTAATGGAGCCCAAAAGAGCACTTGGTTTTTTGCAGCCACATCACACTGTTGGCTTATATTCAGCTTGTGGTTTCTAACAATTCCAAGATCCTTCTTGTTTTTGTTTGCACTCATCCAAATACAGCAGCTTCCTTGGATTTAGATGGAAAGGAGGGATAGAGATGGTGACACTGAACCCCAAAATAACCTCTCCTGGCAGTTTCATGTACATATTAAATAATATGGGGGACAAGATGGAGCCCTGAGGGACACCTCAGGCCAATAGCCGTGGTGTCAGACAGGAATCCCCCAGCACACCTCCAAGAAGTACCAGAGCCACCATATAACAGTGCCCCCCAATTCCATCTCAGCCAGATTCTTCAGAAGGATACTATGGTGATGATATTGAAAGCCACCAATAGGTCCAGCAGACCCAAGAGTGAAACATTTACCCTGTCCAGTTCGTGGCACAGATCGTTCACCAACACAACCAAGGCAGTCTCTGTCCCATAACCAAGGCTGAAGCCAGACTGAAATGGTTCTAGATAATCTGCTTCACTAGAAATCCCTGGAGCTGCGAAGCCACCACACACTCTAGCATCTTGTCCGAGTAAGTCTAAGCCCCACTCAAGTGATCTGCACATGGTAATGGAACCATAGAAAATTTCTCCACCCCAGATTGCTATAATCACACCCAGAAATGCAGCAATTGAACTATGTTCCCCATGTCCTAAGCTAACTTTTTGCCTTTTTCAGCAAAGAATGAGATCATATCACGCCCAGTGGGTGTGGGCCTTCATACTTGACAACGTCCTTTGCCCAAACATAGGGTTGGGACAGATGCAATGGTATGTCATTCATAGAGGACACTCCCCTGGAGGTTACGATATATGATTTGGCATGGGCAGAGCTTATTTATTTATTTACATTTATTCAAAGTATTTCTTGGCTACCTTTCAGGATTGAAGCCCTCCAATGGTGGCGTACAGCAACAAAACACATAAAACCAGTGCAGTATTAAAAGCAATATAAATAGTAAGAACACAACAAAAGAAGCAATAAAAAAGCAATAGCTTAGTGTGAGGTGACCACCTGTTCTGTATTTATTTCTACATATATTGGGTATGATTTGCATAGGGCTGCCATATTTAAGTGTCCTGTGGCCCAAGGAAATATTCAGTTGAATGGAATGTTCTGGAGGCCACTTTCTCTGAGATATGGATGTATTATTATTATTTTATTTGCAATATAAACCGCTCCCCATTCAAAATTGTGGAGAGGTATACAAGATAAAATCCAATAAAAACAGAATAAAACACCTTAAAATAGATTTTTAAAAGCAGAATGAAAGGTGAACTGTGGCTGGGCATTAAGGAAAGCCTTCCTGGAACGACGTTTTCAGGAAGTGCCAAAAGGAATACAAAGTTGGTGCCTGCCTGACCTCCAAAGGCAGGGAATTCCAGAGGAGGGGAAGGCTGTATGGTTTGGGGTTGCCAAAAGCCTAGGTTGGGGGTGGACACACCCAAGATTTGTGGTTTTTTTTTTTTTAGTACATTGGGTATCATTGGCACGGAGACACCACTTAGGACAAATGCAATTCTATGGCATCTTGTAAAGGCCACTCCTCTGGATGTTCGAGTATATAATTTGGGGTGGTATAAAGCTTACTGTTGGGCCCATACCCCCAAGTTCCTTATTCATTTTTGAATACTTTATTGACATGACGTGCATTGCCTGACAATGTCTTGAGCCACAATAAAGAATTGGGCTAAATGGGGGACTGGCATCTTTGTAGACACTCCTTGAGTTTGGGTATATGGTTTGTGATGGCCCAAGGCTTGGTTTTGGATGTACACTTCCAATTCCTTATTAATCACAACATGTTTTGGCTATTACTGGAATGATGGTAGTATCTGGTGCTCCAATAAACTGTTGGGTTGAAAGCTATATGGTGGCAACTCATAGGGGATACTGTACTGGAGGTGTGGGTGACCATACAGAGCACTCTGGGTTTTGTATGTTATCCTTGCTAATCACTTCACCTTGCTGAATGGCAGGACTGACCTTGGGTAAGATATATAAAAAATTGTGACTGGAGCAATCATGTGGTTTTGTATGTCATCTACCACCTATTTCCCTTCTCAGGGCGTAGATCTCCCTAAAAATCACACTCAGAATTACTCATACAGGAGAAGATGTTTAGCCATGGCTCATGAACCAAAAGAATAACACATTTGTTAGTCTCCTGCCCCACCCATCCCCAATGAAAGGTTCTGTGAGGGGTTGATAGAGATGAATAGTACTGAAGCTATCTTAATTCCGATGGGGTAGGGAAGAGTACCCCATCGCCCAGAGAGCTTCGGCTATTGGGCGGTATAAAAATGTAATAAATAAATAAATAAATAAATAAATAAGAGTAAAGTATCTCATCTCCCTTAAATGTTGATGATGATTCATGTTCCTACAATTGTCTTGTTCTCTGAGCTATGTTTGTGTACAAAAAATATATGTACACCTTTGGAAAGGAATGTCTTGCAGCCTTAACTTTTGGCTTTGTAAAATGGCAAGAACAATTTTGAGTTATTTGGAACTCTTGTTTATGGATCCAAAGGTTTGACTTGCACCCAAAGACCCCTTGCACAAACAGAAAGGCACTTCTACTCATGGAAATAACCTGTTTTCATTTTTCCCCCCCAATAGTAATTGAGAAAATATTTGCTCTACTCAAGACTGGATGCTTAGTCTGACTTGCTTAGCGCTGTGTGTGCTGTGCCTTTTCATGGAGACTGACAACAAATGCAGGAGACAAACAGCCAATGGCTTCTGACTCTATGGTCCCAGAGCAAGCAAAGCATCATGTGGTAAAAGGAAAAAGGCAACAGCAACAGGAAAGGTCACCTTTGAACAGTGATGGTGAAGAAGAAATATTTGTATTTGAAGCAAATGAAGCGTGGAAGGATTTTCACAGCTCTCTCCTTCGCTTCTATGAAGCTGGGGAGCTTTGCGATGTTACACTAAAGGTATTGATGCATATTTCATATTTTCTCTCGTGTTTGTGTGTGACTTTGCAGAGTTGTCCATGCATGTCTTTGCATCACCACTATTGACAACATTTGGGAATTGATGCCATGCAGTGTTCACCCCATTTTCTTTTTAAAAAGAAATATTGCTAGAAATCCTGCAAATTCAGCAGAACAGTTTGTACTTGTGGGTAGACTGTGATTGTGCTATGTAATTATAGACCTTGAACTCAAAATAGAAAGTTCATCATTTATCTAAACGTAATTCAGAGGTGCACAGTTGTAGGCACAGTTGAACTAGCACAGTCAACTGATCTGAAATAACAGCTATTTTGAAACCACCCTTTTGATGATGTAGCACATGAAAACGTAGCCCCAACATTTGTGACTAAGAGAAGGAATCTAAGATTAGGGCAAGTAGATAAGAGGAGGCTCGCTTCTCGAAGGTTGTGGTCAATCTGATCACTAGAGGCAGGAAGCAGGTTTAGCCAATCTCAGTGGGGTTTATAGGTACAGCGGTTGGCATTCTCATCTAATGGGAAAAGTAACATTGTGTAGTCTTTGGGATAAAAAATTAAGGCAGGCTATGACCTGTCCGCGTGAACAACTAGGCTGCCACTCCCCAAGTACTACCAGAAGAGAGAGGAGGGCTGGAATAGTAGTAACATAACACATTGTATCTTGCACTCTGTGGTGTTGCACCAAGGCTCTTCCTCAAAACTTTGCAAAGGAGTGTGGCTAGCAGCCACTATTTGATTGATTGGGTGAGTGATTTCTAAAATGTAAAAACTGCCCTTCATCCACCACACAACATTAGCCACTAGGCTAACATTACCACTAGGCACAGTAAGTTTGGGAAGTAGTTAACAACAGTTTACAGCTGAACAGTTTAATATCTATACACATTTCTTGAGAGTCCAGCAGCTTAGCTAATCATTGGGGTGGAGTTCATTCAGCCTAAGGCTCACCACATATTTTTGTCCTCGTTAAAAGTTCCTTCTACGTGCCCTGTAGGACTTGCACCAGTGGCCTGGAAGCTGCTTTTTCCATGGGTTTATCCCACAACACTGTTGTAATGTTAAAAGGCACACTTATCATGCACTTGCTGTCTTCCTGGGTCCATGTGTAAACTCTACACAGTTTTCTTGTAAATATCTCTGACCAAGTTGACACTTAATTTTTGTTTTATCTCTGGTTAGTTAGAAACGGAGACAGCATTTAAAACCTTATATGTAACTGGTCATGATTCTTCTATATCAGGGTTGGGCACCTTCAAAAAGCCCATGAGCCATTTATGCCCACCAGACTCCCTCCACCCCAAAGCGGGTGCTGAAAATGTTTTTTTTTCTTCTTCTTCCTTTTAAAAAGTGTCTGTAGGGTATTATAAGTTTCAACATTCTCTTGCAAACAAGCTAAATTTGACCCTTTTGGTGCTCCATAGCATGTCATTCTTCTTCCAACATTTTTTTTCCCTGAAATGCAGCCTACATGCAATGTGTTGCCTCCCTTGTTCTTATACGTTCTGTACGTTCTTTTTTAGGTTACAGCAAGGTGTTATTCTTAAATTATTATTCCCCACCTCACCCCCCAGGCCTGTTCAGATGACACCCTAAGCCATGGATAGGCCACTAACCCATTTGCAGGGGTTAAAGCCATGGTTTAAGGTGTTTTCTGAACAGGGCCACGTTTAGCTCAAAATGCTTAACCACTGTGGCTTTAGCGTGTCATCTGAACAGGGTCTGTGTAAGTCTTGTATTTGGTGGGAGGGGGAGTGTAAATTTTTAGTGGTAAAATGCTCATGTTTAATTACAAATATAAAACTTATTTTAACCTGCTCTTAGAAAATGGGCCTTATATTCGGTATTTAACATTCCACTAATGCTTATGGGCATGCCTAAAATGCAATGACATTTAGAAACTATCAGATAGCAATTCAAAGAATGTTGCGGAAATCTGCTGCATAGAGTGGTTTTCGTTTTTGTTTTGGTTTTTTGGCTCGGTTTAAAAGTGCTTGCATGAAGGAGTAATTGTGTTCTGTGACTGCCTACTAGCCAACTCTCTGCAGTCAGAATATCTGTAGACATCATGCGTTTCGTACATGAACATGCTGAGTGTACTTGAAAGCACTTTAGGAGACTATGAACTTGTTCTTATTCTACCTCAGCACAGTTGAAAGATTCTTTTGTTTTGGAGATGTATGTATACACAACCAACAAGGGAAAGTTGCTGTTGTAATTATGTCTCTAATTGTGTTAGTCTCAGTAACTGTACAGCAATTTTTAATCTGTGGCAGTTCTGATGTGTGCAACATAGATGGAGAAAAAAGGAACGGGTCAACAGCATATCTGATATTTGGTTGTGTACATAGAAGCCTTAGCGTAGACCATTCTTAAAACAGTAAGTTCAACAGGTACAAAATCACAGTAGTGTACAAGCACTGTACAAAAGCTCTGTAGAGCTTTATCGCTTAACTATGTGTAAAATAATCCCATTGCTGAATGTGACGGTAATGTAAGGACAACCCAGAGTATGGGTTGTCGTTCAATCATGCATTGTCATTACGTGCAAACCCTGCACTGTATGTCGGTAACCACAAATAACCTAGGAAGAGAGCTCATGGTTTGTTGTTGGCTTGAGTACTCTGGGTTATTTGTGGTTAACAACCCATAATTAAAACATAATGCAGGGTTTGCACATAACGACAACCCTCAATTCAACAACTCAAAATTCAATCATAGTCCGTAATCAAGACATACTCTGCGTTGTCGCTATGTGCAAACCAGGTCTGTGGATTAATTGTTAGTTAAACAACCCACATTACTCTACAATTAGTCCTTCGGTTAACTGTGGTTGTTTAACCCAAGATTAACCCATAGTGTCTGGGTTTGCATGTCATAAAACAACTCTTAATCTGGCTGGGGTTTGCTGAGCACACACTGGCAATTCATGGGATAATTAACCCACGATTTGCTGTCATTACATGCGAATGAAGTCATGATTGTATTAGACTTGCTGTTGATTTATATAGTACTGCAGTAACTTCACTTAAAAAATGTAAAAGGATTTAGTGCCTTTCCGTTATCAAATGATTTTTAATCTTTAAAAGCAAATAGGACACAATATTTTCAGCTACGCCAGCTATCCAGTGGGAAGCAAGCTGTTATTTGCCTCTTTGTCTGCTGAAATATCAGACAGTTACAGTTTATTTAGTATATGTGTGTGCCTTACCCATTTGGTTTTCTGCCATTAGATTAGTGACAATGTGTATCTGTCTAGCCTTTTCTCTTGGCCCGAACATACACGCAAGAATATACAAATCCACCAATTTTGTAATACAGTGTTTGTTTCATGGCAGCTCATTATCTAAACCCATGTACAGCTAATTCCTTTCCATTGGTTTTTTTTTTTTTTTTTTTGGCAGTAAACTGTTTTGGCTGCATTAGATGAACATGGATAATTAAAAGAATAGCTAGTTGAGATGAAGGATAAAATTGCTAGTAATAAAACACAAATAGAGATTAATTGCTAAACTAGTTAAACGTGCAAGTAGTGAAAGCCAGAGAAACATTTAAGTCATATACTAATGAGAGATGTAACTTCCTCTAGAAGTTAAAGCAAACTGGAAGCTTTTTCAAGAACTTTCGACTGAATATGAACCATGTTCATTGAAATATGTGACTAAAGTATGGTGAATATAATAATCATGGTACAACTGTACCATATATATACTGAGCTGTACAGAAAGATTTCATTGATCTGGGTAGTGATATAGCATGAATTTTAAATATCTGCAGGATGCTGTTTGTATTAATTAGCTACTACACAATTGATTCTAGATATCCACAATAAATAAGCTAATGGCATGTAAGTTTATTTATGCTCCAGAGTGGCTTCTAGATGTCATTGTATCATTAGTAACATTATAATATGCGGAAATAGATGTATTCAAAATTTCGTATCGAAATGAAAAACAGGTCAGCTAGATTATTTTTGGCAATCTACCTCCTATAGACAGGAAGAAAGTAGTAGGTCCAGTGCATTTAGATTCCCTACACATCATGATTTTGCAAATTGGGAGCAAGACTTTAATCTCCAGAGAGATTTTTCGCTACCGCAACCATCCTTCTCAATATTAACTGTAGTTTTATGTTGCATAGGTACTGGTGCAAACAATAAATCCCTTGTAAGCAGATATCAAGTTATTTATGAAATTCTTGTATTGTTTATCAGCTAATGCTCCCAGAACAGTGTACAAAAAGATTAAACTTTGCAACATATTGTCGTTTGAAACCATGGTTTGAAATGCATTTGCACGCCTTGGTTAGGTTGGAGGCTGGTTTGAGTTAACTTACGTTGCGTGTCACTGCATATCTAATTCTTGGAAGGTGGTAATCATGTGCTCAACCTGCACTTAATTTACAAAATGTTAGTGTCATTTAATAGTGGGGAAAGTTGATCTGACTGGCTAACGGTAATATCACTTGAAAAAATAAGAAGAGATACTTACTAGTGTTGACATTTTGCTTTCTTGGTAGCCCTGTAGTCAAAACAGTTCTGGCTTTTATTAAGCTAACAATTCTAGAAATTGCTACATCTTGATCTGTAATTTTTTTGGGGGGGTGGGGGGGGAGATCGTCTTCAGGGTCCGTGATCAAAGACCTTGGCAGCAGCTACCTTTCGGATTAAGCTAAAACAATTCGGCGTCTAGTAATGCAAATGTGTGTTTTTCCCATCAGGTGGGTTCGAAGTTGATTTCCTGCCACAAGCTTGTGCTGGCATGTGTTATTCCTTACTTCCGAGCCATGTTTCTTTCTGAAATGGCAGAAGCCAAGCAGACATTGATTGAGATCAAAGACTTTGATGGAGATGCCATAGAAGATTTGGTCAAGTTTGTTTATTCGTCTCGACTGACTCTGACAGTGGACAATGTCCAGCCTCTCTTATATGCTGCCTGCATTCTACAGGTGGAGGTAGTGGCCAGGGCTTGCTGTGAGTACATGAAACTGCACTTCCATCCTTCGAATTGCTTGGCGGTGAGGGCTTTCGCGGAAAGTCACAACCGTATTGACTTGATGGACATGGCCGATCGCTATGCCTGTGAACATTTTGCTGAAGTAGTGGAATGTGAAGACTTTGTGAGCGTGTCACCTCAGCACCTTCATAAACTCTTGTCTTCAAATGACCTGAACATTGAGAGCGAAAAGCAGGTTTATGGTGCTGCCATTAAATGGCTTCTTGCCAATCCACAACATCATGCGACGTGGTTGGATGAAATAGTCGCTCAGGTAAGAACCAGTTGAAAATGGGATAAGGAAGTCTGCTTAAAAATGGTTTTGTCATAACAAATGAGTAGTATTTAAGACAGCCTTCTTCATCCTGGGGCGCTCCATATGTGTTGGACTACAACTCCCAGAATGCCCCAGCCGGGGCATTCTGGGAGATGCAGTCCAACACATCTGGAGCGCCCCAGGTTGAGGAAGGCTGATTTAAGACAACTTTTCTCTTCTGTGACCAGTTGTACTTAGAAACGCTTTTGCCATTGCATTCTGAAATCCTAGAAAACTGTTTCTCGCCCTCTCCCCACAAATTAATTTTTTTCCTACTTTCCACACAAACAGGCTAATGGCCAGTTCACATTTATTTGCATTGATACTTCAAGGCTTGCAGCTGAATGCATGAACAGTCTCTGTTGAACAGTATTGTGTCTTATGGTGATATTAACCTTCTTGCCTGTGGTGATTTCATCTGTGATGGCTCTTCCATGCATGCAAGTTACTACTTTGGTGAAGTCATCGGTGATGACTATGCCTGTGTAAACCAGGCATAAAGGTTCACATAAATGAATAGAAGCTATAACACCCAGAGGAAGTCACTGTTGTTATGGCTCTTGTCAGTGTATATCTGGAATAGAACCCTGCAGTATATGGTAGTGTGAATAAGAACACAAAGCACAGAGATGGAAATCTCTCACCTAGTGAGGAACCTTTGAAAATTACATTTATCTTGTTCATACATCCTCTCAAATCCTCCTCCCAAAATGGAGGCATGGGATGCACAAATTGGGTTCAACAATATACCACAACTTTATTAACTTTATACTACAGGTTAAGGTTAGCCCCATCCATTCAGTGCAGGCCTGCCTGCTACCAAGATGAGGGATTAGAAATACAATTCTTGCCTATACTTAGAATCATAGAATAGCAGAGTTGGAAGGGGCCTACAAGGCCATCGAGTCCAACCCCCTGCTCAATGCAGGATTAAATTGGATCTGTATGTAGATCTGTGCAAATATGTATTAACTTAAATTGGATTGCCTGTACTCTGCCCTGATTGACCATACTGCAAGGGGCAGCATTACTAGTGCAGTTCTGTGTTCTCCCCAGAGGCAGAAGAACATGGTGGTATCCCTCAGTGCCTTTGGAGGTCTGCCTTGCACTGGCCAAGAACCATTAATTTGGGACTTGGCAGTGCCAGTTCAGTTGCTCATTCACAATATCCATTTCCCCCTAGGTGCGCCTGCCTCTGTTGCCCATTTGTTTTCTCATGGGAGTGGTGGCAAAGGAAGAGATGGTCAAGCAGAACCTAAAATGTAGGGATTTGTTGGATGAAGCAAGAAACTACCATCTTCACTTGAGCAGTCATACAGTACCAGATTTCGAATATTCTGTCCGGACGACACCGAGGAAACACACAGCAGGTATCTAAGTGGCTTCAGATGTACCTATGTTGCAGAAACTTGCACAGTGTCAGTTACGTAGATCTGTGCAAATATGTATTAAAATATTGTTAAACCATACTTCATCACAATACAAATCGTGTTCTAGCGATGAGACTGTTTTTACAAGCAGCCCTAGCCATAATGTATAATTAGCATCGTTGGCTCTGTGTATTTTCCGTTATGATAACTAAATCAGATTTAAATATTTAAGGTATGTAACAGTAGCAGGCCGTAACATCATTTTATATAAATGCCTTTGTGATGATTTGGGTGGTTATTGTGCCCCTTGGGAGGAGATAGACATCCAGCCAGGTCTCCCTCCGTTCTTAACTTGTTTGGTATGTTATAGCCCAAATACATTAGCTTCATGGGGAGCAAAACAAAAACGTAATCCCTCCCTTGAGTTTGGTCTGAAATCATTCACCAAAACTCCAAATGAAAGAACAAAGCTTATTACAAACAAATGATACAAGATGAGAAAGGAAACAAAGCCGGCACAAAACAAAATACAGAACTTACTAGCCTGTGCTTTCGAGACCCAGCCTCAATTCCCAGCATCCCATTTACAGAAGCTGTATTTCCCCATTTATTCCCCCTAGACACGGGCGGAGTAGGGTGAATACCCAGTTCGCTCTTGAGTGTAAGAGCAAACTGCAGTTTTTCTCCCAGGAAACGAGAGAGGGAAATTGAAAATCGAGTTTGAAGCTCAGGGTATGAATAACTAAACCACTGTATACTATCTGTGTGAATTCAAGTTGCTTGATTTCTCATATTTACTGAACCGTACATCTGACAGGCTGACAGTCCTCACATAAAATTGGTAGTAAAACTCACATTGTGAAAGAAGCTGGATGGTGTCTGTTTGTTTGTTTACTTGAGTCACATGGAGTGACTTGATTTATGGGAACCTGAACACTATGTTGGCCTAGACTCTCTTTGGAGGGAATAGGGGTATTGTGGGATTGTAAATCAAGCTTGTAAGTAGCCTTTTGTGTGGTAGTCAGTTGATTTAGAATTTCCTTAGGGAGAAAACCTTCTGTAAAACTTCTTCTCTTTATGTGGGACTGTTAATATGCTGCAGCAAATGATTAAAATAGTGACATGTGAACAGATAGGCTGCTAAACATTTTAAGGAGCTATTAACTTTTGTGGATGCATCTGCAAGGCTGAACTGGATGGCTTTTATTGGTGCTGTCTGCATGTCATGGTGGCAAACAGTGGGTTAATTAACACATGATTTGCAGACATGTGCAGAACATGTGAATCGTTTCTGGTTTGCCCCATTCCAACCAGGAACCTCTGGGATGTTTATAGATTAAACAATCTAGAGTTAACCCAACAGCAAACTATGCATCTGTGCAAATCATGGGTTAATTAACCCAAGATTTGCTACGTGACATGAGAACTTAGTCTCCTCCAGCTCTGATCTCCTTCTGAATACGTGTAGTAACAGCATAAGAACATAAGCACATAAGAAGAGCCAATGCTGGATCAGACCAAGGGTCCATCTAGTCCAGCGCTCTGTTCACACAGTGGCCAACCAGCCATCAGCCAGGGATGAACAAGCAGGACATGGTGCAACAGCCCCCTCCCACCCATGCTCCCCAGCAACTGGTGCACACAGGCTTACTGCCTCAGATACTGGAGGTAGCACATAACCATCAGGGCTAGTAGCCAGTTCAACCTAAGTTGAGGCTGGGTGGAATTATTAACCTTTTACTGTTGAATGACATATTGTCAGTGTTGAAGGGTAACATTAATCAGCCAAACTGACAATTTTCGGCTATTTAATTTTGTGGTAGCAGGGGTGTTAATGTGTGCTTTGTGCAGCAGTCAGCACTTTGCCATCCAGCAAGTTTTGAGTTCTTCTCAAATTGAGTGTCTTCCATTGCACTTTTCCTATTAGGTGTCCTTTTCTGTGTTGGTGGTCGTGGTGGATCTGGTGACCCATTTCGCAGCATTGAATGCTACTCGATAAATAAGAACAGCTGGTTTTTTGGCCCTGAAATGAACAGTAGGAGGAGGCATGTGGGTGTAATCTCTGTGGGAGGTTGGTAAAAAGAAAAGTCTGTTTAAAGATCACACTATACTTTGTAGTAATTTATGACTCAGCCATTCTATCAACCAAAATTATAGCCTTTGTATATAAAATAGCCCCCAAATAGTACTTAGTTTCTTGTGATAAAAATATATCATTGTTTCTGTTCTCCAGTCAAGTGATCATTTGCTCTGTGGTTTCCAATGATCAGTCCTCTCTAGTGCTAAAAATGTGATGAACTGCTCAATCCTAGTCATGCTAACTCTCACTAAATTCAGTACTAGTACTATTTACTATGTCCTAATAAGCATAAATTTACAACAGATCAAAAGTGATCATCTGAAACTGAAACAACTGGGCATGTTTAGCCTGGAGAAGAGAAGATTGAGGGGAGACATGATAGCACTCTTCAAATACTTGAAAGGTTGTCACACACAGGAGGGCCAGGATCTCTTCTCGATCCTCCCAGAGTGCAGGACACGGAATAATGGGTTCAAGTTACAGGAAGTCAGATTCCGGTTAGACATCAGGAAAAACTTCCTGACTGTTAGAGTAGTACGACAATGGAACCAGTTACCTAGGGAGGTTGTGGGCTCTCTCACACTATATTTATTTATTTATTTATTTATTACATTTAAATGCCGCCCCACAGCTAAAGCTCTCTGGGCACACTAGAGGAATTCAAGAGGCAGCTGGACAACCATCTGTCAGGGATGCTTTAGGGTGGATTCCTGCAATGAGCAGGGGGTTGGGCTCGATGGCCTTATAGGCCCTTTCCAACTCTACTATTCTGTTGAGGTTGCTTTTGGATCCCAGAAGTGTGGAGCATTGTCCAGTCCTCAAGACCTCCTGATTTCCCTTGGTTTGGATCATTACAGAAAATACTTTAAAAACTACTGTAGACCTTAGTTTAAGATTTGAGAGCTGCTGTAGCGTAGTGGCTAAAATTGTGAACCTACTTAATCTGTTGTAGCACGGTGGTTATGCATGAACTAGGAAGTGCGTGTTTCAAATCTTGCTTTTGCATGGTCTCACTACACAGTCCATAGGTAAACCATTCTCTTTTTGATTCAGCCCCCTGTAGAAGACTCACCTAGGGTGAAGCAGGGAATCTATCACTCTCCTGGACGGGTACCTTCAAGAAATTCCTCGGCTTAAAACCTTTTAAGCTGTAATTGCCAGCTGCCAGCAGGGCGTCCTGCTTTTCATTTAGCCCTCTAGGCATTTGGCATGCCTAATTTTCTCATGCAAAGCCAAAATATCCTCTAATGTGATCTATTTTTCAAGCTTTTGGTTTTGTGTCCTTTCTACTCTTAAAAGAAAATGCCCAAGGCAGCTCACAACATAATCTAAACCATTAAGACCAATTAAGAAAACACTCTAAAATAATATGTAGAGGGAAAACCAGCAATTAACATGTACAGAAACTACAAAACCAGGAGAGCTAGAACATTTAACTATTTAGCAGGTCAAATACTTGCCAGAAGTCTTCCCATGCTGACAAAAGGTTATTGGGGGCGGGGGCGGGGTAGCAAAGTCATCTCCTTAGGGAGCAAGTTCCAAAGCACGGCTCCCTCCCATGTCCCAACCAAGCACACCTCAGATACTGCTGGGATGGACATCTCTTGTAAGGATGCCAACACGATCATGTATGTGAAGTGCTTTGAACACTTGTGCTATAAATAGTGGAGGGTTGATACTAATTTTTAAATTTATAGCTATATCTTGCTCAAACCAGAAAGTCATTTGGAGAAGCAAAGGGCTCTCATACCAGGAAAGAAATGTTTAAATCTATATGACAGAAAATAATACCTAAAGGCAGTCAGATTCTGCTGGTTATGTCTATACTACATCGGTTACTTTCCTCTTGAAATAGTACTAGTAGCAATCGACAGAGTTACTACTTTCTCTTTTATTTCTTTTTTTGGAGCGGAATACCAGTTTATCTGATGACCAGAAAATTATTTATATTTCAGGTAAAGTTTATGCAGTGGGTGGACATGATGGAAATGAACATTTAGGCAGCATGGAAATGTTTGATCCTCTTACAAATAAATGGATGATGAAGGCATCAATGAATACAAAGAGGTATGTAAACTTGAGGTGAACCTTCCCAGTTAAAAGCAAGTAGATTCATGTGGACTGCTGTTCATTAAACATACACATCAGACAGGCAGTGTACATAAAAAGAGTCATGAGACCTGCCCAGTGCGTCCAAAGTAAGATGCAACATGGGAAGAGAAAACAGGAGATGAGGCATTAAGGTGAAAAGGAACAGTGGAGAAGGAAAAAGATAAATTAGGAAAAGAGTAAACTGTTAATGTAATAGTTGAAAATGTGATAGTTGTAGCTAAACTGGTTCAAGAAGCCACTGAAAACGCTCACTGCAAAGTACAAAAAGGACTGGCTTCGTGTTATAAAGATTCATGTTGGATGTTAAATATTGAATATGAAATATTTTCTGGTGGTTAATGCATTTGTGTCTTACTTTGATTTGTTTGAATTCCAAACTTGCAAATGCTCTGGAACCCAAAGCTTGTTCCTTAATAACATAATTTGCTAAGGATCAAGGGCCAAATTAAACATTATTTACTGCTGGTGGTTTCTGCTTTCACTTTTCCATTATTATTTCTTTTTTTGGCATGCAGTTATTGTGGAGAAAATTTCATATTGTGGTTTGCCATTTGGGGTTTTATTTATAGTCTGTGTTCTTTAAAGCCGTTGCCAAAGCGAGTTAGAAATAATTATACCAGGGAACCAATTTTCCCCACTTTCTTTTATGTTGATGTAGGCAGATAACTGATGGCATGATTTTTTTTAAAAATATATTCTTTTTAGGAGAGGAATTGCTCTCGCTTCTCTTGGAGGTCCCATTTATGCCATAGGAGGCCTAGATGATAACACTTGCTTCAGCGAGGTGGAGAGATACGACATTGAATCTGACCAGTGGAGTGGAGTAGCACCTATGAACACACCCCGGGGAGGAGTTGGCTCTGTGGCTCTTGTAGTAAGCTACTGTGTTTCTTCAGACGTGTTACAAGTGCAGCAGCGTAGGAAGGTGTGAAATCTAACGTTAAAAATAGGTTGAGGTTATGTGAAGGTCAGCATCTCTTGGCTGTTCTTCACTATATTTACTGAAGGCGCCACCTTTGAGACAGTCTGTAGGAAGAAATGAAATTAAGAGATTGATTTGAGAGTGAGTGATGAAATATGGAGGCAGCAGGCTGATTACTTAACCCAAAGGCGCAATGTAAAACTTTGCAGTGTCAAAATAGAGCTTTTCTTAGCAGTGTTGCAACTTGTTGTATTCCATCCTGTTTTGTTAAATTTGATTGCATATGTAAATGGATTCATATTAGTACAAATTTAGTTACCGTGAGATAAGTAAAATTTCCATTGGCAACAGTGAATCTAATTGAAGGTCTTGCTGTCATAATCTTAATATTTTTCTCTCTTTCAGAACCATGTATATGCTGTTGGTGGGAATGATGGAGTAGCTTCTCTCTCCAGTGTGGAGAAATACGATCCTCATCTGGATAAATGGATAGAAGTGAAAGAGATGGGTCAGCGGAGAGCTGGCAATGGCGTTAGTGAGCTCCATGGCTGCTTATATGTGGTGGGTGAGTATTGCCAAGGCATCGTTCCACATAGATCACACGATCTTCTTGCAGCTCTGCTGAAACTTAAATCTTTGAGAATGCTACATGAAATTGTTACAACTAATCTGAAGAATATTAGTTGACAAATCTTAGGATGAAGCTGTAGACAGTTGTTTTACTGACTGTGCAAATAGGTGTGGGGTGGGTGATGAAGCTGTTTATTAAAAGTGAACAGTGCACCACTCAAGGCAGACGTGGGCCTCTCTACTTACTAACTGTGATGACACGCCATCTTGTAGATTGTGTGAGTAATGGATTAGTCTTAACTTAAGCCTCGTGGGGCTTTAATTCACGGAATCATTGTATTTTTGTGCTGTTTGAATAACTGCATCATTGCAGGCATCTTATACCTTTGCACTACAGAACAACTTACGGTAAAGTTACTGTACGCAAAGAGTTATGCACTTTTAGCCTGAGAAAATATTTCCTGTGCCTCTCTCTCCGCAGGTGGCTTTGATGACAATTCTCCACTTAGCTCTGTTGAACGATTTGATCCTCGCAGTAATAAGTGGGAATATGTAGCGGAGCTTACAACGCCTAGGGGTGGAGTTGGCATAGCAACATTAATGGGCAAAATTTTTGCTGTTGGAGGTCATAATGGAAATGCTTACCTGAATACAGTGGAAACCTTTGATCCTGTGGCGAACAGGTAATTTGAGGCTTTCTTGCTGTTACTAAGCTAGTTCTTTACATTGGATCAATACATAATGTGCTGAAAACAGCTTAAACATGTTCTGAGGTATTAGAAAAACAGTTCATGTTAATTCTCTCGGCTAAATAAGAGAGCTATTGTGGAACTGTTGAATCTAGTCACTTGAGGTCCTCCCCGCCCGCCATTTTCTGAATTTTTTGCTTTAACTTTTAAAAGCAAAAGTAGCCGTTGCAGAGGGAAAACATGCAAGCAGTTTGAATTCAAACTGCTTCTAGTGTACTGAACAAAGTTCAAAGGCATTTGGATGACTGACGATCAGCTGGACACGTGCTAACTAGCCAGTTTCCCTAAAATACTGTTTTAGGTTTCTGCTGGTTTTGAATTTACTTAGGGTGCTCTTCAATGCACCTTCAGTGCCTTTCAAATTCTGGCTGTAAGCATGCATCCCGCCCTCTTCCAAGACTGAGAGATACCTGAGAGAGCGCCTTCTCCCTTACCATCCTACCCGATCACTGAGGTCGTCGGAGGGCCTGCTCCTGGTGGTTCCACGTGGTCCTGTGGCCCGATTGAAATCCACCAGGAGAAGAGCCTTTATTGTAGTGGCTCCTTCTGTGTTGCACTCTCTGCCCCTGGAGGTCAGGCAGGCGCCAACGCTGTGCTGCTCCGGGCGCCTCCTGAAAACAACCCTGTTTCGAGAAGCCTTCCTCAACTGACCAGTCATTGTTTTTCTGGTTCCTTTGTTTTTCAACTGAACAATTTTAATTTGCTTTTCAGTCTTCTTTCTTTTAATGTTTATACCTATGTTCACCGCTCTGGAATGTGTGTTAGATAATTGAGCAGTATATAAATATTGCAAATAAATAAGTAGACTGTGTAGTCAGTCTTAATGACTCTGTACAAAATCTATTAATTTGGGGGCTTTGGCAAAACTCTAGGGGAAGAGCTTGGGGCTATAGTGTGTGCATGTAATACTAACCAAAGATACCCATTTGTTGTTGGAGAAGGAACTGTTTCTTGCCTAGCATTAAAGCTGCTTTATATATGTTATATAAGTAATAACCCACAATAGTCCATGAGTTATTGGAGGATTGGTTCACCCTCCAATAAGCTATGCTTCCTGGTTTCATGCAATACAACAAGCCACGCCTGGGTAGTGATTATTTTGATCATGCGAAATAGGTCACAATTTGTTGAGTTGCTTTATAACAGAGGAGTCTAGGAGCTAGGCAGGACATCTGATTTCTTATTCTGATTTGTGGAGAAACTGGGGGAAATGGTGAAGGGAGCACAGATTGACACTTTAGGTAGAAGGATGAATATGGGAGGAGTATCCTAAGGCGGTGACTAAAGGAGCTGAACAACAGATGTTCCTATTCTTTTGAGTACAGCATACGGCATTTGTCACTTCATCTGTGTACCTTACATACTTGAAAGCATGCATTTATGCGTGGAACTTTCTTTCTCCTAGAACAAGGAGTTCTAGGAGTTCTTTCTCCCCTTACTTTGTCTTTAGGCAGATTATAAGCAATTTTAAAACCTTGTTTTTAAAAAACATCTGTATGGATGGAGGCTTAAATGCTCTCCTCTGCCTATTCTCAGAGTTTAAATGTGAGTGACCATAATTTGTCTGTTTCTCCAGCAAACTTTCCTTTATGGAGCGCCTAAATAGCCACATAAAATAAAACAGAAGTAGTTCTCAAAATCAAACTTGTATAAGACATTGAGATATAGCTAGCCTACACGCTAAGCCATTTTGCACTTTACGGTATCAGATACTTTTAGGAAAACGCTAACCATGTCTGTTTTGCATTTCTTGTTTGTTCGTTTTTAGGTGGGAGCTTGTGGGTTCGGTATCTCACTGCAGAGCTGGGGCCGGTGTCGCTGTGTGTGCTTGTCTGGGCAGCCAAATCCGTGACATGGGCCAAGGGTCCAGCAACGTGGTGGATTGCATGTGAATCCGGGTTGAAATCTACAACTGTTGTGAAATGTTGCAAGTCCTCCAGTCATCTTGCTAAGACGTTTTGAACTTTTCAATGATTATGTGTACATTTTTAAAAGCATTTTTGTATGGGATTTTGAGTGGCGTGGCAGCCTTTTAAGGCTTGTCTGAATCAGGAAAGATTTAGCGAAAAGTGGGAAAAGTCTTCAGTGTTGTTTAGAAGATGCCCCACAGTGTTTTCACAGTAAATTAGACCGTCGAGGGCTTTTGTTCTCTACTATCTTGTAACTTGCAAAGGATTTTGGAGAAAGCACTAGCAGGGTATTTCAAGTGACTACGCTTTTCTCTGATCTATCTTCCAAAATGCTTGTGCTTCAGCATTTAAAACAAACCTCTAAAGAACACACCAAGACTTGTATAGTTTCTATTTAAAAGAAGCTATTTCCTTTAGGAGTAAATGTGTTCTGCTGTCACACTATGCAAACCCAAATTAGTCCTGTGGACTCTAGCCTCCTGAAAAGAGAAATATAATGGCCTCGTTTACACATAACATCAATCTGTGGTTTATTTAAACCATGGTTTGTTGTCCTACAAAGGGTTTGTCCAGCAGATGATTGATGCAGCTGTAGTTTGCCCTGGGGTTGTTGTTTCCTTGCTTCCATCATCGCTCCTTTCCCATATCCCAAATGCCTTTGCGGTGTTGTAGTACTGGCAGTACTTCACTATGTCAGCTGCCTGCATTGTATTGGGGATATGGCCAGAAACTGTGCATCTTTGTAACATGGTAATTGTTAAGTATAGAACAATCATTCAGCATATCACTTGGAAGCAGCTTGGTCATGTGCGCCTGGCCCTGGAATGACTTCTCTGGTCCCTTTGCAAAGCCCGAGAAAACTATTTGTAAAGGGATAAGGTTTTTTGTGTGTTATTGTTTTGTACGTGTACGTAAGTGTACACTCATGTCCATCCCCCTTCCTTCCTGGTCATCTATTTCAACTACATATGCGTTTAAGTCACTGGAAGCTGTATTTCAAATCTTACTTTGCATTCGAAACAATCATTAGTCCTTCCCAAAATTGTTACCCCACTTGGGCGTTGAATAATGCAATGCCACTTTGTACTAGGGCTTTTTGGGAGGATGGAAGAAGCCTTGTGGAATCCTTGTATCCCAGTGGGGATACCTGCAGAGATCTGGACAAAAGACTTACTGTAGCCCAAAGCTGTGGTAACACGCTGTGGTAAGTCCAAGATCCCGAGAGAAAGAGCAGTGCATAAAGTGCATAAAGAAGTTTGAACCCTCAACCCAGGCCTCTTCGTCTGCATATCTTCCTCTCTATAGTGGTGGAGCATTAATGTTTGGGATTCCACCACAGGGGATCTGACCAGGTCCTTCAAGTGGCCTGTACTATTGTTCCTTAGAATAGAAAATAACTGTTAGTAAATATCATGTCATGTTAGATATTCCTGGTTGAGTGTCAGAAGTAAAGACAGAATTAAACTGTGTGCAGATAAACTGAACGTTTCTTTCATAGGCAGTCTGCTATTTTGTTTTGCTTTAAAGATTACTTTACTCATTTTGAAGTAGCAGGT
Source organism: Elgaria multicarinata webbii (assembly GCF_023053635.1). Lineage (NCBI taxonomy): Eukaryota > Metazoa > Chordata > Lepidosauria > Squamata > Anguidae > Elgaria > Elgaria multicarinata. The sequence goes on along the minus strand of NC_086180.1, from coordinate 18,616,435 downwards.
CCATTTTCTCTCTTCCCCCCCCCCCCCAATTCATTGTCAGAACTTCTCCAGATTTCTTTTGTCCTGGTTCCTTTGCTCAGCCCATGCAGTTGTTTCTGTGAGATTCTGTATAGCTGTATCCTAAAAATAAGGATGAGGCTACAGTAGGGCAGATTAAACCTGAAGTGCAAAAGCCACAAGGCAAGAAACGGAACACGCTTATATCATAAAGGAAATTGGGCGGCTTGATGTACAGAGTGTAGTTTAGGAGCTGCTTCAACACAAATTGCAGAAGAAAACGATAACTTCACCTCTCTCAAAATGATGGTAATGACTTGGGGTGGGGGGGGGGAATGTGCACGACCAAAGCTTTATGCCCAAACTATTCAGGATGGGTGAAGCTTGCTTGGAGTACAATATGGGCATAAGAATACTGTGTTTCTTGGAGAAACAGTTATGTAATGATTCTCTGTAGTTCTGCCACGAAGCATACAAATGGCTGCTTTACTTTTGCACTTCCACTTCCACAACCTGTTTTTGTATTAGTCTGTGGTATCCAGTGGACAACATGCAGAATGAAGTGGTGTAACGTGTTGTACGGAAGCTGGAAATCTTGTAAATAAAAAGCACTTATTGCTTGGCCTTGTGGATTTATTTCTCAGTTGGATGGAAATTCAGCGTAGCTAAGCAGAGGATGCTTGTTGGACTTGAGATTCAACCTGCTAGGTGAACCTGGGAGCCTAATCTCATGACCTTTAGAGGTGGTGTAGTCATTGGTAGAAACAGCACATCGAATTATGAAAAACTGGGTTTGTTTTGGAAACTGATTTCCCTCCTTATAAGGTCAAGTTTCATTCCTTAGAGTTCTGCTGAAAGGGTTGTCCACGATACAGTGTCTAGCTGTATATTCCAAGAAAATACTTTTATTTTTGTAACCTCCTACAGTCTTTCTGGGAAACCAGAGGACATCCCCAGAAGCACAGTGTATCAGGCCTGCATATCATGGAAATCTTTAAAAACATAAAGCAGAGGAAAGAGGGTAATCATAACTCTAGTGCCATTTTTTTAAAAAATCCTGCTAAGGCGTTCCTTCTGTTAAGATGTGTGTTTGCGGTGAATATTTAAGCCCTAGGGTATACAACTGAGGGAGAAACTAGTTATTCCAGGGAAAATGGCAGAAGCTAATACATTGTGGGGCGGGGAATAAGGCTTAAGCTATTAGTGCAAGAGACTGAGAATTGAGCTCTATGATTATTTATTATACTTTTCTAATGCTTAATATATTAAAATTCCTAAGTGATACACAATAAAATATGGATTTCTAGCTACAATATATTGGCATTTTAACATCAAGTTGTACTTATGATTCTTGAAGCAGCTTATATTTCAGAGAGCTGATGTGCAGGTAATACCAACGTGTCTTGTGCCTTATTTCCTGCTTGCTTTCTGCAGTCAGGGAATTTGCACAAATTGAGCATGTGCGCAAAATCTTTCCATAGTCCAAAGTGGGGCTCATTCATTGTCCTGAGGAAATTTGCACAAATTAAACTGGGAATCAGGAGTGAGATGAATGTGAGCATGTGTTCGACAATTTGCAAATATTTTTGGCAGATGTGCTCACATTCGGGCTTGGGGCTTTGAACGGGCAAGCTTGCATAGTTTGCAAGCAAAAATGAAATTCTCATGCATAGTTAGTTCTCCATTTAAAAAAATCAAGCCCCTCAGCAGTTTTCCTGCAATGAAAAATATTTCTTTCCAACGCCAGCATGCTTCACTATTTTTAAAAACCTCAAACTGATTTTCAGTCATGATAACTGTTTAGCCTCTTCAACATTCCTCTTAAAACTTTGCAGGGTTCTTTTCTGGAGACGACTTATGTGTAACATTCTCATATAACACCCCCCCACACACAAATGGGGTAGGGAATGGGAAGTGATTTGCTCCTTCTCTGCTAGCAAATTTAAGGACTCCGGCATAAACTGTTGCACTTATTCTTCTGTATGGGCGTTACTAGACGAGGCTCTAGCGCGCGTTACCTTCCGCAGTCACGTCGAGGCTTCCAGATGACGTTCACGAGGATCCGCCGTTATCCCGCGGTGAAGCCTCTTTCTCCCGACTTTAAAAAAGTGAGTTTTAGGACGCCTTTTCCTGCTGTCCCGCGGTAATTCGGAGTACGTGTGGGAGGATGTGAGGTCACTGCGGTCCGCACTGGGCAGGAAAAGGCGTGCTAAGGGGGAGTGGTCAGCGGCTTCGGTCAAGCCGCCTCCGCCATTTGCGCGCAGTCCGGCAGCTGGGGCAGCGCGGCGGAGCGGCTTTTTTTTTTTATTTCCCCAGTGACAGTTTGCGCAGGAACGGAGGACCGGAAAAGTGGCTGGTGACTCCTTGCGGTGGGCAGCTACCGTGGCCGCATAATGGCGGTGCTGTACGCTGCCTGTTAGTGTGGGTACCAGGCTGGCAGAGGGCAGAGCTGTTTGTGGGCTGCTGCCATGGCTACGGCCAGATGTGGGTTGGCTCCTTGGGATGGGGCAGAGGGCACAGAGGCGATCATCGCCGCCGACACCTCAGAGGCATGATGGGAGATGTAGGCACAGAGTGGCCATGCAGACGATTGACCTCGGGTCATATGACACCCGCCACGACCCCCATCAGGAAGTGAGCGCATCAATGTTGACCCTCAACAGCACCAGCAGCACTTCGGCTGGCACTGGCACTGCCGCCGCTGCCGCCGCCAGGGCCAGCGGCGGCATCGCTGACGGCTGCGCAAGTTTGCGGTCTTTCGGACGTGCGCAAACCGTGCAGCGAGCGAAAAAAAAAGCCGCGGCAATCAGGCCGGTGTGGCTGCGCAACCGTTCTCGCGGCGGCAGCAGCACAACCGGCGCAAACTTCCGCCACAAATCGAAGGCAGGTGTGGATGATGAGGCGTCACGGCTGAACGGGAAAAGCCGCTTTCACCGCTCCTCAACGACGGAACACCCGGTACGTCTAGCAACGCCCTATGTTTCTTACTTAGAGCCACCTCTAGGCTGTACGGCATTTTCTGAACGGTGGTCCACAAATAACAGAGGTGGATTAAGTGTGCTTTGTTTTGGATTCCCTCGATATATAAAGGCTGCTCTTGCACATAAATCCTGTTTCCTATTCAACTTGATCCCCTCAAATGGGGCAACTGCCCTTGAAACTTCCATGCTATTTGGTTGAGAAATTTTTTAAAAGTTGTTGGCACTTGTAAAATAAAAATATAAAGCTGTGCAGTGGAATGCCCTCTGCATCTATTTATTGACATTTGCACACATGCATAATTCCCTGCTAAGGGATTACTGTGCACGCCCATTTCTGACAATTCTGTGTTTCTTTTTTTAATTTTCTGTGATAGATGATAGGAGGCATAAAACCTTGGATTTCCAAATCTTGACTTGGGTTTGGTACTTGAGTCAAAGGAATCCTCCAAATTGGTCTGAGCCAAATCCGGCTGCTTCTGTAGTGCTGAATTGGGGTCCAAGATGAATTTTGCAGTTGGTGCAAACCTCTAGTATTACTATTTTGCATGCAATATATAGACCGACTTCCAAGCTGCATTAAGCAGTTTCTTCCAGTAGAGGGAGGGAAAGAGTCATAACTTGCCATTCACAGGAGAACAGAAATCATTCCATTTGGAAACTTGCTTTGAATCATCAGGGGCTTGTAACATGGGAGGGCGGTTTTAAAACCCCAGCTTGGCCCAACTTGAGAAGCTGCTGTAGGCTACCTATTATCTTGGCCTTAAACAGAATGCCCTGTGGCATATTTAGAAGCTAATGGATTTCTCTTTGGTAGGCTGGCTGGCTGTTTCCAATGCATGAAGTAGCCTAGGATGCGGGAAGATCTGAGATGCCAGAGGCCTCTTTGTCATTTTTATTGCAATAGAACAAGGCTGATTTTCTGAAATTTAAAATGCGTAATCAGGGCTGGGGAGTGGGGAATGTGCTGTGCTCATAAAGCTATCTCTAGGAGATCGAAATATTGATCCAATTCTGGCGGTAATAAATAGCTCACTGGAAAGGAGAGAGATTGTAAAAATAAATTTAAAAGGCTTCCGCACCTCGCCTGGTTCCCATCTCCCACTGGAACTCAGTCTGTATCCAAGTGGATCTGAAACAATGGCAAAATTCTTTCCTGGTCTCTGCTTCCAACTTCTCTCCCCTTCCCCTGTAGTTTCCCCTATGTGAAATTCCAGAGTGTAAACCCCCCTGGGATAGGGACCTACCCTCTTGTTCTCTGTAAAGCAGCTTTCCCCAAGCTGGCGCCCTCCAGATGTGTTGGATTACAACTCCCATACATTTGGAAGGCAGCAGATTGGGAGAGTCTGATCTAGATGGTTCTTAAAAAGTTGTTCACGCATTTATTTATTTTATTACATTGATATCCTGCCTGTTTTCCTCCAAGGAACCCAAAATGGCATACATAATCCTCCTCTCCGTTTTACCCTCACAACAACCCTGTGAGGTTGGCTGGGCTGAGTGTCTGTGACTGGCTGAACTTCCATGGCCAACTGGGGACTAGAACTTCCCTTCCCTTCTGACTCTACTATTCTATGATTCTAACTCAGATCTCCCGACTCCCAGGACAACACTCCAGCCACTACACCACACTGGACCCACATACATGGGGCGTAGAATTGATCTGTTATCCATGAGAACATTTTTGCAAATGGCACACCCTTTATTCTCCTATATCAATTTTGCTCCAGCTGCCTCAACTACATCTGTATCACATATGTATGTGGCAAGATTTCTTAATGTTGGACCTGGCAAGAGATACTTACATATTTGGAGATGTTCTCCTTCCCTGGCTTACGTGCAGGGCTCATTTCATGCCGAAGGCATTTCGAAGCAGAGTTTTGAACGACACAGCCGATGGCATATCTGGATCCAGCTGCAGCGATCTTGCCATGAGCAAGAGTGTGCATGAGTGTATCTCCTGTTACTGAGGAGGTTCAGTATACTGGCGTCTCTCTTTGCCAAAATAAGCAGATTAGGAACAGTTGCTGAGCAGTTACTCTTTAACCTGTATCCAGCATTTGGAAGAAATTAGACTATTGGGGAAAATCTTTTATTGCACGGCGCTATGTTGTTAACTGAAGCCTTTTAATTGCTGCATTGGGGCAACCTGGGATTATTCCTTAAACCAAGATTGTTCACATATGGCCAGGGGGTGCTTAGTGCTAATCAATTACATGCAGAGTGGATTATGGTTGGAGAAAGCAGGATAGCCTGGGGGGAAAGAGGGTAAATATACCCGTTCAGCGGCTGTTAAGCTAACGGCCTTGAAAATTAATTTTGAATTAGGAAATAACGCAATTAGACTTGTAGCAGTTTGCTTACCCCAGAGCCAGTCATCCTGGAACCTATTTCCATTGGTTTGATGGGCAACAGCAAAGCAGTGCACTGAAAATTCAAGATTTAATAACATTGCAGGCCTATATGTGTCTACTCAGAAGTAAGTTCCATCAAGTTTGATGGCACTTACTCCCAGGTCAGTGCGTATAGAACTGCAGCCTAAGAGGCAAGAGTGCAGTTTCAGCTTGTATGTTTGGTCAGGTTCCAGGGTAGCTTCAGGATCTGCCATAGTTCCTTGGAGGCTTTGCTTCAGCTCCCACCAACTGGGATACAGCCAGCTTGGCACCAAGCTAATGAAACTTCCTCTCGAGGGGCACTTCACCCTCTGTTGATCTTTAGAGACCGTGTGTTTTCGACTTTGAGACACTTCGCATTTTCCATTTTCTTCTTTAACTGTCCCAAGATGTCATTTTCTGCAGCTAAACTTAATTCGTTATCCGTTTCCTGTGGTGTTCTGTTCTGCTGTTTTTATCTCGAATTTGATTTGTTACCTACTTTTTATATTAAGGAGTTTAAGCCTTTAATAGCTGCCTTGCAGATCTCTTTTCCATCAAAAGACAGGGCACAAATGTTGATATTGCTGTACCTGAAATGGCACTACCCAGCTAAAGCTCCACCAGGTGATTGTTCTGGTGGGGTTGGATCCAGCAAGGATGCCCATTGACATCAACGGGACCTCTGTTATTCATGACTTATTAAAGTCATTCAGTGGGTCTATTCTAGGTATGACTAAATTTGGATCCAACCCATTGTTTCAAGTTTCATGCCTATAAATAAAGTAATGGCATAGCAGAGTAGGACAGAATCATAGAACAGTAGAGTTGGAAGGGACCTATAAGGCCATTGAGTCCAACCCCCTGCTCAATGCAGGAATCCACAATAAAGCATCCCTGACAGATGGCTGTCCAGCTGCCTCTTGAATGTCTCTAGTGTGGGAGAGCCCACAACCTCCCTAGGTAATCAGTTCCATTGTCGTCCTGCTCTAGCAGTCAGGAAGTTTTTCCTGATGTCCAGCTGGAACCTGGCTTCCTGTGACTTGAGTCCGTTATTCCGTGTCCTTCACTCTGGGAGGATCGAGAAGAGACCCTGGCCCTCCTGTGTGTGACAACCTTTCAAGTATTTGAAGACTGCTATCATGTCTCCCCTCAATCTTCTCTTTTCCAGGCTAAACATGCCCGTTGTTTCAGTTTCTCTTCATAGGGCTGTTTCCAGACCCCTGATCATCCTGGTTGGCAAAGAAGTCTTCAACTTTTTCAGAGCTTGGAACTGTCTTTAGCAGAGGTGCTGTTGGCAGTCCTAGTGCTGTTGTGACAGAATTTAGTAAAGGCTGCAGTCCGCTAATGGGTACCAACCCAACAGTTGAAGACAACTGGTCTAGAAGCACTTGATGTAATATTATACACATTATTAGTCCTTTGATGGGAGTCCATTAGGAGCTTCAATTAAGCCACTGCGACCTTTCTAAAGGCAGAATTGTCTACAAGCATAATAAATAGATGGCTACTGCTATCATTATATGATGTTGAGAACTGGTGGATGCTGTCTTTCCACACACCTACTAAAGACTTAGAAGGTTCCTCTAGAGCCTTGAGTTGGAAGCCCTGATCTCAGAAGGTTTCGGATTTTCCTCTCTACTCACTGGAGTGTTTATCTTCTGCAGCTAGAGTAGGGTGGATTTGTCAAAAATTGTAATTATTTCCTCTGCCTCCTTCCTCCCCAACGACCCACTCCGATCACTGAACAAAATTTTGGTGATTTAAGTCTTGAAAACAGCTGCTGCATCTAATTAAGACTTGTGGGGAAACAGCACACAAAGATGCTCAATTGCAGAGACACCAAAGGCAAAGAGTCACTAAAACTGTAGTGTCAGTCAATTTGTTTTTAAGCCCATTTTTTTGTTCGAGAGTTGATTTTGATACCACGTTGCTGATCTCTGTTGATTTTTGCTCAAGTGTTTTCGGGTTTGAGATCATCCATGCTTAACATTTTAGATTACAGGATCTCAAACTTTCTACCTGCAGGGCCCACTTGAGGGGAATGAAAATTACTGAGACCCACCAGCAACAAAATGGCAGCGCAGGGACAGAGGGCTGGTCACAAAATGGCAGCAGATGGCAGTAGAGTTTGGCATCACCAGCAGGGATTTCGTTTTCTACTAATATCTGAGCAGGCTTTGAAAAGGGCTAAATCCTTAACCGCAGTGATTTCCTTGTAGCAAGAAGTTCCATAGTTCAGCTTGCATGGCATTAAATAGACACAGGCTTTGGAGGTATCACGACTTGGCCTCCCCACCTCAGGAAGAATTTACTAATTCAGAGGCTCTCAGTGGAGGGCACTTTTATTTTTGTAATCCCCCCCCTTCCTATTCACATGCCTGTCTTACTTCTGTCATTTCTTCTCCTTTTCTCCTTTCTCACTGAACATGCCCATGAATTGTGTCCGTACTTGATAACCTACTTTTTAACATGAACATTTCATTTTATATACAGAAACATGTCAGTAACTGTACTGGGTTATTAAAACACACACACACTACGGACAAAAAACAACAGAAGGATCAAGTTTTCACGAACCCAGGCCTGTTCTACAAGCTGGACAGCAGTCCCTCCCTCCAAAAATGAGTGGTGGGGAGAACTGGCAGTGCTGTGCTAGATTTAAAAAGCGCTACGCTGCAAGTTTTAGTAGTCTTAAAACAGAATGGAGCAATTGTGGGCTAATTACGTCTGTGAAACACCATTTTATGATTACAAACTGCATCGTGAACGCTAATGGTGTAGGACAAAATTAAAGTGTGGTTCATCCATAGGTTAATGCCCTCGAAAGGGACAGAGAGCCATAGGGGTCTTTTGTCCTTTAATCAACCCGAGTCCAGGATCAAGGCTTGAACACTTCTATTACCAAGAACATTAATTGCAGGATTCAAGTTCTTAGCTTCCAATGGCATTAAATCAGAAATGTACATGCAAAGCCAAGACGTAACTGACTTTCACATTAAGACCATTAAGTTTTATCTAAAAAGTGCCAGTATATTTTGTTATCGTGGGATAAAACCCTTAATGAGGCCAGTGTAATTTGTCATCCATCAAGTCAAAACACAGTCCACCAATCAGGTCATGCGCTCTGCAAAGTGACAGAATAGGGTTTGCTCAGCATGGTCACCTGACCATCTTGCATCTGTGCCCCCACCCACCCCACACATTGGATTTATCTGGCAGTGTTCCTCCCAAGCTGCAGCAGGCACCCGATCAGTACCAGACAGCCACGCCTCCAATCAGTGTCAGGAGACCGTTTAAAATTTTCCATAATGCCCTGGAACAATGTTAGCCCATGCACACTGGGCCACTGTGAGAAATTTAAAAGGATGGCAGGGAGGGCCCAAAACCACCCACACGGGTGGGTCCTATAGGGCAGTCAGGCTCTGGTAGTTGCCTAAGGAGGCATAGATCTGATGCTGCCCCTGTATCTGAAGCCCAGGTAGGTAGCAAGCAGGAGGAGGATTGAGACCAGGAGATGCCAACCTTTATAGGTCGGAGGCTGTGCTCAGGTTTGAGGGTTGCAAACAGTGCAGGCATTCCTCAAATGGTTCTAGCGGTGAGAAACTGTTTTGTTATTGGAATTACTCTAGATTTTGAGTATGGACGCAGACCTTGAAACAGTACAGAATTCTTCTGTTTGGAAGTTGAGATGCCGGAGCTCCGGCCAATCCTCAAGCTTGCTACCTTGCCAATAAAATGTTATCACCCATGTTTTTAAAAACTATTTTTGATCATGGTTAAAAGAAATATTTTCAGAGCCATGCTCAAGGAAGAGGCAGTTTCATTTGATATTTATTTTATTACCCCACATGAATTAAACAAATCAACCTGGAAGTACCACCAATATACAGGGCAGAAAATGTTATTTACAAGATGGAGACACAACACCCCATAATAAATTTAAATGTACAGATTTTTATAAAGAAACCAAGGAGATGGAGGGAAAAGGGGAGGGCCGGGAAGGAAGGGGAATTGCCCTTGGAAAATAAAATGGTCATCACTCTTAACTTTCAATCCACATCTCCAGTGTCAATGGAACTTGCAAATTATTAAATAATGGTATCTTCGACATATAGAACATTGATAATTTAAATACATTAATTATAATTCTAAATAAATATCATCTGGGAAAGGAGGCTGCTTTGAGCGTGCAGCTCCATTGACCTGTGTTTAAAATGGCAAAACATTTCTTGCTCCTAACATAGAACGCTGGGCCCCAGGCCCTGGCTGAAAGTAATGGAAGTCTCATCAGTGTCTGGGGTACCAGAGTCTAGAATGGAGATGAAATGGCATTTTCTCTGATAATTCATTCAATTGGTCTTTTATATAGATATAGATATATATTATAAAAAAAAAAGTTGTAAGAGGATATAAGCTTCCTAAACATGATCCCAAATAGTCCAACTGCTTCTTTGCAATTGCACTTAAAATAAAAAGAAATCACAGCACTCACAAGAGTAGGCTGTTCAGATTAGAGAACCATCTTAGCTTCTGTAGAAATTCAGAGGGAAGCTTTGCTCCCATTTGGTTTTGGAACAGGCCTTCCTGGACGTAATCATAATTGAAATCTTTTCTTTACTTAAGGAGAAAAGAAGCCCAGACGTTTTGCTCTTAAATGGGGATGTTGCTGGTTTTTGCATCACCCCACGGTCATGTAAAATCAGCAGCACAAATGCATTAAATGGGTTTTTCTTGACACAGAGGTTGATATTAGAATCTCACTCACCATTCCGGGAGCAGGTGAAGAGGCAGGAGAGGGCGTGGAAGAGATTATCGCTATCCCTTGGATAAAGTGCTGAGCAAGGAGGTTAAGCCGGTTCCCTTGACAACCCGGCCTTCTTAACTTCAGGGTGTGGGTTTAAGCGAGCAAAAGCAGCAACAAGGCGAACAGCAGCACTGGCTGGCTGATTCAGGTGCCAATCAGGGGGAAAGGAAGGGAAGGTCCGTCCTGAGACTACAGAGGTCAATTCATTGGGAGAAGAGGGAACATGATTTGCAAGGGGGAGACGAAGTGAGCTTAGCGTCTGAGCTCCTAGACCGGGCTGAGAAGCAGGTGGACAAAGTCAAACACTTCCAAGTCAGGCTTCTCAGCTAAGACCCCTGGGAGCAACGGTCCTTCTATACTGGCACTGCATCTTTCACTAGGAAAAGGCAGGCACCAGTCCAACTCCGCAGAAGGCCCAGCAATTTGATGGGTTTCTCCCCTCGGAGTGAGAGAGATGTTTGTGGCAGTTTTGTTTTTAAAACCAGAGCCGTGATTCACACTTGGGCCCTGCACATCTCTCTGTCGAAGGATGGAGCTGAGCGTCCAAAAGACGCTCCGGATTTCTGCCAACAGCTGCAAAGCAGAGGAGAAAGGACTGTCAAGAAGCAGAGGAGGGATGGGGGCACTTAAGCCTTTCCCCTTCCATCCACTTTTTCTACCTGTGGTTCCAGGTGCAGGTTTGCTGCATCACAGGGGAAAAGCAGAGTGGGGGGGGGAAGCATTTAAGCCCCCTTTCTCCTGCCCACCCCCTTCAAATGGTGACCTCTTGCTGATTGCTTTGCAACAGTTCAGTGGCTATCCAGGACCTCTGCCACACGTCTAGTTCAACTTATAAAACGCAGTGGGAAGAAAAAGATGGGAGCTTGCTTCTCATGGGGAAAGTGGCTTATCCCTGAAATCAGCTAAGGCTTTAATTTTCCTGGAGTCGGTCCACGAGAGGAGCTTCCTCATGCTGCCCTTTGGCAGGGCTGCATTCCCAAACCTTTCTTGAATGAATCAGGGATACGCTCTGCTTTGGGACACCTCTGGGGAATGCAGGGGCCGTGAGATTTATTGACATTTCAGCAAAGAGGTATGCTCGTACGCCACAGGTCCTTTCAAACAGGAATACTGCTTTGCCCCTGCACCGAAGACGGCTCTATTTTTGTATGGGACAAACATAAGAGGAATGATCAACTCCGACACTTAAAATGTTGGAGTCGGCTGAAAAGGAAAAACCTAACACCGCACTCAAGAACAATTTATTTGGAAGATATTCCCACTGGTCTATCTTGAAGTCAGATAATGACAGAAGCAAATGGGAGAGTTAAGGCACCATCGAGAGGGCAGCAAAATGGGATCTTTAACGTATATGAGACTGAATAGGGTGCAGGAGACACGTACAGCGGGAGCAGTGGCAGTCCTGAAGGCACTCTCATCGACGGAGACTTTTATAACCCATGAAAGACGCAGCAGATTTGCCTGCAAATTGAAGACAATGGCTGCATAGTCGCTTTGGAAAAGCCGGGGGCTTCAAGGTTGGCAGATCCCACAAGATTACTGTTGAGAAAATGGAAATATTTTAAAAGGAAAGGATCCTGCCAAACCTTACGGGCAGGGGCACTATCTGCCAACATAAATGGAAAGCTGTGTGTCAACAGCCAAAGGCAAACGGTTGAACCAGCCATTCCACAGGCGGTGAAAATGAAATGGTGTGCTGCTAAATTCCTCCCATGTTAAGGATCCAAAAATGGAAAATAATCTTCGTATAGCCAGTATGAACCTTTCCGACTGGGCAGCCCCTCTTCTCTCATTGACACAGCGCCAGGGAATCCCTGAAGATCGCTCCTTGTGCAAAGGGCTCTCCCTCCCTGCAAACCCTGAACTGCGTGCCGCAGTTGCAGGCAATTCCAGTTCAATTCATTAGTGCAGTATCGCTCAATTGAGTTCTAGGGTGAGCCAGCCCACGCCCCAACCTGGCAGCCCATGGGGTGGGGATGGGGAGGCAACGGCACCTACACTGCGCACCCTCCGGCAGTGCAGGCCCAATGTTCCGGTTTCCTTTATGAGATTGTCAGTGCCACCGGGCATGTGCAATATCACAAAAAAAACACATGGCAGCTGGGACTGGTAGGCTGTTGCCACCAGAAGCAGCAAGGAAAATGGGGAAAGAGAAGAGGCAGAGCCTGGGGAGGCCAGCTAGAGCCGCCTGTTAAGCCACAAGCCACTCAGTGAGGAAAAGGGGTAGTAGTGCAACGAATGGCTACAATTGGGAAGGGGAGAGGCAGGAAGGTAGGTTTGCAAGAGAAGGTTGCGTCGTGCTGCTGAAGAGTCCCCTTCCAACCCGATTCTCTGTCCCTCCCGCCCTCCAGGAAGAAGAACACATGCTACAAATTGTGTTTGCGGTATCCATAAAAACGAAACAAAAGAAGTGAGTCTGGATCACGTTCTGGGCCCACGGACATCACGGACATCGTTTTGAGGTGTTGCAGAAGATTCTTGGGGGGTGGGGGTGGATTTCCTTCTCGCCGGCACTTCTTCACGCGTGTTGATTTTTGCTGCTGTTGTTGTCTTGCCGGTTATGCATTGACAGAAATGTTTATAGACCATTGACACAATGAAACCATGATGGGAAAAAGAATAAAAGGGGGTGGGGGTGGGGGAATTGCACTTTGTCCTTTGAAAGAAAGAAAGGCGTCCTCCACTTTGAGGCCTCTTGTCCACTGTGAAGCTTCCAGGTGGCCCATTGGCACCATAGAAATGTAGTCCTTAAAGTTTTCCAGTGGCACCAGTTCCCTTCCATCATGCTTCATTCTACTTTGTTCCAGGTGCTTTTATTTTTTTGTTTTGTTTTGTATCCAACATGTCAGCCAACGAGGGGCTGTTTCTGAGGCTTTCAAAGTGCAAAAGAGTCCAAGGCAAGATTCTCTCTTGCCTTGACGCACCAGTTAAGGCGTATTTGGTTCCAGTCTCAGCCACTGCAAACCCTGGCGGGTGTAGTGTACCAGTTCCATCATACTGCTGTTCAGTGAGAGAGAGCAGGCGGCAGCGCTGAGCTCGGAAAAGAATTCTGAAAGGGAGAAAGAGGTGGAGAGAGAAAAACGGGCATCACGTTTGGCTTCTTACAGTCTGGACAGCTGATGCACCAACAGCATTTAAAAGAGACGTTGCTTAATAAATACTACCTAAAAAAATAATCTCTTCTAAGACCTACAGAGATTTTCCATTGTGGTTTATGATCAGGGACGTTTGTGCCTGTTGCAATTCTGCAGGGAGGGTGGGAAAGAAAGCACATATGGTATGGGGGAGGCAGAATTCAGCTTCTTGAGAATCTTGCGCTTATATTTCAACCCTGAAGCAAGTTCCTAGTCCTTATGGAAACAAAGGTTTGTTTGAAAGGAGGTGGCTTATGGCTTGAGAATCTCAGAAGCTAAAGACATGCTGGAATAAGACTTGAATAGCTCCCCTTGCTCTACACCACATGACTCTCAGAAACAGAATGCATTATGCAAAGTCAGAAAAATCATGTGAATGTGATAAACTTGAATAATTTGGACAGGCTATTGAATCCAGCTTTTCACAGCAGGTTATTTAGGTACCCTGCTGAGATATGATTTTGATTCTTTTTTAAAAAAAGCATGGAGAACTTGCTACCTTGGGAATATTGTAAAGAGGCAAGAACGGTGATTGTAACCCCCTCCTCTCAACAAGTATTAGTGACTGGAGACACCCCAGCAACTATTAGTGGCCTTAACAGCATTGCAATGTTTTGAATCCCAGGTTTAAGGCCAATAAAGGAAAATTGTCAACAGAGACAGACAACAACTGAACCCTTTTCTCTTCCAACCACTACCCAATTTTACCTACTCTTTACTTATGCAACAGCCATTGTTACCTGGTGTGTATCCTGCAGTGTTTCCTCACATGTCTGTAAATGTGTGCCTCTCCCTCCTCGCTTTATAGTGGGGCTGGTGAAGGTGTGGCTCTCCAGATGCTGTTGGACTCCAGTTCCCATCAGCTTCTGCCAATGGTGAGTGATGATGGGAGTTTAACAACATCTGGAGGGCCACACCTTCCGCAGCTGTGCTATACAGCAGGGGTGGGCAGAAAGTAGATCTCCAAGTGTTTTGGACTTCAACTCCCAGCATTCCTGATCATTGGCCATGCTGGCAGGGGGCTGATGGGAGTTGATGTCCAAAACATCTGGAGATCTACCTTCTGCCCACCTCTTGCTTTACAGTATTTAGTGCTGCTAACACCGATGTGAACATCTTTTGTTGAATAGATCAAGCCCAGGGACTGGCCCTCTTGCCTGCTATTGTCTATTTTGGTTGGCTCTTTAGGGCATCAGCAAAGTTCCTTCAAAGCTCTGCTCCCTGAGATCCTTTCAGAGGCACCGCTTGAGCGGTTTTGGAGGCCCTCCAAAACCGTCCTGCCAAGTGACGTTCAAAGCTGGCCTTGAGGAAAAGCTTTAGGAAGTGACATCCTCAATGTCCCTGGGAACACAAGGAAACAAATCCTTACTCTTATTCTTCCTGGCCAAGACATCAGCTTGTTCCCAGAGATCATAGGCATAGAGAAAATAAGAAGTGATGTTGACGAAGGAAGAAGTGATGGTTGGGATAAAATGGGGAACGTTGACCGAAGAGCCGATGCTGCCACTGCCACAGCTGCTGGCGCTGGAACCTGTCTGGGAGCTTACAGAGCCGGCTGGAGAGGGCATCGGGGAGAGAGGAGAAGGCGTGCCTGTGCTCCTGGAGGACAAACCACAACAAGGAACAGCATCAGCATCAACCCTGTCACATACACTAACAGCAAGCCCAAGTGCGCACTATGAAGGCCAAATGGGGCTATTTAGAAATAAGAGGGAGGCATCAGCATGTTTGGAGGACTCGCAAAATTTGCAGAAGTACAACCCCCAAAAAATTGGCTGGGGGGGGGGGCGGAAGAGGAGAGAAGAATCTAAGGGGCAATCCCCCTCCCCCTCAAAAACATCTAAACACGGACTGAGCATGCTTGGGTGTCACATAATGCTGAGTGTCTGTTGGGGGCAGGCAGGAGACACTGGAAAACCAGGGGTGGAGGAGAAACGGAATGGAGTATCCTGGAAGAGGTCATGGATGGAATCTTGGAGCACTTCCACGCTGCAACATTCTGTTGCAGGCCCCACTTGTCCCAATGGCCTGACCTATCACAGAAGTGGTGACTTTTTAGCATGCCCCCTGCTGGAATTGTTTTGCATTGTGCAGTAAGAACTCTGAAGTGGTAGGCTGCAATCTATTTGCTTGTGATGTGTCAGCATGCTCTCTCTCTCTCTCTCAATATTTATTAAAGTCTGACAAATATTGACTCATAAGTTTTCTATCCTGCTCTTCCTCAGCAAGGAACCCTGACGAACACCTCATGCAGTAGGTCAACCTGACTGAGAGCAACTTGTTCAAGGTTTTCCAGTAAACTTTATGGCTGAAAACCAATTTGAACCTAGATCTCCCCCAGTTCAAGTCTAACCACCCTGGCTCTGACAATCAGTCTTGTTTGAGGAAACTGACAGTGCAATCCCACATATGTCTACTCAAAATTAAATTCCATTACATTCAATGGGACTTACTCCAAGGTAAGTGAGTACAGGATTGCAATCTAAAACTAGAATTACAAACTTCAGGAGAAAAACAAATATCAGATTCACACTCTGACAGTGATAGATTAAACCTGCTTCAAACTGGTTTAGACTTCTGATGTAGAAACAACCTGAGTCTTACAATTTTTTTAAAAAATCAGGTTTTAATTCATATAACAAGAAATGGATTCTGATATATTCAAGTACTACCTTGCTACACACGGAGAAGGTGCTTGAGTGATTCTAGAAGAACTCTGCAAGAAGGAATGAAATAGAAGTTAGTTCACAATTGACACCAACTCATCCAACGTAAGATTTATGACTGTGTCTTGAAAGATGCAAAGTATAGAACAGGGCACCAATAAACAAAGAAAAGAACCTTACAGAGACACAAGTCTATATCATGTGGGAAAGAGGAGATAAATGTGTAACACAATGATCTTGTGGCGCTCCTACAGAAGGCCTGTAGAATTCACATATCAGACTTAGGTCTGCCTCTTCCAGGAACAACAGCAACAATTTCAGTCTGATAAACCAAACTTTGTTCGATTTTTGGGCATCTTAAATCTGGGACTTGTTAAATAATACTTTCTCTTTAAGTCCACACTGGGAAATTGTGGTTTAACCTCTAACTCCTTGCTTGCAAACCAGGTTCAAACTCTGGTCTGCAATCCTGGTTTGTTGCCAGCTTAAACCATGGTTTCCCAGTTTGGACGTAATGGGAAATTAAACTCGAGAAGTACTGCCTAAAGAGACACGAGAGAAGACAAGACACAATGGGAGAGGGGACATGCTCATTCTTGGTTAAGGCTCAGATTGTTCAGCCTGAACCGGAATGAAGTATCTCATCTGTTCTGATAATATGCCCACTGGCCAGCTGGAAAAAAAACACTGCTCACATAGGTGAGCAATTTAACCTGGGAGCCATGAACTCACATAAGATCACTGCTATCTTTCTGCATAAAGAAAGAAAGGAAAAACAAAGCAAAGGAGGAGAGCTGTGATCTTGCACGCTGACGTGAGTAAACCATTCGCTCCAACAAACAATTTGCTCAACCACAACATATTACTGGAACCAACTCAAAGTCTCGTTTCCCAAGGTGCTTTTCTTTTTTTATATACCCCGTTCTCAAATTGCGTTCAGAGTCAGCGTTCTCTTTCAAATTGACATTTTCTTTCTCTACCTTGAAGTGTTCATTAAGGGTCCGGGAATACTTTATTGCTGTGTCCTTTTTGTAGCGAAACATTGCCATGTACAGAATGGCTTGGCAGCGCATGCTGTGAAAACACAATGAACATGAAACATATGAAGCTGCCTTAGACCAAGTCAGACCAGTGGCCCATTATCCCATGCTCTGCTACCTGACAGTCTATTAAGCAGAGATGTTGCTTGGACTTTGCCCAAGATCTGAGAAGTGCAAGCTCTGTGATGAAGCGGAGGCTCCTCCTCTAAGAACATCTGTTCCAACCATGCTATCAGGGGACTGAATTCAAGACTATGCATGAAAGCATATGCTCATCCCAATGAAAACAATGGCCCCATTCAGAAGACACCTTAAACCATGGCTTTAACCACAGTGGTCAAGCCAGAAAGTCAGGCTGTGTTCAGAAGACATCTTAACCACAGCGAATAAAGCAAAAAGCCTTATTCACCATGGTTAAAGCCATGGTTTAAGGTGTCTTCTGAACATGGCCTGGCTTTCTGGCTTAGCCATCATGGTTAAAGCCATGGTTTAAGGTGTCTTCTGAATGGGCCCAATATAAAACAGTGAGGGTATATTTAAGCCAACCCAGTGAAGCCAACATTGTATCATCTCCTAATCATTAGGACCTAATGAAGAAGGGGAAAAAAAGATTTTTTATTATTTTCTAATGGGCCTCACTTTCCTTTTCTCAGCTGTCTTTACAACAATCTTGCATGGTAGGCCACAGTTACTATTACATTGTTTTTAATCAAAATGCTGCTTTCCATAACAATGTGCAATACAGACGACTGACAACAATGGGTTATGTCCTTTGACAGAGTGTGTGGGGGGGGGAGCTGAGCCTTTTCTAAAGCTACCTAACTCATGGCTGGGCTGAGCCTTTTCCCATTAATATTTTATTTTAAATCAATGCATTACTTTTTAAAGCTCGTTTCTCAAACTAGAATGCTTGAAAGCTGAACAAAGACGCACTACTCACCAAAAGACAACGAAGATTTTTTCAGGCGTGGTTGTAGAGGAGTCCGCAAAAGATTTTAATGCCATTATGAATCTGCGAGAAGACAAAACCATAGCTGTTTGTAATAATAAAAATCATCAAATTTGACTTATTCAGCTGACAATGAAACAGTGCTCTTTTTTACAGGGTAAAACACTGTAGATCTGGATTACCAGCTTTTGTGTGTGGTTTCTGCATCGCATAGTCCTGGCTTGCTTATTTTTTTTTTTTCTCAACATGCAGCTTAAGAGGAAATTATTTAACTGTATGGCTCTCCTTTTCAATATCTGAAGTGAACCGCCCAGAGAGCTATGGCTATTGGGCGGTATAAAAATGTAATAAACAAACAAATAAACAATTAATAAATAAAATACAGTAAGAGTGCAACACTGTAGTCTCTCAGACGGCATCCCAGAGGATGCTCCAAACCATGGACTATCCTCCTATTGATGGGGAGCGAGATTTGCAGTGGAGATTTACCCTCAACTGGCAATGGAAACCTGCACTGCCAGAGCTGCTGACTGACACAGGATCGCAGTCTTAATGAATAATAATAATAAAAAGTAATTTAACCAGTGAACATAGGAAGCAACCTTTTACGAAATTAAAGTATTTTCCCTTCTGAGCAGCAACAGCTCTCCAGGGCCTCAGGGAAAGGTCTTTTCTAGTATGCGCTACCTGTTCCTTTTCATTAGCGATGCCAGGGTTGAAACTAGAACTGTCTTCATGGAAAACACGTGCTCTACATGTGAGCTCAGGCGCCCTTCCTTGACGCTATATGTGCAAGTGTTCTCCCCACTCCCCCCCACCCCGCCAAAAAGCCCCTGGCACAGAAGGTGTACAAGTTGGATTACAAACAAAACCACAGAAGGCATCGACTAGGCCTGCAAGTGTCACAAAGATCGCTGCTCGCTTACTTGATGAGGTCTATGGTCTCTGCGAACATGGTATAGGCTGGCTTTGGTGAGAGGGGATCAGCTTCCATTGCAATGCCACACTCAATGAAGGACAGGGCAGCATCGAAGTATTTGAAGGCCTTTCCAACTTTGTCTGACTGTTGGGGAGAAGGAAAGTGTTGGTCAGTTATAAACTGGAGTTCCGATGCTTTGTGCATTTCGTTCTTTGGATATTCACCCAGAGTTTGATGTGGGAATCGCTAGCCACCGGGAACGGTGATCTCAGGTTAAAAGCATCCCCCCCCCCCCACAAATTAATGGAATGCCTGGGCTTAGGAGAAGTCTCCCGAAGAACGAAGCCACACCGTTGTACCACTGGGGATTTCAACTTGACTGCTTCATAAGACCGTTCAAAGAAAACACATATATCTGGAAACACTAAACAAGATGACTACTTGCCATTAGCACGATTAGGTCATCCTTTGGAAGGAACACAATGCACTCAAAATCAGGCGCATTGGAGCCGGTGGGTTCCCTCCCTAGTGCTGCTTAAGGTAAATGGCATTATGCAACAGGGTCGGCTCTCTAATCAGTAAAAAGCTTTTCAGCCTTCTGAGCAGGAAGGAAAGCAAGGGCCAGAGGCTAATAAAAAAAAAGCAGAGACTTTACTTTCACAAGCTTATAAGCAAAGCCCTGCAGATGCTGGGGCTGGATGTGTAAATCACTGCTGTGGCCTTTTCCAAGCATCCAAAATAACATGAGGTTACCACATCTACAGACATTCCCCAACTGCTTAGGGATTTTATTATATTTAGTGGTATATAAATATCACAAGCAAACAAACAAAAGTTGACTTGAATAGGAACACCACTGGCCCCATCTAGACCAGTGAAATAGGGAGACCATTGGTCCATCTAGCCCAGTATATTTTTTTGACAGGGACTGGCATCAGGCTCTCTAGGGTTTCAGGAAGGGTTTTTTCCCCAGCCCTACTTGTGTAGCAGAATATGCATTGTAGGGAGTAGAACTGATAAGGATTTATTGTATCTTGTAGGTGCGACCAGTTCTGTATGTACGTGTTGTGAGATAACAGTGAGTAATGGAATATATTCTTAGAAAAGAAGGAAGACAAGCTGGACGGAGTTCAGAGGAGGGCAACAGGGATGATCAGGGGTCTGGAAACAAAGTCTTATGAGGAGAGACTGAAAGAACTGGGCATGCTTAGCCTTGAGAAGAGAAGACTGAGGGGACGACGACATGATAGCTCTCTTCAAGTACTTGAATGGTTGTCACACAAAGGACAACCAGGATCTCTTCTCGATCCTCCCAGAGGGCAGGACACGGAATAACAGGCTCAAGTTACAGGAAGCCAGATTTTGGCTGGACATCAGGAAAAACTTCCTGACTGTTAGAGCAGTACGACAATGGAACCAGTTACCTAGGGAGGTTGTGGGCTCTCCCACACTAGAGGCATTCAAGAGGCAGCTGGACAGCCATCTGCCAGGGGTGCTTTAATGTAGATTCCTGCAATGAGCAGGGGGTTGGACTTGATGGCCTTATAGGCCCCTTCCAACTCTACCATTCTATGATTCTAAGGCTGCCACAAATGTGTCGGCCATGTGCTGCAAGCAGCACATAGCTTAGCTTAGTAGGGATACCTTCAGCTAGGAGTTACTGGTATTAGTGGCAAACTTGGCTACACTGAGAAAAATGGGAATAGTGTCCAAAACTAAAGATAAGGTCATTGGCATCATGGAGGTTATTAAAAGGCTAGAGTTTGATTAGTTTGGGAGAGAATGAGAAACCCACCATACATTATTAGTCTGGCTTCGCCCACCATGCTCTCTATTGAGGTAAATATGATATTGACTGTTAGATTGAGAAGAACCTAGATGTTACTACATTAACAATATGTTGCTACTATCTTCATTGTAATTCTAGTGATTATAACTTTTGTGTATTTAAGAATATTTGTGATCTGCCTTCTCTTAGCTAAAGCTTGTTATTCCCTCAGACTCTTTGAGCTATAAAAAAGTATTATACCATTTGTGTTGTCTGGCTTGAGAGAAAATTCAGGGACCACTACCATATACTTTAATTTTTGAATCCCAAAACACTTCGTAAAGATTTGAAAATTTATCATTGAGTGAAGTCTGCCTTTTAAAGCTGTTGTATGCTATCTTGATCTGGTGAACCTCAGATACACCCGTTCAAGTTTGGAAAACAAGCAAGTCAGATCTTTTGTTCTCCATGACAGGATTCAACTCTTTCTTTGTCTAGAAGCAAATTCCTTATATTCTGTCCCACTTTAGCATGAACAAGAAACAGAGCCCATGATGGAGCTACAGCCTGGTCTACACATTTAGCAGAATGAGGAATTAGAATCCTGAGCTGAGTACAGCTTCAAGTTGCAAATGACATATACCACTCTTGAATGTCCCCCTAGGGGGGAAAAAACACCCACTCCCTGCAAATTAAAAACTAGCAGATCAGGGAAATCTTGAAGCATAGTCTACTACCCTTTGTGCTAGTTTTCTGCTTGCAGGGAACTTTTAAAAAATATATATATAGTGGTCTATTTAAAAAATGTACCACAATTTGAAATGATAAATTCCATTCTAATACCTCATGTATTTACTATATTTATACACTGCCTTTTAACAAAAAGTTCTCAAGCACAGTAAAATTGGGCAACAGTTGAAACACTTTGTGCTCCACTTTTCATTGCAGTTTGTTATTATTTATTTACATTTATTTGTTAGATGCTCAAGCCGGCTATCTTCTGCTCTCTTTCATGGACAGGATATTCCTTGAGTTTTATAGGTGAAACTAGGCAAATATTATTAATGACCCCGTGGAGGAGGCTGTTAGAGATGCCCCCTCCCCAGGCGAGCGGACATAGAGAGAGACATTTATGGAGAGCCAAGGTGTGGTGTTAGTGGCTAGAGTGTTGGACTGGGAGTCGGGAGATCTGGGTTCTACTCCCCACTCGGCCATGGAAACCCACTGGGTGACTTTGGGCCAGTCACGGACTCTCATCCCAACCTACCTCACAAGGTTGTTGTTGTGAGGATAAAATGGGGAGGAGGATTATGTACGCCACTTTGAGCTCATTGGAGGAAACAAGGCGGGATATAAATGAAATCAATCAATCAATCTGCACTTCAGTGAAACAGAAGGGAGTTTAATCATTTTTGTTCCTCAACCCTTTTGAACTACAGAATATTTATCATCATTCTTTTTTCCTTCTGTCTCTCCACTCCCATTTTTGCAGATGGGTTTGAAAGAATATGATTTGCTCACCATCATGCATCGAGACCCTAGAAGTAAGACTTCTCATGCAGCTTTATTTACATCTCCATGCTGAACGTCTTCTGAACTGACACATCGTAACCTCTACTTTTTATTAAGGCTATCTGTGGCCAGGTTTGTACAATCAAATAAGCCATGAAGCAACCCTACAACAGCCCCTGGGCTATTAGATTGATGTTTCCCCCTCCAACAAGCCATGCTGCCTGGGTTCAGACAACAAAACTAGCTGCCTTAGCGATGACAGAAATCGTGGCCAGCATGTACCGTGATTTAAATAAGCCATAGTGACTTATTTTGGTTGTGTGAACTAGCCCGGTATTTGGAACTGATAATATTAATTTGGGCGGACTTCTTTGTATTGCTAGGCAAATTTCTTTAGCAGATAATTTCTTGTATGCAGCATGATGAAACCAAAGAACTTACCATTGCATCAGCTTTGTGCTTCAACCTTTTCGCCTCCTTTAAGTGAAATTCCACTGGATGTTGTCTAAATTACGACAAGGACAAAGGGGGAATTTAGAAAACATGCACCAATGGCTTGGTCTGTAACACCCCCACACACCCCCAAATTACCTCTAACCTGGATCACTTGTCAAGTGTGCATGCGTATGTGAGACAAAGAGAAGAGACAGATCTGAATGCTTCTCCCAGCACATAAGAGAGGGGTCTATGCTAAACATCTCTCACAAATATGGTAATTTCCCACATGCAATTATTTATTTATTACTACGTGTTTACCCTGCCTTTTTTCCTCTTGGAAGGAACCGAAGGCTTATATGGTTTTCCTCCTCTCCATTTTGACCTGAAATCACCCAGTGAGCTTTATGGCTCAGTGGGTACTAGAACCCGGTTCAACTGAGTCCCAGTCAAAAACTCTGCCCAGTACACCACACCAGCTCTTATGATCCCACTTGCTAATAAACACTTGTAAATAAATAAATAAATAAATAATGATAGAGGTGTACAAAATTATGCATGGTGTGGATAAAGTGAACAGGAAGACATTTGTCTCCCTCTTTCATAATGCTAGACATCCCATGAAGCCATTTTGTGGGAGTTTTGGGCTGGATAAAAGGAAAGATTTCTTCTCACAGTGCATAGTTTAACTTGTGATTTCCCTATCACAAGATGTAGTGACGGCCACCAATTTGGATGGCTTTAAAAAGGGGTTGGATAAATTCCAGAAGGAGAAGGCTGTCAATGGTTACCAGCCCTGATGCTTGTGTGATATGATACTTCCAGTATCCAAGGCAGTAAGCCTATATACAACAGTTGCTGGGGAACATGGGTGGGAGGGTGCTGCTACACCATGTCCTGCTTGTGGTTCCCTGGTAGACAGCTGGTTGGCCACCTGTGTGAACAGAGTGCTGGACTAGATGGACCCTTGGCCTGATCCAGCATAGCCCTTCTTATGCTCTCAATGACAAGATCTTCTCCTAGGTAAGTGGGTACAGGATTTCTGCCTTAGGGCACAATCCTATTACACACTTACCTGAGAGCGCTACTGAATTAAATAGCACTTTCTTCTGTCATATAGAGGATTGTACTGTTAATTATAACCTTAATAGGGCAGAAATTCTGGAAATCCCACAATTTGAGCATAAATTCTAGCACCCATCTTGTAATGGTGTCAAGGATAACGAGGTTTCCAAAATCATACTTAAAGCCTCTTCCATGCCTCTGTCCTTGAGGCCTGGTCAAATGAGAGAAATGTGGACACTACATCTCCAGGAAATAATAGCCCTGCACATGTGTGATTTTTACATTTATCCCAATATGAAAGAACGCTGGCGCAAGAGCCATCT
Organism: Elgaria multicarinata webbii; assembly: GCF_023053635.1. Taxonomy (NCBI): domain Eukaryota; kingdom Metazoa; phylum Chordata; class Lepidosauria; order Squamata; family Anguidae; genus Elgaria; species Elgaria multicarinata. The sequence continues at coordinate 18,592,470 of NC_086180.1, read as the reverse complement.
CGCCGGGGTTTCTCAATTCTCAGCACATTTGAGCCAAGAATTCTCCACCCGATCCTTGATCGGGCAAAGGCGGCCAGAAACACAGGCATCCACAAGCTTTGGCAGAATGAGACCGGAGGTTGGAAAGCAGAAATTGCAAGGTGGGTGCGAAAGGCAGGAAGGCAGATGAGGGGCCGGATAGGAGTGCTGGAATCTGCAGATACTTGGAAGTTGAACAGACAATGTCAGAGACTGGATGTGGACTGGGAAAAGACCCCAGGACTGACCCAGAAGCCTTTAACAACCAAGCCAGGCTAGGGGGAACTCATGGACTCCATGAGGTGGGGCAGAGGGCCAAGCTATGCAGGAAGTTGGGAGAACAATGTAATTGTTCAGCTCTGAATGGCTGCACTACAAGCGGCAACAGAGCACTGATGTACAGGCATAACATTCTGGAAATTTTGAGGCCATGAGGGGGTGGGGGAGTGTTGTTGTTTTTCCGGGGGTCTTTGGGTGGGGGGAAACAGGTATTTTGGGGGAAATAGGAAAATAAGCAATACTTATTTTTTAGTGCGCTTTACAGATCTAAAGTCACTTTGTTGCTTTAAGACAGCCTTCCCTAACCTGCTGCCCTCCAGATATTTTGGACTTCAGCTCCCATCAGCCTCAGGTAGCAGGGCCAATGGTCAGGAATGCTGGGCGCAGCAGTATAAAACAGCAGGTCGGGGGTGTGTGTGACTGCTTTTGGAACATAAAGCAGCCTTTCTGTTCCTAAAGTTATTTTATGTGTAACTTAATTTGCTCATAAAATTATTATTATATTTTAAAACTAATGTAGGTTCGCTTGGCACCTACATTATATTCTTTTAGACGCCAGGTGAAGACCTTTTTATTCTCCCATTATTTTAACAGTCTATAAATTAATTTTAACTTTGCTGTTTTAAATTTGTATTTTAAATTTGTATTTTTGCATTGCTGCTGTTTTTATCTTGGTTGCGCTTTTAATTTTGTTTTATATTATGGTTTTATACTGTTGTTTTATATTTGAATTGTCTTAATTTTGTAAACCGCCCAGAAAGCTTCGGCTATTGGGTGGTATAGAAATGCAATAAATAAATAAATAAATGAAACTTTTAAAAGTACACTGAGTTAGTAAATTTGTAATTATTGCCTGAATCGATTAGAACTACACTAAATGACTGATATAGCATCAGAAACACAGGATTCTATAGAACAAAACCCAAACTGTCAAAAATGCACAATTGTGACTCTACTCACATGTTGGGAAACCGAGCATAAATGTCTATCAGTAAAATATACTTTAGATCAATAATTTTAATAAGGAATGAAAGAAATAACTATGCTGGAAGTCTTACAGAGAGGATTAAAAACAAACTTTCTCCATGGCTTATTTCCAGACATTTTACATCTCTAGTCTTTCCATAAAAGTATTCTTATTCCACAAATTTTAGAATGTTTATTAGGAAGTTTTTGATTGTTTATCATAAGTCTATTTCTTTTTTTAAAATAGTAATTTTTAACATGGTATTTTTATTCTCTTATCCTATCTGCTGCTCACCACTCTGAAATCTTTTGGATGTGGAGCGGTATACAGTTATTGTAAATAAATAAATAAATAAATAATTTTGGGGGGGAATTAAGGCTGGGTAACACTTTGTCTTAAATTCTATATTTTAAAAAATCATAATCCAAAGCTGTTCATTTTTTTTAAAAAAATTAGAAAACAAAAACAGTCCTCAGGGGAAAAAAACGGGTCCCCCCCCTGAATTGTTATTGTGTCCGTCCGTCCCCCCGGTCCTTCACATCTCTACTAAGGAGACTCCCTTGGTTCTAATCCAGGCTACTGCTAACCTTTGAAAACATAGACTTTGGGCTAAACTACCCACTACATTAAACACATAGCATGTAGCTGATCTTAACTCTTTTTTTTAAAAAAAAATGTAGTTTAAGTACATGGGCTCCTGATCCAGATCGGGACCACTGCTCCGAGGATCAGGGAGGGTTGCACCTTTCCATTCAGCTGCTCCCCGTCCCTAAATTCACCCTTCACCATGGGAGTTGAAGAAAGAAAGAAAAAACCCTCCATGGGTCGCAATGGTTCCCCTCCCCCTTTCCTTAGCCCTTGCGTTCAGGAGGGACAATTTATCGGGGGGGGGGGGGGAGGACAGGGGGATGGGCTGGATGAGAGGCAAAGCTGCTGATAAGACTAGCTACATGTTGTTTAGCTCTTTATCAGAAGTTGTAGTGAGTTGAAGGGTTGTCATCCTCGGATAATTCAATCCACGTATACAAGCCACATCAGAGAAAAGTGTGAAATGGAAAAGTCAAATGACATCCATGTGGTCTTTGTTAAAACTTGGATAACAGCACAGGATATTTAAGGAGAAAGGCAAACTAAGTTGTTGACGAGGGAAGGAAAAAGAAGGGTATGAGAGAACTCAAACGACAACATGTCCCAATCAGCGAGAGAGAGAGAAGAAGGCATTCTTACTTGTGCGGCTTGCTTTGAGGTTTCGTTGGCTTGGAGGTACCGTTTGGCAAAGAAGGCACTGGGAAAGGGTTTGGAACATCCTCTACAGATCCCTGTGAAGTCAGGGAGGAAAGATGTCAGATAGTACTCAGAAAAACAATAAAAACTGAAATGTTGCTTTCCAACATGAGCAAGCATTTTATTTGTCCCAGGACATTTCTTGTCATCTATTTTATTTTATTTTTATGGAGGGTGAGAAAACTTGGCTTCAGACTAGTAATGTTTGAACACGCTCAACGTTTTCTAGAGGTTGGAAAAAATTAAGTCACAGGTTTTTGTTGCTACAAAAGCCCAGAGTGAGCAGTTCTGCACAAATCAACTCAATATTGCCTCCAGCAATCTTAGGAATTAACACTATCCCAGCACTGTTGGCTGTCTGCCCACATATTGGGTGAACAGCATGCTAGCTTCTTTTAAGTGGGATGCAAGGCACAACATTTCCTAAGATTATTTCAGATGGTTCTGAAAAATGCAACGCTGAAGATTAAAATGTTTGTTCATCTTAGCTAAATCTCTCCTTTTTTCCAAAGCAGTGACATGTGTGATCTCAACAGAAAGAAGCAACGAACATAAACAGATTCATAATTCGAGACACTTTCCAATAAAGGATCAATCAATTAATTGATATGCCACTATTATAGCAAATCTAGGCCTCGTCTAGGTGTAGGGTTAATTTGTTTATTCTGACCACTGGGTTTTGGGGTTTTTTTGGTCTGAACTGTATTATTTCACATCTATCTTAAACAAAACTCAAGAAACAGGATATTAAGGGTAGGGGGAGGACCCAGAAAGATGGGCCCACTTTCATTGCTTCATCTGCAGTGGTTCTGCCTCTAAAGTTATGAGAGACTAGTATCACCAGAGCCCTACAGGATCAGGCCACAGGTTCCATTTCGCTGAGTATTTTGTTCTTCACATCAGGAAGCCAGAACCCTATGCTAAGCTCACAAGCCATTGGTTCAAGGCATTAGCCCTGCTCCTCTATTGTTCTGCTGCATATTTCTCCTCAAAGGTATACTGCCTTGGAGCACGGAGGTTCTTATTTAGCTGTCAGGGCCAATAGCCACTGATAGACCTCCCCTCCCCATGAATACACATAAACTTTTATAAAAGTCATCTAAGCTGGTCATCATCACCACATCTGTGGCAATGAAATTCTGTAAGTGGATTATGTAGGGAACGGTAGGTGATATAGAACTGTACATGTGCCATTTTCTTGGCAGAAAGTCAGGGTGCAAATCAAATAAACACACACACACACACACACACACACAATATGCCGGTAATTGTGATCACCCTCCCGGGGAAAAGCACACATGTAAACTAGGCTTTACATGTCCCTAACTTAAAACACAACAAAACACATGACTAAGAGCTGTAGATTGTGAAACTCACTGCGGGGACAATGTACCTACAGCTCAGGCAGCATCCAGACCGACAGCTGTTGCGTCAAAATATGCAATGCTGCTGGGGCGGTGGTACTGCAGCCGCCCTTAAACTGGACAGAAATAAGCATCTGCAACTTTTGCAATTGCTCCTCTGAACAGCCCAAGTACGAGCACCATAACTACATCACCCCCAGGGTCTCTAAATCGGAAATCACTTGTTTACACCTACTTTGTTGCTTTTTGAGCTTTCAGAAGGCTTCCCCTCCAGTTTCCTGTGCTTGGAGGATGAAGAGTCCTTGTGGCTTTCCTTGCTCTTGGCAGTGCTGATACTGGGACCCGGAGGCTGGCTGCAGGCACCGCTTTCACTCTTCGGCCTCTTCTGGGCTGTCTTGGCTGGCTTTTGTGGTGGGTGCACGGGGGACAATGGCGGGGGTGGCAGCGGAAGTGGCATCTCTTTTCTTTGCGTCTCCACTGACAGTTTTGACATCCTAGAGATGGGGAATCAAAACGTTTTTGAGCCATATGTGTGTACTGTAAAACGTTTAGAGAGAGTGTGCGAGAACCCAGTTGAAATGCATAGCACAGGGCTTCTGTTTATTTAGTGGAGGATGTTGAAACAGACATATAGTTAATTGGCGAAGGCTTCGTCTTGAGCAACAAGGGCGGAAAAATCAGGGACTTTCTGATGATTCATTAACATTGATAATATGAAGAAGCCAAAACTGTATACAGAATAACATACCTTTGGGTTTGCCTCTAAAGGAGATCTGAAGCCAAATGATCTGATTAAGTGTAGGTTTGTTAAGGGTTGGGTTTAAGTTTAGGTGTTGGAAAGCGTAACAATTTACTCCTCAGAATTGCTGGAAACCAAAAAGCTATTTCAGATGAACCAAAGAGTTTGGAAAAACCACTGGGATTTTTTGTTGTTGTTGCTTTGAACAAAAGATACCTCTATCATTAGGACGTATCAGAAACTACTTCTGAAGCCCCCTCCATTTCACACCTGTTAATTTGCCTAATATTGTATTTAAAAACAGGAAAACGGGGAATGGGGAAAACTGGGAAAGCCGCCTGCTTGGTTCTTTTCCCAGCAGCAATAATAATAATAATAATAATAATAATAATAATAATAATAATAATAATTTTATTACCCGCCCCTCCCTCTGGATCGAGGAGAAACGGGAGGCAGATTGGCTCCTATAGCCCCATAACCCAAGGTCCTACAATTGTCTAAGACTTCGGGAAGGGGGCTGCGATAAATGCGATGGTCCCTGGGATGCTCTCCAGGGAATGTCAGATTGCTCTCACCAAAGATTAAGTTGGTTTAATTTTTCTTACATTTATTTATTTATTTTATTACATTTATATACTGCCCCACAGCCAAAGCTCTCTGGGCGGTTCACAAAAGCTAAAAACAGTAAACATTAAAAATATACAAAATTTAAAACCCACCAGAGACATAAAAACAACAGTATAAAAACAGCAGCATCCATTTAAAACAACAATTCTGGGGTCCATTAAAAAACAAACTTAGCGTTCAATGCCTTTAAATGCCTGGGAGAAACATACGAACATACTACATTTACAAGTACGAAAGCGATTATTTATGATGCCCCTGATGCGTGGGCGCGCATGTGCATGCAGGCATGTGGGCCCAATAAAATGTTCCAAATGTGGCTGATTAGATGTTCTACTGGGGAAAAGAACAGGAGTGGGTGGGGAGTCCCTGTCCTAAACAGCCAATTGGTGGTATTTGGCTTTGCTAACCACAAGCGTATGCCTACACAGCCCAACCTGTAGAGAGAAGAGCGCAAAAGCTTCCTTACACACACACACACACACACACACACACACACACACACACACAGGACCCGTAGGTCCTGGATCGAGTTCCCACTGGTGGGGAATATTGTAGAGTTTGAGAATAATGGGTGACCTTACCTGCAGTTTGGGACCTGCTATGTGCTCCAGAAGGAATCCAAGGGAAAGAACAGTTTGAACAAATGTAGCATTGATAACAAGGCAAATATTGGCTAACTGTTTCGCAATAGAACACCCAGCATTTGGGGATTCTGTATCTGATATCGGTAGGACAGAGTCGCTGCAGCCTTCATAGAACTGAGGCAGTCACAGTGACAAAACTACCCACATGCATCTACTGGGTCACTCCGTCAAAATATAAACAAAAAAGACAAAGTTGAAAGTACAGGAAACCACGTTCTTCTACTTCACTACTTAGCATTTTAAGACAAATGGTTTATCCGACAGCCTTGTACTTACTTGCTTTTACTGGATTCTTTATGACTTGACACTGAGGATGATTTGGTTTCTTTATCCAGTTTGACTTTTTTCTGATCATTTCTCAGAATGTCTTCCTGCTGATAAAAAAAGAAAGAAAAAAAGAAAGACAAATGCAGAGCTTGGGACTCAAAACTGAAGTCCTGATCCAACAGTACACATGCGCAGCAGCACGTGACATTGCAGATTTGACTAGGATTATATGCACCAGGGCCTCATCTACACCAAGCAGGATACAGCAGTATGAAAGCAGTATAGAAAAGGCAGGAGCCACACCAAGCAGGATATAGCACTAAGAAAGCGGTATAGGGTACGTGTCAATGGGCTCCAACAGCTGTCAGTGCTTTTCAATAAAGCAGCAATGTGGCTCCTGCCTTTTACATACCACTTTCATAGTGCAAGATCCTGCTTGGTGTAGACTAGGCCCAGGTGAAATGTCCCTCCTCCCACCATTCTCCCTCCTGAAGAGTATATCCTACATACCAAGGTTGGCAACGCAACATCCACAGGTGCACTAGCGTCCACCAAGCCCACTGCGCGTGCCTGCCAGACCTCTTGCACTTCCTTCCACTCATAGCGCTATCCTCTGCCAAAAATGGCTACCAAAAAGCGGCTTAAAGGTGAGGGAAGCCCACCTTCATCAAGAAGCCCTAAGGTAACAGGATCCTTGGTGATGACTTCCTGTCCCTCTCACAGCCATTTTAATGTAATTATATATCAATCTGTTTGCTTATTAATTTACTTCATACATTTATATACTGCTGAACGTATTTGAAAACAGCTCTAGCTCTTTTTGGCAATGCACCCTCTCTGCCCCTTCTACTAAAGTGAATGGAGTGATATTGCTTCATTGACTTTAACGGGAGGTGGGGACTGCAAATTCTCCTCCCTCCCATGGCTGGGGGGTGGGGGTGGGAAAGAACTGTCTCTGCAGAGGCCACCAGTGAGGGAGGAAACAGCAGCCAGGCACCTCTCCACCGTGCCTGGGTCCAGCTCCAGCTGAGAGCCCCCTCCCTCCTGCTACCAACTATCTCTGGAGAGGCCACCAGTGAGGGAGGAAGCAGCAGCCAGGCACCTCTCCACCGTGCCTGGGTCCAGCTCCAGCTGAGAGCCCCCTCCCTCCTGCTGTCAACTGTAACTGCTGAACTTTACAACTAAGATTGTAGTGCCTGAATTTGCTTTCCTTTCCCCCCTCCTCCTCCTCCCTCCCAATCCCCTTTCCTTTTGTGTCATGTCTTTTAGATTGTAAGCCTGTGGGCAGGGACTGTCAAGAAATACTTTTGTAAGCCGCCATGAGAGCCTTTTTTGGCTGAATGGCGGCATAAAAATCCTTAAATAAATAAAATAAAAAATAAAATAAATAAAGAGAGGAGACGCAAGGACAGAATCCAGAGGGGTGGTGAGGAAAGAATGGTGGGGGGAAGGGGCGGGAAAAGAAAAGTCATAATCCAGGGGTGGGGAGAGAAATGTCTGAATCTGAGGATGTCGGAATCCAGAGGGTGGGTCATGATAATGTCAGAATGCAGAGGGGGACAAGGAAAGGAGGGGTGAAGAGGAAATTCTGCATTGTGTGTGGGGGGGGGGGGAAGGGAAGTCAGAATCCAGAGAGGGGGCACTCTGAACATTGCATGATTGGCCATGCCTTCCCCCAACCCCGCAGCAAGTTGTGGCGGTGGGTTGCTTGCCTCTGCGATTGTTCTCCGAAGGCGGAGCCGCATGTAGGCAAAAGGCATCAGCCATGTACAGGAGGTGGTACTTTCTGGCCAGCTATGTCTCTGCACTCGGAGGTATCAAGGTTTGCAAAGTTACTGGGGGCAAAGACTACAAAACAGCCCAAGGAGGACTGAGCACACTCCGTAGCCACAGTATGCTGAGTGTTGAGAGGTGGGGCGGAATGGCAAACTGGGGTGGAGGGTGGGGAGAGAAGAAAGGGAGTATGCTGGAAGTGGGTTCAACTGACTGTCTGGCTCGCTGGCACCTGGAACAAGAGCACTCGAAACGGCAACGTTTTGCTTCAGGCCCCACTTCTCAGCACTATTGCCAGCTTTCAAAATGGGCTGTGAACACAGCTGTGGTGGGAAGGAACCCATGGGCTCCTAACCCCACCAGGAATAAGGAACGATGCTTCCGTATACATATTTTCCAGCAGCTGGGCATAAATGTATAGTGGAGTTAAGCAATTGGAGGCCCATGTGGTGGTTCAAATAAGGGCCTAGGGTGACCATATGGAAAGGAGGACAGGGCTCCTGTATCTTTCAAAGTTGAATAGAAAAGGCAATTTCAGCAGGTGTCATTTGTGTATGCCTGCAACACCTGGTGAAATTCCCTCTTCATCACAACAGTTAAAGCTGCAGGAGGCCTGACTAGCATGACCAGATACAAAAGAGGGCAAGGCTCCTTTAGCTTTAACTGTTGTGATGAAGAGGGAATTTCACCAGGTGTTGCAGGCATACACAAATGACACCTGCTGAAATTCCCATTTCTATTCAACTTTGAAAGATACAGGAGCCCTGTCCTCCTTTCTGCATGGTCACCCTAAATAAGGCTGTCTTCAAACCTATAATATTTTCAGCAAGTATGAATTATATGGAGACGGCACAAAGGCGCACGCACGTGCACACACACACACACACAGAAAGAGAGAGAAAGGCTACAACACATAAAGTTCCTTCAGGCTAAGTCATTAATGGCAGGCAATCATGCCTTGTTTGCCAAAAGGAAACAGCGCACCAGAGAGTTAAACCCACATAGATTTCCCCAAAGTCACTTTAACAGGAATCAGATATGAGAGGAGGAGAAGGAGAAGAGGTTACACACACACTCCCAGCAGAAAAGGACCAGTTTTTGAGCCAGAGTTTCATGTGCAGAGTTTCATGAGTAACTTTCAAAGAGCATATTCTACCAAAAAAACAAAGCAGGTGAACTCGGGAGAGAGAGTCGCATGATCTTAGCCTTAAGACTCAAAAGCAATTACTAAAGTAACTCCTAAGTGACTACTACTGGCTTAACTACTAAGCGACTATTATATTTACCAACTGATCAAGCCAGCTCATTTCCAGAGTAAATTGTTTTCATTTTAAAGTATTTGTGCAGCATACAAGTAACTCAACTATTCTCAACTGCCCAAAACCCAATGTACTTCTCACTTTATATATTTTATTTTTAATAAACAAGACAACTCTTTGACACAACTCCCTTCTTCATTTGCCCATTTACTGACATGGAAGATCTGTATCTGGAGTTCCAAGCATCCCCTTACAACAATCAGAAGTCTGTCACAAATTCTCACTTCCCAGACCCGTTAACGTCTGGGAGGACCCTGCTAACCTTCCATGTCCAGTCCAGCTTGAGACCTGTTGAGCCAAATGAGGGGGGCTTGAAGAGTCCCGAATTTTGCTGTGTGCCTGGGACTGCAAAAACAGGGGGTTACAAGCACCTGGCAGGCCACAATATATTGCTACTCGGCTTTGTTTAGGTTCATTGCTCAAAGTTGTATAGGCCTACTCTAGAATAAAACTTGCCCACAACTAATCATCCCAAAATGACAGAAAACCTGATTCTTAAGATTTGCAATTCAAAATCCATGTCCATAAACATGCAAACCTGGATGTGGCCATTGGAGGTGCCCAGCAGTGTATCCTACAAAGTAACTGTAATGCTCCTTTTCCAACCGAGTGCCTTCTAGATGTTTTGGACTACAATTCTCACCCTATAGCTTATGGTTTGGAAGGGACTGTTTATACATGACCCACATTTCTCCTAACGTGTGAACCGAGGATTATGGATTACACCCACAAAGAGATCCACCCAAAGAATGTTGGTTATTGTGTGGATGAAAATATAAATAGAGGGCCCCAATTACTTCTAGATTTCTGGGGTTTGAGCATGTGTGTGTGTGAGAGAGAGAGCGGGGGTGGGGGAGGAGAGGCCTGGTTCAGACAACACCCTAAACCATACTGCTTAACCACAACATCGTTAATGAAATGGATTAATTCCCTTAACCATTTTGTGGTGAAGCAGAATGGTTTAGTGTAGCGGTTCTCAACCTGTGGGTCGGGACCCCTTTGGGGGTCGAATGACCCTTTCACGGGGGTCGCCTAAGACCATCGGAAAACACATATTTCCGATGGTCTTAGGAAACTGTATTGACTGAACTATGTCATGTATCATCTTTTGTATTATTAAAGCTATTGTTATGTATTATTTTCATTAGCAAACCATCCCATGACAATGGATGGTGTAGAGAAGAATGAAAATAATTTTATGGTTGGGGGTCACCACAACATGAGGAACTGTATTAAAGGGTCGCAGCATTAGGAAGGTTGAGAACCACTGGTTTAGTGTGTTGTCTGAACCACGACAGAGAGAGAGAGGGGGGGGGGGAGAGAGGGAGAGAGGGAGAGGGAGAGGGAGAGTTGGGAGGCATGCTTTGGAGACTGTTGTAGCAGAAGCAGGGGAACAAGAGCTGAAAACCATTTCCCCAGTTTCTCTGTAATGCTGGTTAAGAACATAAGGAGTGCCATGCTGGATCAGACCAAGTGTCCATCTAGCCCAGCACTCTGTTCACACAGGGGCCAACCAGCTGTCATCCAGAGACCAACAAAGCAGGACACAGCGCAACAGCACCCTCCTACCCATGTTCCCCAACAACTGGTGCACACAGGCTTACTGCCTCATACACTGGAGGTAGCACATAATCATCAGGACTAGTAGCCATTGATAGCCTTCTCCAGGAATTTATCCAACCTCCTTTTAAAGCCATCCAAATTGGTGGTCATCACTACAGCTTGTGGTAGTGAATTCCGTAATTTAACTATGCGATATGTGAAGAAGTACTTCCTTTTATTTGTCCTGGATCCAACCAATCAGCTTCATTGGATGACCCCAGGTTCTAGTATTTTGAGAGAGGGAGAAAAATGTCTCCCTATTCACATTCCCCATGCCATGCATCGTTTTGTACACCTCTATCATGTCTCCCCTTCGCCTCCTTTTCCCCAAACCAAACAAGCCCAGCTGTCGTAACCTTCCCTCGTAGGGGAAATGCTTGCTCCAGCCCCTTCATCATGTGAGAGAACAGGGAGGACATTTCCTTCTTTCTGTTTATATTTTTTTATAAACCTCCAACATGTCATGAGCACGTCTAATACTACGTCTAGTACCATCTAGTGCACTCGTGAGCAAAGATAGACTGGGAAATCTCCGGGTGATTTGCAGTTCAACAAAGATTTCCAGTTCCCAATGGTTTAACAAACAGAGGCAATAGAAGTCACTTTCCCTCTTCTAAAAAGCTAGGGGAACACAGGAGTAGGTTTGTGGGTAAAAAGAGGCTGGACAGCCACCTCTCATGGATGGTTCAACTGGTTTTCCTGCACATTGCAGAAGGTTGGACTAGATGACCCTTGTGGTCCCTTCCAACTGAACAACTCTATCATTCTGGCCCCGAAACCCCCAGGCTGACTAGTCACACAGAGGCATAGCATTCTGCAATCCTATGTTCGCTTTCCTAAGCCACTTCCTTAGATCTGGTTCCAGTGAGCAGAGCAACGGGTTCTAGAGAAAAAATAAATTACATCCCGCAAGTCTAAAGTCTACCCACCCCTAATCTAGCACTGTAACGTCTGCTATAGCTGGCAGCGATTCTCCAAGGTCTGCATTTGCTACTTGAGCTCCTTTTACACAAGATGCCACAGAGAGAATCTGGGATCTCCTGCATGCACAGCAGGTGACTGATCTACCAATATGCTCCATCCCCTGCGTTGCCTTTAAGCTAAAAGCCCCCAATATTCCAGCCATTCCTCACATGGAAAATGCTTCAAACCCATGAACATTTTGCGTGCCCTTTCTTGCACCTTCTCCATCTCTTGAAATGGATCAACAAATATCCGAAATGTGGCTATTTATATAAAGGCATTATGACACTGACCAGGGCTAGTTTCAGGTGGGTTTCTCCACACATCACTGGGCTACCTCGAGCTTACCTGCCAGTGAGGGAAGCAGCAGCAGCATGCTATGAACCACCATCCCAATTTCCCAAGATGCCCCATGATGTAGCGTCACTCTAGGGAATTCTGGGAAATTGAAGCAGCAGCTCACAGACCTAGCTGGCTAGCATGAACGATCATGGGTAGGTGTCAGCGCTGGTAGGCCCTGCCTTGGCAGCTGGCCTAAGAGACTAGCCTGATTATTTCCAGTCCCTTTCCTAATTTTTTCCTAAAAATTCCCTAAAATGTGCCTTTTTCTCCAGAACTGCCTGCTGAGTTGATGTTTCCATTGAGCCTCCAAGATTTCATAGCCAGTACAGCAACCATCCATGCATAACTGGTTACAGGAGGTGATCTATACCAAATTCAATCTTACAAATGGCTGAAAATGTAAGTGGAAGGAATTAATTGTGTGATTCCCATTTTGATGCATTCTTAAAAATACAAATACAAATCAGGCAGCGACAGAAGAAATATATACCAAATACTGACTTAGCTTTATAGACAAATTATTTTACTTTATCTTGGCAATGCCAGATGTATTTATTAGGGATGTTTGAGAATTTCGTTTCTGCTCGCAAAACATGCAAGCATACCCCTTTCGAGGCCCCGAATGCGAGTGCAAGCATCTGTCCAGTGAAAATGTTCACAAATCCTCAAACACATGCTTGCACTTGTCTTGTTCCCAATTCCAAGTTCAATCTGTGCAAATTTCCTAAATTGCGCAGATTTCCTCCATAGACTAAATCAGCCTCATTTTAAGTCTATTTAGGAAATTTGCGCAAATGTTACATTCGTGCAAAGTGAGCAGCAATCGTAAACACCAATGAGAATCAGGCATGAGAAAAGCAGTGTTTGGAGCATTCTCACGAACTTGAACGTCAGTAGTTCGCCCATCCCTAAAATGTACCATTCCAAAAAGAGTTTCTCACCTTCCTCTTCTTGAGAGACTTGCTTGGCGTTTCTGTGCTCCTCTTGTCAGCCTCGTGCTTGTGCATATGGTGGCTCTCTTTGACCTCAAGTCTTTTGGGGCAGCCGCCCTTCCTAGGTGGCTGTGGGATCCGGGAGAGAAGAGCGAGATCAATTTTAACCACAAGCGCTGGAGAGGCTGGGCAATCCCTCAAGGGCGATAGCAATTTCTTATCCTTGATAGGCGGGAGAACCTTGTCCCTAGGAAGGTCTTCTCTTGCCACTACAGCCACCTTAGGACTACTTGTTCTGCTGGTGGCAGGAACCCTGGGGCTTTGACTTAGGGGGCTGAGGGGCAACTGTTCCAGGGCGCTGCCACCTGAATTGTCTTTTGCAGCATCACGGTCCAAAAACGCTTTAACAGTGGTCTGGTGCAAACTCTTGTGCTTTTTCTTCTCAGACGGCTCCAGCGCAGCGGGCTTTAGCTCCTTCTTATTGTCAGACTTTGGCCTCACTTTCGTTTTCACCTTGGGCTTGTCTTTGGAAGACAGATCCTTCACTCCGTAGGGGCCAGGGGGCTCGCTTTCTACCGTTAGGCCTCTCTTCGGCTCCTCCTGTACCGTGGGCTTGGTGGGCTTCCTAGGCTGCTTATTGCCCACCGTTTTGTGGAAGGGTTCTTCCACGTGCGCGGGAGACTTCTGGTAATTCCGCTTGGTAGGCAGGTGTATGTCTTGAGCTGACCGAGGAGCTTTGCTGGCAGTTTTGGAGTGACTATCTGTTGGCTGGGGGCAATCCCTTTTGCTGCTGTTGTCACTGCTACTGCTGAACGTTTTCCCTTGCCCTTTGCCCTCCTGGAGATTGCCCCGGCTACGGTCATCCTCAAGGAAACTCTCATTGGGTTTCAGAAAGTGTTTCAGCAGCCATCTGTTGGATGTTTGTGGATCAGGCTATGGAGAAAAATAAGAAAAATGATGATGTGCCCAAAGTCTGTCATTGTTTCATCTCTACTACACCTTCTCTTACTTGGGCTCTATTTTGAATTGAACAAGGGCTGAAGGACCAGTAATGGTAACTCTGCCCAGAGACTCAAGCCAAGGCCTTCACTTTTCCAGTTCTACTGCTCTCTAATGATTCAATGTTCCTCTATACAAATCAATCAATAAATACTAAAGTGTGTACAAACTAAATATTTGTTGTCCTGGAACTTCACAACTGCAGGGAGCACTTTGGCTGCTGTCACCATCTAAGAGGCCAGGGGATACTGGGAGGCTGTTTCCACCCACCCACCCCAGCGAGGGGTGGAGACCAATCTGGCCCTAACCACTTACCAGAGAAGGAGCTGGTTCTCCAATGTCTGTTTTCCTCTTCCCTCTCCATTCCTTTTCCCCCTTGTAACACATATCTTAGATTGTGGATTCTACAGTGTTTAGAACATTTTAGGCATAAGTGTTTTTATTGTTGCTGTTTTTGTTGTTATCATCATCATCATCATCGAATCATAGAATAGAAGAGTTGGAAGGAGCCAATAAGGCCATCGAGTCCAACCCCCTGCTCACTGCAGGAATCCACCCTAAAGCATCCCTGACAGATGGTTGTCCAGCTGCCTCTTGAGTGCCTCTAGTGTGGGAGAGCCCACAACCTCCCTAGGTAACTGGCTCCATTGTCGTACTGCTCTAACAGTCAGGATTTTTTTCCTGATGTCCAGCTGGAATCCGGCTTCCTGTAACTTGAGCCCATTATTCCGGTCCTGCACTCTGGGATGATTGAGAAGAGATCCTGGCTCTCTTCTGTGTGACAACCTTTCAAATACTTGAGGAGTACTATCATGTTTCATGTCTTCTCCAGGCTAAGCATGCTCAGTTCTTTATTCTTCCTAATAATAAAAAACACCTACACCTAAAAATTTCTAAGCATATTATATAGGAAACAAGCATGTTAGGGAGAAAGCTATGCTAGAATACTTGTCCCTAACATGCTACTTCTCTGAGCAGGGTATTTTATGTATTGATAAGTATTCAGTCATGTGACCCCTACCTACAATCTCAGGTGGTAGAGCTCAGACACAGTTTTATTGACTATATGAGAACTTGGGTTATGATATGCATCTACAAACATGTACTCCAGGGGCAGACAAAAAGTACAACTCTAGATGTTTCAGACTTCAACTCCCAGCATTCCTGATTATCGGCCATGTCGGCAGGGGCTTCTTGGAATTGTCGTCCAAAACATTTAGAGAATAACTGTCTGCCCACACCGGCTGATGATATTTTGCATCTCTCTCTTTGTTGTTTGATTGAAAATACTGCTGTGCTTTTTTTAAAAAAAAAATCGAGATGGTCAAAGAGTAATTAATTAAATCCACTTGAAAAAGATTATTTTCAACATTCCATGGTTTCTTCAACAAGCTACTAAGCCTAAGATTCTAACAAATGACGTAGAAGACACATTTTTGTTCCTGAAGCAGTTTCGAAATACGCCTGCTCTTGATTATGAAACTATGGTGCCTTTTCCTACTTTGTCTTCCCAAGTAGGCCAGTGGAGGCCTCCGAGATTCAAGGAACCAAGCCAAGTGAAACCACAGGGAGTCCAGCCACGTCCCGGAAAAAAGAAATCTGTGTCTGGAAGGAGGAGTGGGGAGGCCTGAATGCACCAGATGGATTCCTGATGAAGAACTTCAGCTTCCCCAACCAGGCACCCTCCAGATGTGTTCGGACTGCAACTCCCATCATTCCCAGCCAAATGGCCATGCTGGCTAGGAATTATGAGAGCTCCAGTCCCAACACATCTGGAGGGTGATAGGTTGGGTAAGGCTGCTCTTATATCTTCTGACAAAGCTTGCTTTTTGTAAAGTGGAAGCTAGAAATTGCATTGTTGTCCAATAAATGACTTACATCAGCAAACAAAAGAAAGAAGGGAAACAGGTTTGAATTATAATTTCAAAATAGAATTTAGATGCAGAGGAGGCGTTGGGCAGAATTTGGCAGAGCGCTTACGTCCCCACCGATTGCCTTCCGCAAATCATGGGTCCTGCTGAATCCATTGCGCAAATGGGAACGACTGTTTATGCAAAAAAGGTTTAGTGCTTCCTAGGGGAAGCCCAAAAGAAGCAGAAACACTCCTTCCTGGAGGGAGGCAGGTCCATGGAGCTCTCTTATGCTTCCTTCCAGAAATGAGCATTTCTACTCATTTCGGGTTCCCACTTTGCAATGGAATTGGCAGGGTGTAAGAGAATAGGTGCAATTGCTCTGCTGGATTCTGCCTACAGATCCAAACAGATCCAAATTTCATTCCTGTTCAGGCACAGCTTTTCTTCTCTTTGATTTGTGTCCAAAGCTGATGGACATGATGGGTGCTACTCAGAAGATGCTTCTGAATTGGCCCAAGCCACCACACGGGCAGCTGCTCATCATGTCCACACTGGGTGATTTTAACCATGCCACTGCACAACTCTGTGATGTGGCACTAAGACAGAAAATAAACGATCTACATGGTGAGATGCATTAAACCCACTTCACAATGTGGCAACAGACACCCTGGAAAGCAGGAATGTAGCCGTAGAGTTTGGGAAGGGGGGTACAGTCCAGTCAGGGATGTTCTCCTTGCTTCTCTCATTTAAGAAAAACAGAAGTCTCTAACCTTTATAGAATCATAGAATAGCAGAGTTGGAAGGGACCTACAAGGCCATCGAGTCCAACCCCCTGCTCAATGCAGGAATCCACCTTAAAGCATACCTGACAGATGGTTGTCCAGCTGCCTCTTGAATGCCTCTAGTGTGGGAGAGCCCACAACCTCCCTAGGTAACTGGTTCCATTGTCGTACTGCTCTAACAGTCAGGAAGTTTTTCCTGATGTCCAGCTGGAATCTGGCTTCCTGTAACTTGAGCCCGTTATTCCGTGTCCTGCACTCTGGGAGGATTGAGAAGAGATCCTGGCCCTCCTCTGTGTGACAACCTTTCAAGTATTTGAAGAGTGCGATCATGTCTCCCCTAAATCTTCTCTTCTCCAGGCTAAACATGCCCAGTTGTTCCAGTCTCTCTTCATAGGGCTTTGTTTCCAGACCCCTGATCTACTTACAGAGACGTAAGGAAAAATTGGCATTCCACCAATTGTTCAGTGAGAAGCAAAGCCTTCCGATATTCCAGCAAAGGACTGAAAAAGCACTGGGGAACTGTCCAGGTGTTTTTCAAAGAAAAATCTTTAATAAATTAAATACACAATGAACATATTAAGATGACTTCAGCTTAAGGGTTTGGCTGTTTTGCATTGGTACGCTGTGTGTCTGCGGATTCCTGGCTCTGGGGGCTTGACAGAAGTGGTTAAGAGGGGCTTTCATGTGGTGGCTGTAATTATATGCATCAGCCCTGTTTATGTGCACAGCAGGAAGACTGCAGGAAGGAAAGGGGCAGAACTGAAATGCACAGCGTGGGACACTGGAGAATGTAAAGGGACCAATAATGTGGTAGGACAGATGGACAATGTCCTCTTGCAAGAGCAGTTACTTAGCTGCATGAAAAACAGAAGCAAACCCTCAGGAGGGGATCCACACTGGTTACTCACATTGTACAGCTCGTGCATTTAGAACATGCGACACAGTACCTCAGGTGTGGACGCTCTCGCTGGGGGCTCATTTGCTTCACTGTCGCTAGAGCTGCTCTCGCTCTCAGAGTCGGAAGAACTGTCCGAGTCGCTCGTGCTTCCAGACTCCGGACTGCTGGAATGTGCCAATGCCACACTCTCAGGCTGCGATTGTGGGGCACTGCAAGCCAATACCATGGGATAAAATTAGCAACGGGTCGTAAAGATCATCTTTCTGCACTCCACCGCCCCACTTGACACAGCATCGCCCCCGGAAAAGCAGCTCAATCAACATCATGTCAAAAAGTCTTGGCATTGTTTGCTGGAAAACAAGTTGCAATTCTCCTACATACACGAAGCGCCCTGCCCCAAAAGGATGAAAACCCAAGAGTGCAAAAAACATGTAAGCAGAGAGAAATGTTGTTCAAAGGAAATGCATACTCAACCAACAGGCATGGGGGCTTCATAAAAATCGTAGAGAGACGGTTCATGTGATACAAATTGGTAGCAAAGCACAGACAATTCAGTCTGCAATCCTATACATGGTTACCTGGGAGTAAGACTCCTTGAAAACAAAGGGATTTACTTCTGAGTAGCCACTTACCGGATTGCACTATAAATGTACAGTATTTCATGTATTGGCCAAGATAAACAATGTTCCTGAGGAAAAGTGATTAAGCTCAAAATGTGTACAATGCAGCGGGCAGATTGATAACTGGAACCAGAAGGTTCGAACATATAACATCGATTCCAGCCCACTTGCATTGGCTGCCTGTATGTTTCCAAGCCCAATTCAAGGTGCTGGTTTTAACCTATAAAGCCTTACACGGCTTGGGATCACAATACCTGATGGAATGCCTCTCCCTGTGCTCAACATCTAAGGTCCTCCTCCGAGTGCCTACTCCGAGGGCGCCAACATTGTTATCTTTTCGGTGCCTTTCTCTTCTCCCAGGCATTTAACTGCATATGCTAAGTTTTTTTTAATGGACCCCAGAACTGTTGTTGTTTAAATGGATACTGTTGTTTTTATATTTTTGATGGTTTTAAATTTTGTGTACTTTTTAACGTTCACCGTTTTTAACTTTTGTAAACCGCCCAGAGAGCTTCGGCTATGGAGCGGTATATAAATTTAATAAATAACTAATATATTTTGGGATTTTTAATTTTATATTTATTTATTTAATTTATTTCATTTATATCCTGCCTTTTTTCCTGCAAGGAACTCAAGGTGGTGTACATAATCCTTTTCCTCTCCATTTTTATCCTCACAACAACAACCTTGTGAGGTAGGTTGGGCTGAGAGTCTATGACTAGCCCAAAGTCACCCAGTGATCTTCCATAGCCGAGGGGACTAGTACCCGGATCTCCCGACTCCTAGTCCAACACTTGGGCCACTATACCACACTGGCTTTGTATTTGATAATATCTTTATATTTTCTGCACCATCCTCTTTTCTTCCTCCCTCCCTTTGTATATGTTTGGATGGCAACTCCCACCAGTCCAAGCCAGCATGATCAGGGATTGTAAAAGATACAGGCCAAAATACCTGGAAGGAAACAGAATGGGGAAGGCTGGTGGAACACTTTCTCAAAGGACGATTGCCAAAGAGGTGAAATCCACAAAACAAACATCAAAACTATTCCTCAGTTTCACCCAATACAGCCAGTGAAGAAGAACCTGGGATAGATTCTTTAGAGTTCTGAGTTCTTCTGGCTGCAACTACATCAGCGCTACCAGCCTTCACTGATACCAACGCATGTAACTATACAAAACTGCTTTATTCAGAGCCATGCAGCCGCTGGATGTTCTAATCAAATATTGTCTAGTCAGTGGTCTTTAGCTGGTGGGTCACAACACCAAAATGGTTCACGAGATTAGTCCGGATGGGGCATGGCAAAGGCCATCTGACAGGAATGCTTTAAGGTGGATTCCTGCATTGAGCAGGGGGTTGGACTCGATGGCCTTATAGGCCTCCTTACAGCTCAACTATTCTATGGTTCTATGTTGGGCAATTGTGAAACTGTGAAAGTGGGTCCCATGTTGCAATTTGGGAATCCGAGGTGGGTCATGGATCAGGGCCAGTTGAAGACTCAAGTTAAAGGAAGCCAGATTCTGGCTGGACATCAGGAAAAACTTCCTGACTGTTAGAGCAGCATGACAATGGAACTATGACCTAGGGAGGTTGTGGGCTCTTCCACACTAGGGGTATTCAAGAGGCAGCTAGACAGCCATCTGTCAGGTATGCTTTTAAGGTGGATTCCTGCATTGAGCAGGGGGTTGGACTTGATGGCCTTACAGGCCCCTTCCAGCTTATTCTATGATTCTATGAATACCACTGGTCTAAGTAGTCATGGGATTGCAGTCTAAGATGGGCAGCAGCCTCCCCGCGGCTTTGGGCAGAGAGAGGCACTAGCTATTGAACCTGAGACATTATACTCCAAAGGATGAGCTCTATCACTGAACTATAGCCAGAGTGCAGAACCTCTTTCATCCTGAGGGTCAAGTTCCATTTTGGAGAAACTCTCACATTCCAGTGATGGGAAGAGCCGGAATGCAAAAGGGGAGGGGGCAAAAAACAACAACCTCAAAATACCAGCACATTTTAGGTTAAAGCTCTTACTACCAGCAACTGAGCCTTAAGAGAAGCATTTCAATGTTTCAGAGAGGAAAGAAACCCTGCATATATGCCAGGAAATCACCAAATGATCAGTGGTTGTGGGAAAGGGGTCTGATCTTCTCTGCATCCTTGCAAAGTTGGATTTGGCTCCCAGCACTGAGATTCTGCACCTCTGAACTAAAGCCTCTCTCCTACCTGTGTTAGGGGAGTAATAGCTAGCTGGGCCACAGTCATTGAAATAAGAGAGGGGGCAGACCCGTACGCTCTTCCTGTTTTCAATATTCATTTGAAATATGGGATTTGAGCCATTCAATGCTAAACTGGCAGCAAAGGAGACTACTAAGACGAGGTGTCATTACAGAAGAACTCTAGTGCCTAAACACAGCAGCCAACCCTCAAATATTTCCTACTGTGCAAATATAAGAAGTGGCGGTGGAGAAACATTAGCTCAGTTAAGCTATTTCTGTGGGTTGGTTCACACATAAGCTGCCTTGTGTATTGCTTCCTGTGTGCATATGTGATTTTGGGGGACAAATCCCACCGTGAACTGAGCTGTATGTGCAAACAGACCACAGCAGTCGGTAGTCATTTCTACAACTACAATGGTAAGCAGCTGGCTAGCAGAAGTGAATTAATTCTTTTGGTGCAACAGACTGGCCCCATTCAGAAGACACCTTAAACCACAGCTTTAACCACGGGAATAAGGCAAAAAGCCCTATTCACCATGGTTAAAGCTGTGGCTTAAGGTGTCTTCTGAACGGGGCCACTGTCAATGAACTGCGAATGTTCCTATAGTAAGCAGGCTGACCTCCATTTTATAACCCATTTATAACCCATTGCCTGATTTCAGTGCTGTTTACAACTTGCTCTTTAAACTTCCATGCTGTATTTCTTTCAGTTCCTTTTCTCTTCTCTCCTTATTTAAAATATAATTAAAACCACAATGATACAGTTGTGTGTGTGTGTGTGTGTCTATCTTACAAGCTGTTCTCTCCCTCCCCCCTTTTTTTTAAAAAAAAGAAAGAGTTCAAACTCCAGTAATAATCATTTGGAATATATTTATTGTGTGTCTTCTTAAAATTTAGAAGGACAAATTATTTAAATAGACAAACTTTCCTTTATAGACAATCTTGCCTGCAGTGGGATGTTTTGCACAGCTTTCTGCTAGTGCCAGGTTTACCATTATGGAGAAAACTGCAGTTTAAAAAGGGGGATAATTATCAGTGTCAAGTTTAGGCATCATTATGCAAATCACCGCTTTAACATCTTAGTGGGAATCAGGTCACTTTAGCCTGTATTTAAAACTGCCCAATCTATCCTGAAGGATGCTTGTCTGATACTGTTTAAAACAGCAGAGACACAGTAGCACTTATGTGTCCTATAAGTGTTTCTATCGAGCAGAGAAACGTTATACACTTCTCTGTGCAGTTAAACAACTTAGAAGTTAAACGTTTATAGTTTAAGTGCTTTTACTGCACTTTGCTGTTTAAAATGTTTACAACATATGATTTGTTTTTTTAAAAAAACTTTTAACAGGACGGGAGCACCTGTACTTTTTTGTTAAAGCCAATGAGATCCAGTTATTGATCAGCACTTCAAGGGGAAAAGTAACAGACCTGTTATTTAGATGTTTAATGTTCAACACTTAAATGTTTAAGTCCTGAATAACTGCAGTGTCTTGTTCCCATTTTCATATGCAATGCTAAATACGGATTTTATTCATGGGTAAATGCCATTAATGTAAAAAGGAGTAGCTGAAGAATGAATAAATCCAAGAACTGGGATTTCAGAAGTGGCACAGTAGACAGTAGTACATTGGACATGAACTGGGAAGATGCACGTTAAAATCCCACACAGCCATGAACCTCACAGAGAGCACAAACCTGGCTGGCTGAGGCATGCTGAGAATTGTAGGACTTTTTCCTGTCTAAACATCCATAGGATTACGCCCTTAGTGGTGTTGGCCTGGACTCAATCTTTCAGTCTAACCCATCTCATAAGACTTGTTAAAAGGCACGAGAACTCTACTAGAAAGAAGGTGACAACCCTAAGACCCAGTGAAAGGCTAACTCCCTGTAAAGTGTGGGTTATAAATTGGGAATCAGCCCTGTGGATGGATACCCACTCCATTTCTTCATTCTCCCGTGACAATTCTCCCTTTCTTTCTTGGCGTTAACTGTGGCTCTGCATTTCATATGTTCTGATGCAAACCATGATCCTTCCTAAACCAGAGACGGAAGCCACAGTTTGAAGTGGTTTTTGCAAAACATGATTATGACAGATTCTGGCTTATGTTGATGGTGGTTTGCTGTTCAGTGCACATGCAATGCAAACCCATGGTTAATGAAAACAAAGGGAAGTCAAGCTGGAGAAGGAGCACGATTCATTGAGAATGGATCCTGATTTTCAAATCATGGTTTTCAACAAGATAGTGTTACTCCTGCACTAGTTTGATCTGTCAGTAAGCTTCTAGACTGCTCCTGAAAACATTGTGCATACTTCTGAATATACACCATTCACATTTGTCTTCCTCCCTGGAGTCCAGGTTGGAATACACAAGGTTACTCCATTTTATCTTCACATTCACCCTTGTGAGCTAGATGTTCAAGAAGCCAATGAATCTTAGCCAATACTTTCCTGCACACTCTTGTAATCAAAGTAGTATGGTCAAGCACCCCAAGACAACATTTCTCCAGGCTTTGCCTATTTATGCCACCATCAAACCAGCCTTCCAAGTAATCTGTGAAAAGTTTAGCCAGTCTCACTCTGAGCCAGGTCACATGACACGGCAGCCCATCATAGGTTACGGCCACGTGCTGGATGCCACAGTAGCTTGCTGTGTCATCCGAACCAGGCCAATCTCTCTTCTTAACATCTCACCCAACTAAAACACCTTCCACAAGAATGTTTGTTTATGTACATAAAACACACAGATCATGTCTGCCCACCCCATCCCTGGTATTCTCGATATCACTTGCCAAAGCAGCCGTACCTTGGAGGAGTTGACGAAGAAGATGGCTTATCGGAAACCTGATCAAGAAAAAACACAAAACAAAACAAAAAAGGAGGGAACAAGAGAAGGTTATCTTAAGCAGCAAAGAGAGAACATAAAGATTTAAAAAGAGTATTCTGTGTATTTTGCAGGATTAAGAGTTTTATATACACACACTGACTTGGTCATCTTCACCATCTTCACTATCGCTGATCTGAAGATCGTCGTGAAGCGTTCTGAAAAAGAAAAGAGGTTGCCAATGCAGATTTAATGGTTGAAATTGTTGTCATAAACTCTTGCCCAGAAAATACAAGTTTATTCATGGGCAATGTTCTCAGTTTTCTATTCAGTGTTCTCTATTTGGTTTCTGAAGTCTAAGCTCATCTACACTCAACGTATTTCTCAGCTTGGAGAAGCATTTTGTGTTTAGCTGAACTTGGGCTCAAGTTTGTCTAAGCACAGTATTTTTTTTCTTGGGAAATAGTCTGCATTGAACACAGGTGCACTGAACTTTCGCACTGCAAAAAAGGCCAAGCTGAACCATTTCCTCTCCAGAACAAGAGGGCTTCATGCTCCCCAGGACTCCAATTATGAAAACTAATAGTCATTGTCATAATGGGAGGCTCACAATGTACGCTTCCGGGAACAGCATCATGCAAGTTGTTCCAAAGAATTCTGCCCGGCAGAATAGGACCCTCTCCTGGTTGTTCAAAGCAATTATCTCCTTAAAGCTGGCCACGAAATGAAGGACAGTTTAATGAGTATTCATGTCTGTTGCCAGCCAAGTTTCATAAACCTCAGTAACTCGAGATGAACAGAAGAACCATCTAGTAACAGAAGTGATGAGCGAAGGGGAAGAGGCAACAAATGATTTCGTAAGGATATTGTGCTCTCTGTTCTTTTAAGAAGAGGGGAAATTAATTAACTAATGATAAAGATGGGTGGTTTAGGAAGCTATTATGAGTTCTATGGCATAATATATACAATAATTTAGATTCAGAGTGTTCCTTCCATTCACAGAAGGGGAAACTGAGGAAAGTTTAGATTATACTCTGTTTTTCCTTAAAACGAAAGAACCAAAAACACAGCAATTCAACTTCACTACCTCTCCGCAGACGGAGAAAAGACATAAATTGAGTACCAGAATTCCCCTCAACTACTACTTAGTAAAATCAAGAAAAACTAAATCTGATATTTGCAGGAAAACTTCAGAATCACAAAGCTGAATTAATACCGCAAAGTAAAATAAGAACCATTAAGAAATATCACCTTAATGGGATTTTAAAACGTTTCGTCTGATAATAAAACATAAAGGTTTTTTTTTCTCCTAACAACTATCCTTCTTGTCCTCAAATGAGTTAATAAGGACTTTTTTTTTTCATTTGTACACCACAGATTTTACTTAGAAAGTACATCCAGTTACTTCTCAAGATACTGAAATATATCCACTTTGGGGTGGATCCTGGCAGCTGCTTAATACCAAACAAACAATGCTACCAAGAGTCAGGAGGAGGAAGTGATAGGTAACCAAATCCAAACAAAACTACCGGAGGAACAGGATTCTTAGCCAGATAAAATCTTATTTTTTGCAGCTTGCAAACCGGTACTCATAGATGAACAGAATCACCTGTAATTTCTCTGTGTGTGCATACAGTGTACACACAGTCTGGGCTGGCCATGTGTCCTCTTTTACAGAGAGATGTCCTCTCTTTGAAGGACTGCCAGAAGACATCCCCATATTTTAAAGACACCCTCTACACCGCATTCGTTTAAAGTTTAAAAAAAAAACTATCAGAAGGAAGAGATGGGCCTTGAAGTTATCTATCAAAAGCACCTGGCAGTAGCCTGAGTAAGGTATACATCTCACCTGGTCACAGTATTCCACACAATGGTGTGATGTATTTCAATTATAATAATTTCTAAATTTGCATCTATACATATATTTTTGGGACTATTCATACTTGGCCATGCTAACACACACACACACACACACACACACTATATATATATGGTCTACTTTTCACAAACAGTAGATGAGGAGGCAAAGCTGTTTCGGGGCTGTATGTCGGACTGCAAGTGGCTTCCAATAAGACTGGAGACTCAGCCATACAAAACCAAACAAAACTCAGATGGAAAAATAGCAGATGGAAAAACAGCATTTCCATGAGAAAGTTTATAGCCTATATGCATCACGCACCTATAATTAAAACTGTGCCTCTCTTGTTTTGTTCTTTTAAAGTATTTTATTTCCAATAAAATGGCAATGATAACTTTTATGTTAATCAGAACCACCCCCCTCATTTGGATAAACCAATGGCTTTAATTGCATTTACTGAGTTAACAGCTCATTGAAAGGGTGGGAAATAAATCCCTAAAACAAACAAATACTAAGAATAAACAATAACAGCAAACTAATATCATGCATAACACAGGAAGGGAGATTGTTATTAATTTTGCACTTTGATGAGCATTATCAATCTATAGTTCTACTATTTAGGAAGTCTTTAGCTGCCAGTTAGCTACACAGAGCTGCTTAATACATTTCAAACAATAGACACTGGGTTCAAATTTCATTGGGTTCCCATTTTTGGTTTTGCACTAGCAAGAATTAGCAAGGGAATGGACCCGGTTCTCAGTTTATTAAAAACATAACTTACTGTAAGTAAGGCATCAAAATATAACACAGTGCCTGTGATTTTAAAAAGTACACATTTGTTATGACAAAGGAGTGCGTTGCTCAGGATTTTAAGATTATTTATTTATTCATTAAAACATTTGTACGTTGCCCTATATCACAAGGATCTTAACAGTTTAATCAAATATGCTATTTCCTAAACATTTTCTTGTTACCAAAGATGTCTCATCTTAATAGTCTAAAACAAAGGTGAGGAACCATTTTGGACCCAAGACTCAACTTCCAATCTTGGAAGGATTGCAGGGGCCACACTCCACAGGTGGTTGAGGCCTAAAAAAAGGGCTTGGCTACAGTCAAAAGTGGATGGAGCCAATCTTTTTAATATTTTGAGTTTACTAATCTATTTTGGTTTAAGTCTTACCAAATTTACACTAAGAGTAGGAGTCTGCTGGGTATGGCCTCCACCTCCCCTTCGATTCACTCCTATCTCCCATTGCGGCTATGTACTGTAGTGCTATTGTTGTGGCCTCTTCTATTCTCCATTACAAGTTTTTGGAGGAGGAGGAGGAGGATGTGATGATTTATTACATTTGTATACCACCCCATAGCCAAAGCTTTCTGGGTGGTTTACATAGGATAAAAACACTTAAAACAATATACAAAAAAATTTAAATCACAACAACATACAATTTAAAGCCACAAAAACATACCCAGGCTCTTTACATATTGCTAAATGCCTGGGAGAAAAGTCTTGACCTGGTGCTGAAAAGATGACAATGTCAGCGACAGGCGGGCCTCGTCAGGGAATTGTTCCACAATTGGGGGACCACCCCTCTCTCTTGTTGCTGTCCTCTGAGCTTCCCTTGGAGTAGGCACCCGAGCTTCCCTTGGAGTAGGCACCCGGAGGAGGACCTTTGATGTTGAGTGTAGTGCATGGGTAGATTCATGTCAGGAGAGGCGTTCTGTCAGGTATTGTGGTCCCAAGCCATATATCTGGTGGACTTAATGACACTGACCATTGCAGTTGTCTTTCCAAGTTCTAATCTGCTAATCTGGAATAAAGGAGGATTTTAGGAAGACTTAGCTTTGAGAAGAACCGCACACAGCAGTAGATTGTTCCAAAGAGAGATAGATACTCTTTTCTCAGTGCACGTTTCCTAAGTGCTGAAAAATCTTCAGGCACCATTTGCAGAACTCAAGAAGAGCTAAATTGTGGTTATTTTTGCCTTCAGTTCAGTGGTGGCTTGCATTTCCATGGACTTCCTGTTGGGAATTCCTGGGGTGCATCACTTGCTTCAACACTGGAAGCGCCTTCTCGGTGATAGCCGCCTGATTATGGAACCATTTCCCTAGCAACACCCACATGATGCCAACATTGTTACCTTTTTCGGTGCTAGGTTAAGACCTTCCTCTACAATCAGGCATTTGGCAGTATATGAGGATGTTTTTCATTCAGATCCTGGATTTCTTATTGTTGACTGTTAAAATTGCTTAGATGTGTGCGCACACAGTGTTTATACGTTTGTATGTAAAAGTTTTTTATATTATGTACAATTTTTAAAAAAGGTTTTTAATTGTAAACTGCCCAGAAAGCTTTGGCTATTGAGTGGTATAGAAATGTAATAAATGAAGTGAAATGCAAGGTGTGGTAAAAATTGGTCTCGGAAAATTGGTTGCTGAATATCTCAAGCAAGAATGTGTGCTCTACTGTGTACGCGAACAACGACTGTTTTCTATTTTCAAAGGGTTGGGGAAACAACCTGTCTGGCCACTTTCCAGAATGTTTTCCACAAACCTAACTGTGTTTCAAATGCTCTTATATGAGAGAGGAGTTGATGACACCAAACTGTTTGGGCCTTAAAGTTTCAGATTCAGCTTTGAAAGGTACCCAGTGATAACTGCCAAGAAACACAGGTGACACAGATACTTTGGATCACTTTGTTGGGGCATATCTCTTCCCTCTGCCTTCACTGAGACTTTTACTTCGTTCCTCAGTGCGTAGAAGAAACGCTTCAGCCTATTTCCACGGCTCAGCCAGCACATTTCACAGCAATAAACCGAATCCCCGTACTCTGCTTCAAGCTGTGTCAATAGGTCCTTGAACTGGCGGCAGTTTGGTGCCCTAGTTTTGATAAACTTGATGCAAGACACCACTGTGGATACGATCCCTTTCATTCTCAAGGACTGCATACAAAATGAGCCATGTTGCTTACGTCAGTCGCCTCATCCGCAGCCAAAGAATGGAATACAAACTCAGAAGCAGAGCCTTTCAGAGATAGTACAGTGTTTTCAAATGACTTCACTTTCTCAAGCGTCAGCAGAGATGTGGTCGCAAGTGTGCAACCCTTCACATGTGTACCCTCCATTTGAGGGCTCTGTCTTTTGCGATACGTTTACTGACAACATAACTGGCTTGCAGAACAGGTTAGTTCCATCCTGGGTTTCACAAACAGGTCTCACTGTAACTCTAATCTCTTTCTGAGTGCTGCTATTTGGCCAGTGTGCACCTTCCCTTTCATTTCTTCATGCTTTCTCTGTCTGGTGTTGTAGTGCCTTGCCAAGTTTGCTTTCTTCATAACAGTTACAGGTTCACCACAAATGAGGAAAACGGGATACACACACACACAGGTAAGTCAGCCCTCTTTAAATGTGCCCATCTTTCTAAAAACGTGGTGCAGCTTTATGTGAACTGCCCAGAGAGCTTCGGCTATTGGGTGGTATAGAAATGTAATAAATAAATAAATAAATAAATAAATGTTTACTCAGAAGTAAGCAAACGCAAAATACAGGGAGCAAATCTCACTTTCTTAGCAAAGCACAGAAGAGAAGCCTCCCCCCCCCCCCATGCGTTGGCTGTGATGGCGTAATCCATAGTAAGCAACACATTTACTCATAAATAAAATGCAACAAGCAAGCCAGAACACTGCGCAGTTTTATGAACGTTAAAAACATAAAAACACAAGAAGAGCCATGCTGGATCAGACTAAGGGTCCATCTAGTCCAGCACTCTGTTCACACAGTGGCCAACCAGCTATCGGCCAGGGACCAACAAGGCAGGACATAGTACAACAGCACCCTCCCACCCATGTTCCCCATCAACTGGTGCACACAGGTTTACTGCCTTGAATACTGGAGATAGCACACAACTATCAGGGCTAGTAGCCATTGATTGCTTTCGCCTCCAGGAATTTATCCAACCCCCTTTTAAAACCAACCAAATTGGTGGCCATCACTACATCTTGTGTTAGTGAGTTCCATAATTTAACTATGATCTGGGTGAAGAAGGACTTCCTTCTATTTCTCCTGGATCTCCCGCCAATCAGCTTCATGGGATGACCCCTGGTTCTAGTATTTTGAGAGGAGAAAAATGTCTCCCTATCCACCTTCTACACACCATGCATAATTCTGTACACCTCTGTCATGTCTCCCCTTAGCCTCCTTTTTTCCATGCTAAACAATCCCAGTTGATGTAACCTTCCCTCGTAGGGGAGATGCTCCAGCCCCTTGATCATTTTAGTTGCCCTTTTCTGGACTTTTTCCAGCTCTATGATATCCTTTTTTAGGCCTTGCCTCCACTACACCAACAATGGGGAAGCAAGTAAAATAGGAATTAAGAGTTTATTGTTGGTCTCCTCAATTTCCCCCCCCCTAGAAAATGACCCATTCATGGCCACTCTTTCACTACTCTTCCCAGGGAACTCTGTAGCTAGTGGGAAAAGTCAACACAATGCAATGGAGAACTCCATGAAGCCCTCCACATAACACAACGGTTGTGCAGGAACTCTCCTCTGCACAGCATGGATATTCAGTGTGGAGTGTATTCCAAAAATACTCCACCGTGGGGTGGAGTTTTCCTGCCAGACAACACATTTCTCAGCGGTGGTCAGAAACATGTTGTCTGAACTGAGCCAGTGTCAAACCACTGGCTCATGAAGGTCAGTACTGCCTACATTGGGCAACCTTTTTGTCTGATGGATACATTTGGAAACTTGAGAAACCATCCTGGGCACAACCATAAAATTAAGGTGGCTCCTACTTTGCTTTGATGCAATCCCAGCTGCCAGTAACATAATATACAAAATACTTTTTTCAGAAAATTTAAAAATAAAAATTGGGAGGAGTGCAGTGTCTCTGTGGGCACCACAGATAGTATCTGGGGGCACATTTGTGGCCACAAACACCACGTTGCCTATCCCTGGCCTACAATGATGGATAGTGCCTTTCCAAAGCTTCAGACAAGAGTTCTTCCAGAGATTCTACCATTCTACCCAGAGATGCCAGCAACTGAATCTGTGAACTTTTGTATGCAGGTATGGATGGCCTCTCTCGGTTTTAGGCTACCTATTGCCAAGCGAAGTTTTGAATCCGGGATTTCTGCTTTAAAGCCTGTATCTTACACTAGCTGTTCTTAGATTATAATCACTCCCACTATACAGAAAACTAGCTGGAACTTACCATTACAGCTACTGTATAAAAATAAATACAGGCTTTGCAGTCTTTCTGTCCCCTAGATTTGCCTACAATCATATGGGACAAAACAATTCTGCACCACAGACAAGGTACGGCTCCTGACAGCAAAACCTGTCCCTCGGTAAACCTCACTTAATGTAAACACATCCTAATGAAGTTTGGTCCTTCGGCATTTGTGGTGTACAATGGATCCTATTATGTAAAGGAAGAGATCTATCAAGGGATAATATCAGCATAACCAGAAACCCTGGAGGGCAAAACTCTACATTACAGAGAGCTAATAATAAGGTTCTCCACATGAATATCCCTTTTCTTCCTGGTTTTACAGTACTGGTTCTACAGAATTATGCAACAGCAGGCACAGAGTTGTCAAACAGAGAGAAGTACAAACATTCACAGCAATTGTGGAACAATACAATGAATGCCAAAAGCAAACTGGAGATATTTTTTTAAAAAATGCCTTGCGTTTTGTCTGGGTGCAAGATATTTCATTTGAATGCGTTCCTGCAATAGTTGAATGCAGTGTTCGAGAAAACATTATTTCCTTTGCTAGATTCTCAAACCAGGAATCAAAACGTTATGTTGGCAGCAGGCCATTTGAAATTGTGATCAGAAATCTGTGACTAGCAGATGCATCCAACCAGGTAACTGGAGAAGAGAACTGGAAGCATGTGAATACCAGGTACCAGGCTATTTTATTTTTATTTTTTATTTATTACATTTTTATACCGCCCAATAGCCGAAGCTCTCTGGGAGGTTCACAAAAATTAAAAAATTAGTTCACTTATATCCTACCTGGGTTTCCCAGGTGATCTCCCCTTCAGATCTTCTAGATCTGATTAGCTAAATTATGTTCCCTCTAACCATGCCCTGAGCAAGGCATGCTACAATTCCCACAGCTGTTGTGAGCTGACCAACACAATATGCAGCATCCTAGTGCCAGTTTGTTGTTTATCAGCAACAGCTACACCGTACATAATCACTGCTAATAATGTGATTGTCACCAACAGTAGTTTCTGTGAATTTCTTTCTGACCTCAGTGTTTACCACCACTACCACCCCCACAACAATACCATATGTACAGCATAGAAAGCCTGACGCTCATAATGCTCTATGCATCAGATGAAGTGGACTATATTATGCCAGAATAAATTTATTAGTCTTTCATGAGCCATAAGGCAGTTTTTGATGGTAAAAAACTCCACACAGGTCCCATCAACAAACCAGCACATTTAGAGGGAAAGCATTAGTGTAGTCTAATTCAAGCTATGCTAGTTTACTATATGCAAGGAGCTTTATATAGAGAGAAAAAATTTAAAAAAATATGACCTCTCATCTGCACTCTTAAGTGGTACAGTCTAGAATTCTGCAACCTAAGTCTTCATGATGCATAGAATAGCTAGGCAGCAGCTCAAAAATTGCCCATCCTTATCACTGCCATGCTAGCAATCCACGTTGCTGTCATATGCATGACCATGTGGTTCACATGGTACCTCCTCCACACAACTGGGGGAAGATAGGAACCTGAGGATACACTCATGCACAGGGAACCACATGTTTGAATCAGCTCTTAGTTTGAGGAGCTATTATGAAAGAGTTACTGCCTAACCCAACTTGCAAGTAATCTGCTATTGAAAAAGAAACCTTAATGTGGTTTTATTATCCAAGATGAAGGCGTTGGGCTCAAAATAAACCCCTCTTGAAAAGAAGATGTCATTATGTGGGAAGTTTGTGAGGACTACATCTATTATCCAAAGATGGCACCATTTATTTTTCCATTATCTTATGAAAGGCTTCTTCCAGAAAGATGGACAGACACAAATTGCCTCTGTTTGCATATTATTAATAGCTTCCAGATAAACTATTAATAACACAGCAAGAATCTTGCATCTGATGAATTGTTCCCAGGAAGAAAGGAAAGATACTTAAAGCTTCATGGATGAGTCACATTTCTACCTGGCACACGAGAAGAACATTGCCTAAGCAAGGACTTCAAAACACTTACATACTTTGATTAATTTAAGGCCAGATTTAATTAAAAACAACCATGACAATCTTCTGATTTACATCTTGAGTTTTAATTCCCCCCCCCCCAACCAAACTGCTCAGGACATACCACAACCAAAGAAAGTTAAGCATTTTGAAATTAGGCTCATGCTTAGCTCTGCCACCAGTACCAATGCAACTTCTTAAGTGTCTTTTTTGCTAAGTGTAAGCCGCTCAGAGAGCCTTTTTTGGCTGAGGAGCGGGGTATAAGTATGATAAATAAATAAATAAACTTCGAAGTGTTCAACTTTGACTGCATCACAACCAGTAAATGTTTCAAATAGTTTATTATCTTCATTTGGAATTTTGGGGCATATCTAAAAGACTGTATTCTCCATTATGAGCCTGCCCGTGCTTTGAGATCTTCTGGAGAAGCCCTTCTTTCAGTCCCACCATCTTCACAGGCACGCTTGGTGGGAACATGGGAGAAGAGGGCCTTCTCGATGGCTGTTCCAGTGCTTTGGAACTCTCTTCCTGGGGAAGCTAGACTGGCACCCTCCTTGATGGGCTTTCAGAAGCAGGCAAAAACCTGTTTGTTCCAGCAGGCCTTTGAAGAATAATCTGGCCCTCCTTCTATGGTAAGGACTTGTAAAGTTTATGTTTTAATATTGTAATTTATTTATTTTTTTATTTATTTTTTAAAATTTGTTTGTACATTTCTTTTCCTAGGTTTAAAATGTATATATTTTAAATTTTTTAAGGCCACCTTGAGGCCTAGTACTGGGCAAAAGGCGGGATACAAATAAATAAATAAATATAATAATAATAATAATAATAATAATAATAATTATGATGTAAGTGTAATTTTTAGATCTGTGCATATTGCCAAGAAGACATTGGAAAAGCAACTACGAAATGTTTTTAAAAGATATCCCAGATGCTGTATTTTTTAAATCTGCAGGGGCTGCAGAAAAACCATGCAGTTATCTTTGGAAATCAATTATTTAAAAGGAAGGGAAGTCTCTCTCTGTGTGTGTGTGTGTTTACAAGTAGAAGTGGTCCCTAAAACCGCACATACGTAATAGGAGCATCCTAACAAAATGAAAAAGCAAATCTCTCCTAGGCACCCCCAACCAAAGAGAATGAACTTGCCACCTGCTCTTGTAAACAACAAAACCTGTTTCCATTCCAGCAAAGCCAGGTGCTAAACTTAAGGGCCGAGCTCAAGAATGAAAAGCCCTCTGGGAAATTCACGTTTGCTCTGTAAAGCTGCATGCTTAATTTGGGCACACAGATGCAGAGGGATTTTAGTCTCTAATTAACCAGCACAAATGCTGCTTGTTTTCAGTCGGCTACGCTGCGTAACGCGAGTGACTCAAGGTGGCTGGCGTTTCAGACAGTCACGTGCATTTTAAGAGAAAGGAAGTAAAAAGAAAGGAAAAAGAAAGAGCACCATTGTATTGAGCAAAACACGCACACGCACACGCACAAAACAGAGCTGTATTCTCATTAATTAAAAAAATAAACAAACATGAGACACAGACATCATTAAGTCCCTAGTCCAAATGGTGCTTATTCTGTTTATATCTCAATCTTTGGGAGACTGTCATTTATTCCACATGTCTGTGATGTAGACGATCTTGTTAACTGCTGATAAAAGTTTTCCTTGGCAAGGGAAGGCAGAACTTTCTTCAGTATTGGCTGCTGTTGTAAGATGGGTATTAACCAACCACCTGATGAAACATAGCAGTATCCAAGGACTACGTTCCATGTTCAGACAGAATTGCAACAGGACTCAGGCAGAAACACTGGAGCCGTTAAACACCAGACCAAAAACCCTCCAGGGGAATTAGTCCCATTATTCTGATTCTGGCAGGGACAGAAGCTGATGATTCACAGAAGACGCAAGCAATGTGGAGCAATCCACCTTCATCATCAGATATAAAGAAATTGGCTTCAGTCCTGGAGGTGTCATATTCCTCCAAAACCAATTGTCACTAATTATATGGATTTAAGATGGTCCATTGGGGAAGGAGAAAGGCAGAAGGAGCAAAATGAGGCACAGAAATAACAAGTTCAACTCCATTTTGCCTTGAAAGGATTTTTATGGTTCATAGTTCAAAAATATAGGGGTGATCTTCCACATTTGACGCTTATTTACAAGGAAAAGTGTGGCACTGACACTGCTCCTGCCTCATAGAGAGCCACTGTAGCACAGTGGGGTTAAGAGACTGAGCCACGCAAGGGAAAGTTTGCAGTGCCTCCACCAGACGGCCTTAGACATACTGGTCCCTCAGTGATACCCTGATTATAA
This sequence comes from Elgaria multicarinata webbii, assembly GCF_023053635.1. Classification (NCBI taxonomy): domain Eukaryota; kingdom Metazoa; phylum Chordata; class Lepidosauria; order Squamata; family Anguidae; genus Elgaria; species Elgaria multicarinata. The sequence goes on along the minus strand of NC_086180.1, from coordinate 18,557,776 downwards.
TTACTCTCACCCACATTACAGGGCTGTTGTATGTGCTAGCATTCGAAAACTCTATATAAAATGTGGAGAATTAACACTACTACTGTTATACGGTAGGATCCAACGTACAAAGAAGGATGAAGAGATGCTTGCAACAGGTGGAAAACCTATGACTGTATTTCTTTTTCTTCACTACATTGGGGTGCATACTATTTAGCTGGAAAAATTGCAGAAATTTCAATTTCTCCTGACCGTACACAAACATACCCCAAATGTGTAAGCGTGAACTGTGCATGGCCATGTTGCACAATCTGCAACACTGAATCCTAAACAACGGAACTTTCATCCTTCGGGGGGGATTTTTTAGGTTCAATACTAGCATTGTTTAGAAGGAAGTAGAGGAGATCTGGAAGGATTTTCCTAGGCTCTGAAAGCGGAATTGCCTCATTCTATGTAGTCATGCGGCTCTCTTGTTGCTTTAAGATTTATTGTCCCTGCTCCTTCACCCTCCAACTTCCTAAGAGTTCTGATATTTTATCCGCAACTTACAGTGGCAAACAACACTACACATTCCATGTAAGCTGGAAACCATTTATGAACAGGGCTTGTTCACAAGATGTCAAAATTAAGGGCCTTACAGGCCAATTTAATCTTGTAAACTGCCTTGAGTCCCAGTACTGGGAAAAAGGCAGAAATACTACTACTACTACTACTACTAATAATAATAATAATAATAATAATAATCAGAATAGCTCAAATAGTAGCGGCAACTTATCGAAAGCAGCAAACACTATCTATAATAAAAGCTTTGGGAGGGGGAAAGAATTAATATACAACCACCACTGCAAAGTTAGCCTAGTTTAATTAGAAACTGGAACAAGATGAACCCAATACAAAACAAGGGCTTTCTGGCTATTGCTTAGGGACAATGTATGATGATATTAATGTTTTTGCTCTGAAGGCTTCGTCTGATCTGGCCTTTTTTTAATTATTATTTATTTCCACACTTCATGAAATGGGAAATAATCTACTCATCATCATCTTTTGAAATAACCATTTGGGATAAAAGTTCTTAGAAGCATCTACCTCACCATTTTGGGAAACAGAATGCTGAGCTAACTGGCTGTTTGCCTAGTCCAGCAGAGTCCGTCTTATGGCTCATATCACCCCATGTACCTGATCAATACGATTTTCATCAGGGCCCCTTTTCTGGGTTCTACCACCATCAGAGCTTAGGTTGGGGTGGTGACTGGAGAAAGGGCCTTCTTGGCAGGAACACTCCCCATCTGGAATGCCCTCCCTTGGGGAAGCTTACACGGCACCTACTTTCAGGTCTGTTTGGTGCCAGCTGGATTCTCTTAAACGGTTAATTTAAAGTGTTGTTCTTGTGGTTTTGGCTTGGCTTGCTGATTTGCTGCTTCTGTGTGTCTGTTTATGAGAAGGCCAAGGCCAAAACCCAGCCCTCTGGGGAGGTTGAATATAGTCCTCTGAGGAGAAGGGGGAGGTTGAATACAGTCCTCTGAAGGTCTCCAGAAGACCATTTCCGCTCCCCCATTTCCTCTAACCATTGAAAATTTGGTTGTTTCCTGGCTTTTGTACAAGCTTTTCCCCACTCCAAAAGTTGAAATGCCTCTCCTAAAGCTTAATTACTGGGCCAAGAGATTTATGCAACAATATGGTGGTATTTTTTTGTTATTTTGGCCGCATCTATCACTGGAACGCCCCCTCCTCCCCGAGAGCTTCTTCAAAATGAAATTTGTCCCTTGGGCTTAAAAAGGTTCTGCATCCCTGGTTTATGTTGATTTCTATTGTATTAATTTATTCTTTAAGTATTTGCTGCTCAAGTAGTTTACGTTGCATGGCAGCTTATAAACAGTCTAAAATGAATAAATGTGTTTTAGGGGTGGGATGGGGAGAACAGCAGCTACGTCAGGAGAATTTGTGAAATTAACTACGTGGTACCAGTGGCTAATAGTGATGGTAGCTAAATCTACTCGCCACCAAGCCATATACCTATTCGCACCAAATAACTTGGGACCAGGATACCTAGCAGACCGCCTTCCTAAATATATACCAAATAGACTCCTAAGTTCTTCACAGGAAGCCTTATTGGTTGTTCTGTGACCAATAGAACGTTGCCACATAATATCGTGAAAGTGGGACTTCTCAGTAGCGGCACCCACCACCATCTGGAACACGCTGCCATGCATGGTTGAAGAGGCAGAAAATGTGGCAAGCTTCAAACACCTCTTGAAAACATATTTACAGAAGCTTTCCCTGTTCTGTAAGGGACTGCGACATGCCCTACTGTTTTGTTTTCTTTGTTGTAATGCCTTTATTATTTTATGTAGTTTTTAATGTTGATTTATATATGCATTTTAGTGTGAACCGCTTAAGAGATTTCATTATATTTAGCAGTATAGAAATATTATAAATAAACAAACAGAGCCTCTGAATGCCAGTAACTGACATGTTATGACTGTTAACGGGTTTAAAAGAGCATGTTTATTTTTCCATCAGAACGTTTGGTTTTATATACATGCACATTTATTCAGTTAAACAAATAAAACTCGCACAATTGGTCATATGGTTAAGTATTTTTTTAACCCAGAGATATCACTATTTAAAACTGAAATGGGAACTTGCCTTTCAGGATATTGGTTTTGAAATAGTGTGAACAGGCCTGGATCAGACGCATTTTTTTCAGAATCGTAAAGACAGTCCAAGTTCTGTATTTTAAATAGCCAAGTGAACACAATGCAAACGCAATGCAGCATATCTCAATTCAAACAGACCTACTGACACTCTTTTTCAAGCTGCACTTGGGTGGGCTAGTCCTCTTTATTCATTAGAAAGCTTTTAAATTATTCTTATCTGAAGCCCAGAAGCTATCAGTCTTGTCATCTGGTCAGGCTAACCTTGCAGAAGAATTTCATTACTCAACAATACTTATGGAAAAACTACCCTAATTAGGCTAATCAATCATGTACTGCTTTTACTTTTAACTAATCGTACAATTAAATTGGTGGAGGCAGTTGAGCCAAAGAAATGTTCCATACCATGTTTTCTACATAGGTAATCCTTCCATGTATTGTATATACATCTTTACCTGTCATGAGTTTACCTGTCTCCTTTTTACCACATGTACCCATAGCTCAAAGTCATGATTTGTCAATTGCTTCCCAACATGTTTTAAAGTTCTTTAAATTCCATATCCTCCAATTGTATCCCATGAAGTCCAATTTGACTGGAAAGGCTCCTTCTATGCAGCTTATGTACTTGAATTTTCATGAAGACTTCAGAAATACTATCAATAATACAGACTTACTTGACTAAAGGCCCTGCGAGAGTATAGCAGTGTTTTAAATGGAAACCAAGGGCTCATCTACACCAAGCAGGATATTCAACAATAAAAGCGGTATATAAAAGGCAGGAGCCACACTGCTACTTTATAGCAGTATTGAAGTGCACTGACAACTGTTGGGGCCCATTGACACATACCATATACAGCTTTCATACCACTTTCATCGTGGAATATCCTGCTTGGTGTAGATGAGCCCCAAAACAAATTAATTCACAGCCAATGTGGCATTGTAGATGCAGGACTAGTTCAGATAATTATATTTTTGGCTTAATTATGAATGATATTAACAAACCTTGTGTTCATAATGCACGTGCCCCTGTCCTCCTCCCTTCTCAATGTGTTGCAATTAAACCCAGAAATTGCCTACAGAATTCAAGGTCATAAGAACATAACAAGAGCCTCACTGAATCAGACTAAAGTCCTATCTAGGGCAGCATTCTGTTCACACAGTGGCCAACTAGACTTGTGTGGGAAACCCATAAATAGGACATGGGTGCAATATCATCCTCCCGCCCATGTTCCCCAGCATCCAAATTGGTGGCTATCACTACATCTTGCGGTAGCGGATTCCATAGTTTAACAATGAGCTCTGTGAAGAAGTACTTCCTTTTATCTTTCCTGAATCTCCCACCATTCAGATTCACGGGATGACCCCATCTTCCAGTATGCACCATGCAGAATTTCGTACACCTCTATCATGTCTCCCTGTACTCACCTTTCTCTAAGCTTTTGAGGTCAATCCAATAAAACTGTTTAGCAGCACATTCAGGTCACACAAAAGGAAGCACTTCTTCACACACCATGGAATTGGTTTGTGGAACCCACTGCCACAAGACATGGTCATGGCCACTTGCTTAGATGGCTTTAAAGGAGATAAGACAAATTCATGAAGGACCTGCTTATCAATGGCTACTTGTCATGGTGTCTATATAGGATCTCCAGATTCAGAAGCCTGTATACCTCTGTGAGGTCTATTGCTTTTAAACTCTGCTTGTGGGCTTCCAAGAAACAACTGATTGTGGGAGGCATGATGATGAATTAAGTGGACCTTTGGTCTGATCCAGCAAGGCTCTTCTTATGAGGCCTATAGATAAGGCATTACCCTTCTCAACCTCAGTTTATCATCTGTAAAATGGGAGCATTGGAGAAAAATCACTGAATAGTTATTATGATGTAGGCCAAGATTATGAAGTATTTTGAAAACTAAACACAAAATGTTGTTATTTTAAAAGATGCAAGCCACCCTTCAGCATTATGTAATAATTCTTTCTAAGAAAAATGCACATTAATAAGAGTTCTATAAAGCTATATAAACAGTAGCAGGGACTGGAACATTTCAGAATATTAGAAAGCTCAAAGATTAAATAACTATTTCATGTTTTCTTGACAATACACAAACTGTTATTTAGCTGTTTCCAGTATCAGTAAGACTAGAGCAATGTTACCTAATAACAGCTAGTTTAAATGTTTTTGTTTACAAGAAAGTCTCACACACAGAGACAAATTAAGAAAATCTGCTGACTGGAGAAATCAAGCTAGATGCACATCATATAGCAGCCAAGCAAGTTGAAACGTGTACGTACGTGTGTGCGTGCGTGCGTGTGTTTAGCTTATGAACCTTGCCAAAGATTTAATCTTCAAGAAGTAAACTTGTCACTAATCTATCATGTCCCATTTTTCTCTCCCTTTGCAATAGCAAATACAAAACAAAGAAATCACACTGTAATCGATGGAGAAGTAGCAACTTGGCAACATTTTGTTAAAAGGGTGGTAAGCCAAGATACTAAGGGTCAGGCTCCAGCCCAGTTTTAAATGTCATCACCAACATTATGAAATCCACAACCAGCAAGGTGGCTCAAGACATTGCGTTGCCTGGGCCAAAGGACAAGAGGGCATCCCCTCCCATTCCATGTACAAAAGCTGACTGGAATAGTAGTTGAATGTTTCAATGAGACAGCATCCTCCATCCCACTAGAAGGCAGTAGGCTAGCTTAGGGCGCACAGGAGAGGCAGCATGGCCCACAGCTCTGTCCTCTATCACCTTGCTGCCGCTTCCCACTATCTGCTACTGGAGGCAACTGCCTCACTCTACTTAATGGTAGGGCCAGCCCTGCTATCAAGTTCAAAGTGTGCATCTAAGGCAGCCTTGCCCAACTTAGTGCCACGCTGGCTGGGGGACGCTGGAAGTTGTACAATCATTTTCAGCCAGCATGCCCACTGCAGTCCAAAATATCTAGAGGGCATCAGATTGGGGAAGACTGACCTAAGGGATCTCATTTGACCTCTCTTTGTCTTCCTGAATTCCCAGAAGCAAATGTGCCAACTCATGGGAGTAGAGCGCTGGCAATATTGTTTGGAAAGGAAGTCAAAAGCTCCACTAGCCCCATGGAGCTCGCAGCCTATTTCTTTGGGTGGTGGCCAGTTTCCAATGCACCTGGCTGACTGCAAAGTATCGAAGTGATTATGTCTCAGAAACATCTGGATAATTTCCTTGGTGACAGCCTGCACATGACCAGACATTTCTCACAACATCTTGATGTTCCCAAAACCCAGGGAAACAATCCACCAGCGAATGCCTGCTTCCAGGCATTGAAGTATAATTGTCACAGAACTGTGTTCGCATTGTGTTCATGAAAACGTGTTGATTTGGGGAGTTGGGGGAGGTTGTCAGGCCCAGGCAAGCCTTAGCTTCCCCGTCGAACTCAGTGTCCCATGTCTAGCATGTCCAAAGACAAAAGACCAAAAGAACTAAAATGTAAAATTGGTAAACACCAAAGAAAGAAACGGAGGAATGTAGAAGACTTCCTCACACCAGGTACATCTAACTGGGGGTGTTGGAAAAATACGCAACAGAATCAAATATCTATGAATCTATGAATTGCGCAGTGGGCCGGCTTTCCCTGAGTTCTGGGGATTTACAGGCTATTTTTCAATTTTCCAGAATTTTACGCAAATTCAGTAATAGAAATATATATATATATATATATATATATATATATATATATATTTAAAAAGCTAAAAATGCACATTTCCTCCATCAGCTAAAGTGTGAAAATGTGCATTTTGGGGGACCTGCACATGTTGGGGGGGATTTGTGCATTTTCGCAGGTGTGAATTTGTGCAAATGTGAATGAGCAAATTTGTGCACTTGGAAAAAAAACACGATTCCATCAATGAGCAGACGGTGGACTGAAAAGAGCACCTGACAAGCCATGAAATGCAGATGGAACAGATCTTACACAATCCCTACATCTAACTCAGTATTATCTATTTTATTATCTACTGAATTCATTATCTACTGAATTACTATTTACTATGGAATAGTAAATCTGCTGCTCTCAGGTGTCGGACTACAACTCTCATCAGCCCCAGCCAGCATGGTCAATGCTCAGGGATTATGGGGGTTATAGTCCAAAACTTCTGGAGTGGTCCAGGTAGCAGCTCTTGGGCAGAGGGGTCTTCACAGCACTTGCTACCAGGGATTCAACCTGGGACTTCACAAAATTAATTTGGGGCAATGCCCCAGAGGAGCAGCTTTGCAGACACAATCAGTGCTTCCCTCTGCCATCTGAGGAAGCCCTTTGAACTCCAAACATTCTAATACATGGCCAGCAACGGGGGGGGGGGGGGGGTGTCCTTGCACACCCACAGTATCCTTGACAAAAGTAACAGCTGAACCAAGTGCTATATTCTGCTGTTCTGAGGAAGTGTGACTCAGAGGCTGAATTTCCCAACAGATTCAACTTTCAGAGAAACTTAGCTCTCATTTAAAATAAAAAGTATGTTTCCAGCCCTTAGCGTTGCAAAGATAGCTTGGAAACATGAGTGTGATGACCCTTGAAATCTCAAAAGCTAGGAAGACCTCAACAGGATTTCCAGGAGGCAGTTCAGTGCCCCACATAGTTTCTAACTCATTTCCTGCAGCTAATGAACAAATATCTAAACTTCAATAGCATATACAGGCAGAAGAATTCTGCTTTTCTTGGGGGAGAATTCAGATTTGGTGCTTCTTTTAAACACTTGAGTATATGCAGCTTTTGAAAAAGCTTTTTAACGCCAATGAAGTATTAAGATGTCGAAGAATCTATTCCTGTTTTCTGCTTGACTGTGTGGGGTAGAGCTCCGTGTCGAAGTGGCAGTGTATGTAAATAGCAACCATGTGATTTGCTGGTCATATAGTTACTTCCTCTACAAGTGTGGCACCCCCACTTGCAGCTAACGCCAGGGGGAGGCAAAATAACTCTAACCCCTGGCCAATGCTTCCATACATTACATTACCACTGCAACACAGAGTCTCAACTACACATAAGCAGGGGGTTTTTTGGTGATAACCACACATGAGTCAAGCTAAAGCTCTAATTACAACTTCCTCCTATTTCCTTGGAAATAAATCCAACTGGAGGATCTTGGGCATGAGCTTCATCTGTATTCCAAACAACACAAAGAGAGGTTATTTCTTAAACAACGGCATAAAACTTTATGATGAATTTTAAAAATAGCCTAGTACCTGTTAACACAAAGCAAGATCTTGAATATATTGACTGAAGTGATGATGAGATTGCAAATGGTTAAGCTACATTTTCCTACAAAACAAAGTCCTAAACGTAACTTCTCTGATGACAAATCTTTAAATACACAGAAAAGTAATTGTAGAAACTTACGATCTTCCTTCCTGAGAAATAGACACGGTCTTAGAAGGTGCGTCATACTGCTCTGTAAACAAACAAATGTTTTAGGCTATGTAAGCATCTCACCCTTTAATTATTTTTACGATATTCTATTTAATTCATGGTATATAGTTTAGGCATTGCTAGGGATATTGATTAATGTAGAGGTGATACCCCACATTTTTCATTTGTATCCCATAGTTGCAAAATAACAATATATTGCAGGATAAAGAAATAAACTGTTTAAACTTTAGACAGGTGTTAAAAGTGTCTTAGTTCAATGGATTGCTATAAAGCAAGGCCAGGCTGCAGGTAAGCTGTTTGAAGCTAAGCCCAAGCAAGACTGAGATAACAAATGCCAGCAGGCTTTGCAACCAAATGAAGGAGAAAGAACCATCTTAAACATTACCAGGAATGGTATGGTTGCTCCCACCCCCGTGGATTTTCCTATGAAGTTCCTTTGGAACCTCTATGTTTTGCTCTGATGTGGTTGTGTGCCATGCTTGTGGCTCAGTGGCCACAGATTAGCCTTCTCCAACCTGGTTGCCCATCAGATGTGTTGGGCTATAGGTTCCAGTATCTCACCAGCCTAGAGGGCACCAGGTTGGGGGAGGCTGCCATAGACACTGTAGTATGTAGCCGTGTGATCTAACTTAACCATGTGGGAAGGTCTACATCAGGGGTACAGAAGGGCCGAATTCCAAGGGCCACATTTAATTTGGAAGAAGTTTTCAGGGCCAAAAATGCCAGCATATTTTAGCTTGACGTTCTCACTGCAAGTAACCAAACTTTAAGAGAGGCATTTCAGTCTTTTAGAATAGGATAAACCTGAACAAAAGCTGAGAAATCGCCGGATTGGAGACAGGGTAAGTCTTATGCATTGTTGTAAACCACTCAGAGAGCTTGGCTATTGGGCAGTACAGAAATGAAATTGGTGATGAAGATGATGAGGATGACGACGATAACTCCAGCCAGACTAACCTTGTCTATTTAAATCTTTATCAAGTTGCTAGCATAGCTGAGGTTAAGCTGGTTCCTCATTAAATTGGAGGAAGGTTCCAAGTGGGGCTCTATCCTGGGGCCAGTACATTTCCAGATTTTATCAAATCTAGCTGGAACACCATTTTCCTATACAGGGCCATTGACTTACAGGAAAAGTCAATTGGGTTGCAGCCAATTTTGGGAAGAGCCAGAGACAAAAAGTGGACAGAATTTATAGCACTACAGGATTGCATAGTGCTCTTTGCTATCCCATCTCTTTCCTTCTCTCTGTGCCACCTTCACAGACGCTGCTCACGGGCTGCAGGCTTCCCAACTCAGACTTATTTGAGCGAGAGGAGAGAATCCTTATCGCGTTTGCAGACGACACAAACCTGGACAGATAGCTAATATCTCATAAGACAGGAATGTAGTTCAAAATGATGATTAAAACGGAAAACTGGTCTCAAACTAACAAAATGCAATTTGATAAGGACAAATGAAAAAGTTCTGCATTTGGAGGGTAAGAGATCAAATGCACAGACAGCTAGCTGTACACGCAAAAGGGATTTTGAAGCGCCTGTCTATCACAAGCTGAACATGAATCAGCAGTGTGAGGCAGCTGCAAAAAAAGGGGGGCGCTAAGGTGATTTCAGACTGCATGGTCAGAATCGTATTTTTTCCAAGTTGTAGAAAGCAATAGTTCCACTTTAATTTGCACTAGCAAAACGTCATTTCCCACACTTTAAGAAGGACATAGAGAGACTGGAACGTATTTGGAGGTATGGAAATCAGGCCCCATAAAAAGGGTTGAAGAAAATGATTATATTTAGGCTGGAGAAGAGAAGGCTCAGGAGGGAAAAGATAGCACTCCTCAAATACCTGAAGAGCTGTCATGTAGAAGAAGGCAACAACCTGTTCTCTGTAACCCTAGAGGGCAGGATTAGATCTAACTGGCACAAGTTACAGGATGGTAGATTTGGGTTGAACATTAGAGGAAACTTCTCGACAGTGAGGGCATTTCCAACAATGGAACCAATTAATTAGAGGTCGTCAGAGGCTGGGCAGCCATCTAGGGGACGTGTCAGCTTTGTGTCGTGTCCAATATCAGTCTAATTTATAGCCCATTTATTTCAATGGGTCTACTCTAAGTAAGACCAATACGGGATGCAACCCTTTGGATTTCCTACATGAAGCCGGTGGTTGGGTTGAAAAGCCCACAAGGACCCCTACAAGTTAACACATAAATAACTACGGGTACAAGCATGTTTGCAGCACGTATTACACACACACTGGACTCAAGCCGCCAGGTACAGCTTTGTGCAGCCTACTTTCATTTCAGTGGAGCTTGAACAGGAATTTCTATGCAGCCCCTGTTGAAATGAACATTCAGCAGCAGGACACAGCAGATTATATCTAAGCATTTAGTCATTTTACTCACTCTGGCTCTGAATTACTGATCCAGCATGCTGGGTTTCCTAGGAAGAAAAGGAAAATTAAGATTTATGTGGAGCATAGTAGTTAAGAGACTGAGCTCTGAACTCTTAACGTAAACTAACGAAGTGGACGTACAGCCTGTCTTCCCATCTGCAATATGGCAGTAATAATTACATGACTGCCACAAGGATTATGATTATTATTATTATTATTTATACAGTACCATTAAATTACATGGCATGTTACAAATTATAAGAGGGCAGGTCCCTGCCCCCAAGGACTTTACAACTGAATATTCAACACAGGTGAAACAGAAGGGAGAAAAGAAAATGGAGGCCGGGTTAAACAGGGTAAGACTAGATCAATAGGTAAATAAATATAGTTTGTTTAAAATTAGCCCCAAAACCATTTTCATTTCTTTATAAAGGGAAAATGTATATGCAAACAAAAACACAGTATAACGACAATTACGTACACTTAATGTCAAATGAGCAAAGTGAAAGCGCATTACTTGCAAACATCTTCGGTATAATTTTAAAAACTGTATTTAAAAATGTTGCAACCTTCTGAGTAATGTTGACATCATGCTCCTCCAGACATATGAGAACATATGAGACATATTCCCTCTTGAACAGGGAAAGAAAAGTCACACATATTTATTTCAATTGCCCATTTTTAGCAAATTTATTTTATTCTATAAATTTATGTACTAGCTTTCAGGATGTACGAAATTAGCAGGGTACCGGGACTAAGAGATTGAGTTAAAGGCACCATAGAAAAGGTGGCTTTTAAGAGGAATTTGAAGGAACTGTGAGATCAAACAGTGTTCTGGGAGGAAATTCCAAACGTAACGGGTAGCAAAGAAAAAATGTTCAAAATTGTTTGAAGGAGTGGGGAGTCTTGAGATAATTAACATAAAGCGATGAAATGGAGGCATTATTGAAGTTCTTTGAACACCGTAAAAAAATGTAGTATTCCAAGTTGTTATGTTTTCACAGCACCCGCCCGAGGACAATATGAATTCTGACATTCTCCTCTACAAAAGCTACATTTGTATGTCTTCTACAAAGCTTGCTACCCACCGTTCAAATAAAAGTCATGCTCTTTTTTATTGCATCGTAAATTGTATGTAAACTGTACAAAATTGTACCAAAACATAAATGATTACAGAAGCACACATTTGAAACCCACACAAATCAAATCAAGGCAGAAAAAAGGTTGGCCTCAGTTTCCATGGAAACTATATTCTCCACAATCACTGTAAAATGTTTTTTTAAAAAATCTAAACTATTTTTCCTACATCTGAAAATGTGGTAAATTCTAGAAATGGTTGGAAATAAAAATATATATACATATACACCTATATTAATTAAGCAAACAAACAAAAATGTCTATTTTTTTATTTTTACCTTTGCAGGAAAAGGAAACTTTGATGGCTCAGCTGTGCTAGGAGTATGGATGGCTGTCAAAGGAGGTGGCCATGAATGGGTCATTTCCTAAAGAGAAAAAAATTGAGAAGACCAACAATAAACTCTTAACTCCTATTTCACTTGCTTCACCAGTGGTGGTGAGGTGGAGGCAAGGCCTAAAAAAAGATATTATAGAGCTGGAGAAAGTGCAGAAAAGGGCAACTAAAATGATTAAAGGGCTGGAGCATCTCCCCTATGAGGGAAGGTTACATCCAACTGGGATTGTTTAGCTTGTAAAAAAGGAGGCTGTGGATAGGGAGACATTTTTCTCCCTCTCTCAAAATACTAGAACCCGGGATCGTCCCATGAAGCTGATTGGTGGGAGATTCAGGACAAATAAAAGGAAGTACTTCTTTACATAGTGCATAGTTAAATTATGGAACACACTACCATAAGATGTAGTGATGCCACCAATTTGGATGGCTTTAAAAGGGGGTTAGATAAATTCCTGGAGGTGAAGGTTATCAATGGCTACTAGCCCTGATGGTTGTGTGCTGTCTCCAGTATTCGAGGCAGTATGGCTGTGTGCACCAGTTGCTGGGGAACATGGGTGGGAGGGTGCTGTTGCACCATGTTCTGCCTTGTTGGTCCTTGGCTGATGGCTGGTTGGCCACTGTGCGAACAGAGTCCTGGACTAGATGGACCCTTGTTCTGATCCAGCAGGGCCCTTCTTATGTTCTTATGCTCTTAAGGCTCACAGGGACAGAGTGGCAGCACTTTTTTATTAACAAGGCTGCTGGTATCATCTGCCACCCCTCTAAGAATTCCCTGTTCCTTCTGAGCTTAGCTGCAAATCTCATAGCAGGTGTCAGTGGGGCAATTAATTTCCCCAGCAACAATATATTCTTCCCTGTAATACAAAGTATTTTGGGGTGTCTTGGTCTTGAATGGGCAATTAAAACCCATTAGCTTTACAACATTTATCACTACCCCACTGTTCCCCAGCCACAACTGCAGGACTCAAGAAAACCTGCTACACAGGGACATGACAGGAAAATTAGTATCTGTTTTGCTCCTGGTCCTTGAATTGTACACAGGGACTGTGGTTGCCTGGCATTTAAGGACTCTGGTTTGGGTGGAAGGATGCACTTATCCATATGTGATGCTCTCTGCTACCACCATACCTCTACCTCCTGCTGCCCACCATTTTGAATGTAATGCATAAATGGTTCCAACGGTAAGAGGCAGAAGCAACAGGCAGTGGTACGGAAGTATCAGGGTGTAGGAAAAATTGGAATTTCAGAATCTGCTTTTTAAGCAAGTTCGAAATACAGACCCAAATCAGCTTCCTTTGGATTTTACCTAGCATAGCATATACAGCTCACTTAAAAAAAAAAAAAGAATTATGGCATCACTATTTCTTGCAGGGAAAAGAAAGAAGGTTCGACTTGTGATAAAGATAAGCAAACCAAAAAGGGTACAAGGAAGGCCTCATCCACATTTCTGTTTTATGCCACAGAATGACAGTGGATCAACAGCTGATCACAAACAGGGAGGTGGAAGAATCACTAACTTTGAGCCATTTTGCACAGTACACAGAGTTATTCCAAATTTGCTATTGACAGTCTTTTGAAGAAAAAGCTGCAGCCAATTGTGGCACCTGGATGAATCTACCTCTGTGATACAATTATGTATTTGCCCTTTTAGATGTACAATTGGGTGCACTCCCTTAGAAAATGTAATGAATGAAGTGGCCTTCGGGTAATACCTTTAAAGCTGTAAAGCACCACTTAAAAAAAATGAGCAGAATGGACACTCTCCTCTAGAAATAAGCGAGCCGCTGGAACTACCTCCAATGTAAAGCAAAAACAGTTGCTTATGCTGTTGCCAATGTTTTAACACCCTGCCCATTTCCTCAGACACAATGACTAATTCAGAACAGCAAAAGGGGCATGGTCAAAGTATCCCAAGATAGTGTTAAAAGATTGTACACATCCAGAGAAAAGTCTATGAATAGCCCTTGATTAAGTTGGTTAGCTGAATGAAACTTCCAGGTACAGAAGCAGCATATGCCTGAGCACTAGATTTTGGGCCTGTTCAGACAACACGCTAAGCCATAGTTAGGCTGCAAATTCTTTTGCAGCAAATGGTTAGTGAACGTGTTTAAATCGTGGTTATGTAGCCACCATGGTTGCAAAGGGTCCGCATGACACACTAAGTCATGGTTCACATGACACACTAAGCCATAATGTTTAGCTCAAAATGCTTAACCAGCATGGCTGATTGGGTTGTCTGAACATGGCCCACTGGGCACAAACAAGGGATGGATCTCTCCATCAGGCCCTGCTTGTGAATGTTAGGAGGAATCTGTCTGGAATAGTTGAAAAACTACGGGAAATGATTTTGACATTCTTATGACCAAAATATTATTGGGGTAGTATTAACAATGTGGCTGTTTGCACAAAATGCTAAGTCATAACCGTTCCAAATTATTGATTATTGGTAATGAGCAAGTACACTAGCGGACATGGCCTGATGGCTCTTGCTTGGCTCCTCGTGCAAGCACTAGCAGCTAAAGTAACCAGGAACTTACAAACTGAGTTTGAAACTAAGATTTGTAGTTTCTTCTTGCAAGGAATTCAGGGCAGCAAGCATTATCCTCCTCTTCTCCATTTTTATCACCACAACAACCCTGTGAAGTAGGCTAGGCTGAGAATTGGCGGCTGGCCCAAAGTCACCCAGTGAGCTTCATGGCTGAGTGGGGACCACAACCCAGGTCTGCAGAGACTTGGTTCAACATGCTAACCACTACCCCATACTGTTACATGTGGTCCTAATGCTTCTTACCATCGCTAGCAATCCTTTAAAAAATTTAACATATTACATTGTTTTAAACTTATTCATGAAATACTGAGGGTGAGTAGCACACACTAGTGTTTTTTTTTAAAGAAAACTTTATTGCTTTGGATAGAAAAAAACAGCCTTTGAATTTACACGGTGTAGCTAACAAAAGTACGAAAGAAGTAACTCTGCCCTTTATAGAAAATTGATTTACTTATCTATCTCTTAAAGCATGTGCTGACCACCAACCATACACTCACCTTTAAAATTTCTTCAACACAATGAGCTTCATTGGAGAAAGATTGCTGAAAAAGACCAGGAGAAAAAAAGTGGTTATTCCATAGATTGGTGCAAATTCACAAACGGTAAACTGCAATTCAAAGGTGTGCTTATTTATATCATATATTGTGACAGAAAGCATGGGATATACGAACACTGCTATGAGCAGCCCTGTTTAGGGGAGGGACTTCCTTTCCGACTTCTGTGTTCCCAGGGGAGACTTTCTTCCCCTCAATTAAGCCACACGGGTCACTGGTAGACGCCTGTGGGTTGATCTATCATCAGCCAACAACTGAGGGGGGTGCTTGGCCAGATAAAGCTGTGGAGGTTATGCACACCCATAGCAATGAGAATTCCTGAATGTCAGGGCGGCACCTCATCTCCAGACCCAGCGCTGGACCTCGAATCGTATGTGGGAAGTCCCTCCTACATTGTGCTATTGCTGAAGTTAACCATTTTTGCCACTGCTTGGGAAGCACGCAAAGTCATTGCCAAAGGAGACTGCTCCTTCAAGGAATAAGGCTAACGTGACTATAGCCAAAGTGTTCTCCCACAAGAACTTTATGACACACCCATCACTTTGTTACAGAAACGCTCAGAAATTCACCTTTGTTCACCACACCCACACAAAGCTTAAGACGCTCTGACTTTCTGCAGGCAGAGTAATTTTCACTCACAGTAGAGAAGAAGGCAAGTCTCAGCTAGACTTCCACATATTAATCCGACGTTTAGCTAGCATTTTAACACCCAGCGGTAAGCTATACTATTGGTAGATCCAAGCTTCGGGAAAGAAGTGAAAGTCAAATCTCTCAAATAAGAAGCTTATTTAAATAAACACATACTTACATAAGATATAAGAACATAAGAACAGACATGCTGGATCAAACCAAGGGTCCATCTAGTCCAGCATTCTGTTCACACAGTGGCCAACAGCCTCCCCACGGGAAACCCATAAGCAGGACTGGAGTGCAAGAGCACCCTCCCACCCATGTTCCCTATCAACTGGTGAACATAGACATAGCGCCTCTGATACTGGAAGAAGGATAAAGCCAACAGGACCCGTAGCCACTGACAGCCTAATGGATCACGCTATCAGACTATCGAGTACAACACTAGAGATCTAAAGCCATTTGGTAGATGATTTCTGAACCATTCCTTGGCTTTCCAGAGATTCTAGCCCAGTTTCTTTAGTCTTACCCCTCCACCACTTTCCCAGCAGCCATTTCCCAGATCCTAGTTTCCCTAGACGCTGTGTAAGGGTTTCCCCCTGCTGACTCCGCATATTTGGCCCCTTACCTCAATTGCCTGCCTCTAATACCCTGTTTCCCTTTTACCTCAGGGCTTGGTTTTACATCCTGCTGTACTGGATGTAATACTGACTGCCTACCTGCCAAGTCTCCAGACTCTAGGTCCATGAAAGTAAAATACCACTTCACCTGACATGCCATGAGGTGCACCTGTTGTCAAATATTTGTAAATGAGAGCCTTTTTCCCCCCCCCGTAAGCACAGACATTCCATGACATCACATCAACTCAGTCAATGGTCAGAGTGGGTTCCCAGAATGCAGACCATAACCAGCCTTTTTCTTTCTTCTAAGATCACACAGGAAAGCTACCTCTCCTTTCTAGCAGTCTGGGAGCCTTTTGACTGAAGAGCAAGATAAAAAAAGCTTTGAATAGTCTCTAAATTGACCACCACACTTATTTTTCAAATTGCTGACGATGCCATTTGCACAAGTGGGAACCCAGATTTCTTTACTTGGGATACATTTTTAGGGGGAAGTATGAATTGTCTCCTGCACAAATCCCGTTCACAGGGTCCAATGGCAAATGTGGCTTTATATCCAAGCATATGCATGTTGCATCCATGCTGTTCAGTCACTGCCTAATTGCAGCTTATGCCTTCCAGGGCCATAGTGAATGCAGAATTTAAAAGAAAAACAGGCAGGACCCAAGGTGCCTTAAAGCTCTTACTGCCAGTGACTACGCCTTAGGAGAGCCATTTCAACTTCTTAGAATGACAGGGGAAAACTGCACAAAAGCCAGGAAACTAGAAAACCATCAGTAGTTGGGAGGGGGGCAGGACAGCTTCTATCCATGGAATAGGGGAAGGGGTTGCCATCTTGTTCTTGCCCTTAGACAACAAACAGGCTAGAAACAAAGCATTTTTTAAAACTCCGCTGTATAGTTTCACCTGGAATAGCCCCCTAAGGAAGTTCACTGAGTAATCAGACTCAAACTAGGTTTGGGATATTAAATATGACCATGGCAGATAACAAGGGAGGGCAACATAAGGCCATGGGCTGCATATGTCCCCACTGCCCCCACCCCGGCCAAATTGCCACGGCCCCTGAATCACCACTGAAAACTGGAACGCTTTTCCAAACCTGAAGGAGGCATATGCCAATTTTTTAAAACATCCAAAACTTTTGGCCCAATTCATCTCCACTGAACCAAAAATACCCCAATGTGAAATTTAGTAAAAATATTTTGAAGCAACCATCTGGGCAGGGTGAACCTGTGGAAAGGAGGACAGGGCTCCTGTATCTTTTACAGTTGTATAGAAAAGGGATTTTCAGCAGGTGTCATTTGTATGCATGCAGCACCTGGTTGAAATTCCTTCTTAATCACAATAGCTAAAGCTGCAGGAGCCCTGTCCTCTTTTGTATCTGGTCAAGAGGGCAGGGCTCTTGCAGCTTTCACTGTTGTGACAAAGAGAGAATTTCATCGGATGCTGCATGCATACAAATGACAGCTGCTGAAATCACATTTTCTATACCACTGTTAAAGTCACAAGAGCCCTGTCTTCCTTTTCATACGGTCAAACTACATCTGGGGGACCTCCCAGGCAGGTCAGATTTGGCCCCTGGGCCTAAGCTACTGCACCACTAACATAAAAGTCTTTAAAGCAGAAGACTGAAGTGCTCATCTTTCCTTCCAAGCCTTTGTCTCTTCAACTGTTCATATCTACAGACAATATCCTTTTCCACCCGGCCCCCCACTCTCTAAAACATTGCCAAGCCATGGTGCTTCTCCCTATGAAGGCTTTCAAAAAAGCTCCAGCCCACTCATTCCTCTTGGCTGACACTGTTTCTTGCTCATGTCATCTTCTACCTTGACTACTGCAGCCTACTCTCTGGCCTCCCTTCTTCCACTTATCTGCATTGTCACTATCCAAAACTCCACAGGCAAAATAATTCCCTTCTCCATTCGCTCAGTTCATGCGACACCCCACTTAAAATCCCTTCACTTCACTGGAATGTATCAAGCTGCCTTATGGACTCATGCCAGGTCAAACTACTTGTTCACCAAAACAGCACTGTGTACTCTAAGTAGCAGCAACTTCCCAGAACGTTAAGCAGAGGGTTCCCCACCCACTAATCACTTGCTACCTGACCTTTAAAAGCAAAACCTAGAGTTGCCCAGGACTGAATCTGGGACCTTCCGCATTCAAAAACAGGTGTTCTAAAACTGAGCCATACTCCCTTCCTGTGACACTGCCCAGTCGCTGGCTTCCGTATCCAGCAAAAACCCGTTGTTCTTACCTTTGAAACTACCCACAGCCTTGTTCCAACCTTGTTTCTCACTGGCTGGATTCCCACAACATGACAAGCCACAGTATGGGCTGTCATTGAATCATGAGTTGTCACTGAATCGTGGGTTAACCACAAAATTAACCACAAACAACCACAAAGAGTACCCATGGTTTGCTGTTGGGTTGTGAACTCTGGGTTGTTCATGGTTTACAAACTGTCCTTTGTTAGCATGGCTCAGTTCACACAACACATGATTCAACAACCCATACTCTGAGGCTTGTTGTGTTGTGTGAACAGATCAATATGTCCCTACTGGTGACTGCTACTCCTCAAACTGTACGCCCCTCAGCTGACCGAAAGTCTCATTGTTCTTTTAAATGTTTCCACCCATTCCCCCTTCTTTTTTGAACATGCACATCATGCCACCTTTCTCTTCCTTCAAATACTTTATCAAAACACACATTACCCATTTGGCCTTTGTCTTAACCCATGAATCTTCATTCCCAACTATAAGTATATGTAACTGCTTTTGTCTACATTGATTTAATACCATTACTCATACAAAATTTCATAGTGGTGAAATACACCTCAACATATTCTGGTCTCTTCCTTTACTCCCTCTATCACTATCTCCATTATGCTTTTAGATTTAGATTGTAAACTCCTTGGGGGAGCAGGAATCTGTCTATCTTTCCTAGGAAACGCTGCAAGTCACCACATAATGCAGTATGCGTGTGTGTATGTATCCACTCAATTCATCTTTCCAGGCCTTTACATCTCTTCCAATCATTTTTGCCTTTGCTGATGTTTCCCAAAGCCTTTGGCCTTTGCAACACAACTTATGAAAGCAAACCTTGCAAAACCAAAGCTTGTTCGCAATTTGGGATATGTTTTGCTCAACCCTGGTTGCTGCAGTACTTTCAAGACAAAAGTCTCATGAACATACCTTGCCAGCAAGCTAAGCCAGATATGCTAAGAATCTGCAGTACGTACGGAAAAGTTCAATCTACTGTTCAGCCTTAAAGCATGGAGAATAGTCTCAATAAATGCAAATGCTGAAATGTACAACTGGGCTACCACAGCTTTCCTTTAACCACAGATCATTTAGCAGGGTCAAGGGCGCAGAGCTTCTAGGGGCATAGCTTCAATGGTCCCCACCATGGTTTGAATATTCACAATGGCAGCTGCCATACACTGCAAACCATCATGGTGCCAACCCAATCCACTGCCTCTGTGTTGGACCTGACAATTTTAAATATATCATTTGCAATGGCTCACTCAAATGGGTGAAATAGAGCAGTGCTTGAATTACGGGCGGTGTAGTGGTCCTCTCACCTTTTGCTGCAGCTCCCTTAGCTGCAGTTTTTAGAAGGCTACGGGGGCGGGGGACAATATTTTATTAAACTGGGGCGGGATCATGATGTTTTTAGGATGTTTTTATAATGTATACTATGTTTTTAATTCAGTTTTATGTATTTTATACTTATTGTTGTTCCCTGCCTCAATCCAAATGGAGAGGCGGGTAAGAAATAAATTATTATTATTATTATTATTATTATTATTATTAATAATAATAATAATAATAATTTATTATTATTAGGGAGAGGTGCCAATGCATTCAATTACGGTTCCTCCACCCTTCCTGTTATCAAGCTGATCTGCAACATGGACTACAAATAGTCCTTAAACAAACAGCAGATCTCTCTTATTACTCATGAATACGGCAAACATATTGTGCCATTTACATTCATCAATAAAGCAGTAAAATATCCTGGATTCAAAATAGTTCATGCTATACCACAGAGAGGGTAGGGACCTTCGATCCTTCGCTAAAGTGTGCTATGCAGAGCACTCCCTGTGTGGTTTTTATGAGCCCATCTGAAGGGTTATTCCCATTTAAAGCTTCCAGTTGTCTCCTTTTTATTAACTTGCAGAACCAGTCAATAAAAGAAAGGAGACCTACTTTGATGCGCAAAACTAAGCAAAATAGCTTCTATTATTGGACAACCTCAAGCCTGGTGTAGGTGCAAGCAAGCTTTCAAGTTTCACAGAATCTTCCACAGGGCAGAATGAAAAGGGAGCAGAATACAGGAATCAGGGTTATAAATGACTGGAAAATGTACATGCCAGATATTGGGCTATTTACAAAGCTGAAATACGTTAAGAGTGGTTGTAACAAATAACCTTGATTTAAGACACTTCTTTTTTTGGGGGGGGGAGTTCTTTTTAAGACAAAGACCATGCCCACACATCATGGTAAACCAATAATCAGTGCAGTGTAAATAAGCAAGAATGATCCATGGTGAGTCTCAGGTTCCTGCCCTGCTTGTCCTGCGAAGGTGGGAGGAAGAGTTTGAAAGTTTTCAGTTCTGCTATTAACCACAGCTTGTTGGGTCATCTGGACCTGGAACTGTGGTTAACGTAATTGTTGGTTTAAATCTTCCTCCCCCAACCTGGTGCCCTCCAGATGTGTTGGATTGCAAGTCCCAGTATACTCCTGCCAGATGTGGGGGATACACCTCTGGACCACACCAGGTTGGGTGAGGCTGGCTTCAGTAACGATGGCTTTGAGTTTGCTTGTTTGAAACTAACCTTAGTTTATGTTAACCACAGTTTGTTGTTCTGAATCTCACTACAAACCACAGTTAAGCAAAAGTGGAAGCAAACTTCTCCCAGCTGTGCTGGGGGGGGGGGGGAGAGACATGAAATAACTAATTGCCTCCACAATTAACTGTACTATACAGAACAGGAGCAACAAAGTGAACTGCTTTTACCCAGAAAATTGGGGAGGGAGATGTATATCCGGCAAGCTACCTGCAATAGTTACCGCTTGGTTTTATGTGAAGCGCAATCACATTAAAACACTGAACAACCCATTATTTGTTAGCACTCTTGTTTGCAAAATACAGTCGTGAAACCAGAAAGTGCCAAAAAAAAAAAAAAGTAAGTAAGGCACATAAGCCATAAACTCTTTATGTCAGATCTCCCTTTCTAATCATATGGATATATTGCAGATGGCAGGTCAGATTTCACTGCCGGGGTTAAACTTTTAATTTTATTATGAATACTCTAAAGTTAACTACCACTTGTCCACTAATCTCAGTTTGGGTCCCACCATGTTTATAATTTATCGTAATCCTAATTACTTTTACTTGGAAGCAAGTTAATCCTAAAATTACAAGAAAAGGACTTCTAAGTCAAGGTGCTTAGGAAAAGAGTGATTAATAATAATAATAATTTGCAGAGCAGTTTCCATGACTGAAATGCTTTACGTGGTTTGTTTGCTTGCTTGCCTGTGCTGGAGGGAGGCCACTCTTGCTCTCATTTTACACGCAGGGAATTGAGGCTGAAATTTTCTGGCTCAGCCTAAGGCCACCCAGAGAGTTCACAGCTGAATTGTCATTTCCTGGGGCCAAGTCTGAGGCTCTGTTCCAAGGGACACTCAAGTCTGTGATGCACTTCCAATGTGGGTCTTCATGCTGTGCAATGTGCCCACAACGACTATTATGGGTGGATGGCAGTAACTCACCATGAGAACTCTGGAATGTATCAATTTTGTGCATTACTTGGTATGGGAAGTGAGAAGATAGGATGCAGGGGCATTCTTTATATGAGCAGGGAGAATATTAGAATAGTAGAGTTGGAAGAGGCCTATAAGGCCATCGAGTCCAAATCTCCGCTCATTGCAGGAATATACCTTAATCCAGCATGGTTCTTATTTGGGAACATCGTGCACAGGAGTGCACGACTCTGTTTAGCATTCCTGTTCAAGATTGCTCAACAAAAATTGAAACCAGAGATAGCCAACTTCTATATTTTCAGGAACTCCTCTGTCTTCCAGACAGTGATTGGGATAGCCAGAAATATAATTTGTTGCCCAGTCTAACCCTATTACAAATGGTCAGTCTCCAAATTATGATGGCACACACCACCAAAAAGGAAGAGATTACAGTTATAAAAATCACATGTTTGGCACAGTATCACAGACAAAGTCACAAAAGGTTAAAATTAGAGGAAGCACTCCTCTAGCAGAACGTAATGCATGTGCATAGACTATGAAAAAGGTGGCTTCCACAGGGTGATGGAATAAGGTTACTTTGGAGGCAAGCAGGGCTACCTCCAGTTTGTGAAGGCCCTTGGGCAAGATACCTTCAACGGGGAGGGGGGCCCTCCATCTCAGTGAGTCTACCTTAAAATTCATGAGATGTTCTTGCTCCTCATCTTCTTTCTTACAACATGTTTGATTAACAGGCGGAGAGTCAAGGAGCAAGTGGGCAGTGGCATTTACTGTTACTTCCTCTCACCAGCACTGCGGTGAGAGGAAGATGAGGAGCATCTTCCCCAGAGCGAGAAGCAGATG
Source organism: Elgaria multicarinata webbii (assembly GCF_023053635.1). NCBI lineage: Eukaryota > Metazoa > Chordata > Lepidosauria > Squamata > Anguidae > Elgaria > Elgaria multicarinata. The sequence continues at coordinate 18,534,926 of NC_086180.1, read as the reverse complement.
AACAGGTTGCAACAGAGAAGAGCAGGAACAACTACACGAGGCTCTCAGCAGCGTGGCCTGCTGGAGTGTGGCCCCCTCAGCAGTTGCCTGACCACACCTGCCCTTGATGTCAGCCCTGGAAGCAAACCCTGCCTCCACCATGAGAATGGAGGGGGACAGTTTGACTTGGAAGGAATCTGAAGGAAGGGGTTTCCCTGGAAAAAAAAGATGTGAGGAGCAGAATGGGTGATATTCAGCGAACGTTGATCATCTGACTGTGAGTATCCCTTAATACTGAGCCAGGCCAGGTTGTCAGGGAGTAACTCAGTGGGAAGAGCACATGTATTGCAATGTAGAAAGTCCCAGGTATAATCCTGGGCATCTCCATTTAAAAAGAATCAGGTGCTACAAAAACTTCCTATGTTCTGAAATGTGTATGTGAAATCACTGAAAGGGACGGAGCTATTGTGGGTCAGGGGTGGTGCTGGCAAAGAGGTTTGTAATTCTGTTTCAACTTGACCTAACTGTATTTTTCTCTCTCTCTTTGGATGGAATCTTTAACGCTCTTTTGAACTTACACACTTTGTCCTGGGGTGAAGTATAAATCTAAATATACTCAATTACTGCTTTTCATTGGTCAACCGTTTCATTCATCATTTATGATGAGAGTGAAAGAGTGATCTAAGCAGCTACCCTTGCAACATTTTGAAGGGTCAGTTCTTAAAAAAAAATAATCAGTGGCTGTCAAGGCATCTGCATTTGGTTTCTATTAAATTCCATTTGCAGTAAGGATTAGGATTTATTTCTTCTTTCTAGTGGAAGTTGAATGAATTGCCACGTGGATTCTTTTTCTATTTTATTTTTTGCAGGGTTTGCTTGATTACCACTAACGCAAGGGAAATTAGGCCCAAGGCCTGCCAGTGGTGTCCTCATTTCACTCCTGTGTGCTCAGCTAACTTTAGCACAGGCCGCACAAGATATTGTAATATATGACAGGATGACGAAAGCCACAAACACCAGGGCTTCCTTTGAATCAAGACCCAGTGCGTGGTGTAGTTGTTAGTGTTGGACTGGGAGTTGGGAGATCCGGGTTCTAGTCCCCACTCTGCTCTTGGAAGCTTACTGGGTGACTTTGAGGCAAGTCACAGACTCATAGGGTTGGTGTTGTGAGGATAAAACAGAGGAGAAGGATAAAATGGAGAGGATGATTATGTATATCACCTTGTGTTCCTTGGAAGAAAAACGGTGGGATATAAATGTAATGTAATGTAATAAATAAGACTCAACACACCTCAACAATAGAGCTAGTTCTTTCTTGCTCTGCTACAGGTGAAATAACCACCAACTGAGGCACTGAACAAAATCAGAATCACTTTCTCTTTCCAAATCCCCAAACCCATCACACCCTGCTCACACAACACACCTGCAATTAAGAGACAGAGCTTCTAGGTCAGGGGTAGAACCCAGTACACTTCATTTTAAAACAAACTACTGCACAACAAGAACAAAACAGAAACTGAGTCACAGAGATGCATATTTTGTAAGGAATTAAGAAAGCTCACCTAGACATTTTAGATGGAGGTGAAGTTTCCTGGCTGAGGGACAAGTCTATGAAGCTACTCTTTGCAATGCCAGTATGGGGGCAGGATGTGGTAAAATGGTTGGCAGCTTAGATCAATATTCTGGGAATTCCTGCATTAGACTGGCTGTTTAGGGCAAGAGTAAAGAATTCCCAAGGGAGATATGGGCTCCACTTCCAGTCCCATGAATGTGTTCTAAAGAGATTATCAGCTCTAGGAATTACTGGGGCGGCCATCTTGCTTTCCCCCCTTCAAAATGTTTTGCTCAGGTAATCTCAAACATGTTGGGGATCACCGCACTCATACACATACTTTTCTCTTGATCTGCCTTGCGCATAAGCCACATACAGGCAACCTGTGGTCCTCAGGGGCCTTCTGTGTGACCCATCACAGGTGCTCACGTTGCCACCCTCACCACCAAATTCCTAGGATCACCACTTTCACATGGAAGCTTCCTTAAAATAGGTTAACCACATTCATGTACGTGCACAAGTGATTGACTTTCCTGGTTGCCTGTGGCAAAGTAACAAATGTCTAGAGGGGGAAAAGGCAGGTAAAATTTATTTTTAAAGAAGCTAGCTGCTGTTGTAGTTCTTTGTGTGCGCGTGTCCATGTGTACGTGCACACACACACACATTATCTCACATACATTTTGTTTGCTCAGGCTTTTAAGAGCATTTACATTTAATGATTTTTCTGGTATGGTGAGTGTTTCTGTCTGTTGTGTTGTTTTAGTGGTTTTATTTTATGGTATGTTTTAAATAGAAATTGGCAGCTACCTTAGGAACCCATCTGTAGTTGAATGGCAGAATATAAACCTTTTATATAAAATAAATTCTTACAACCACTTGTAAGGTAGATCAGTATTAGCATCTCTATATTGGAGATGGGGGGGGAGTTGTGACAGAGAGTAGCTTATCTAAAGCCACTTAGTATCTGAGTTCGGACAATCACAGGTTCGGACAATCATTGTGGCTTCTCACACACACACCGCCCTTGCGCGTGCCCATAATTTGCATAATTACCTGTGCTGCAGTGTGGGTGGGTGTGACGTCCAAACCTATCAAGCAACACAGCAGGGATGGCTTCAGGCCCACCGTACAACCCAAAACATGCCGCAAAGCTCTTAAGATTCCGATAGAAATACATGCACACAGCAGCAGATGAATATATTTTCCCATCAAGGTTATAGAATCCAAGCTTGTCCAGTGTTTTTAAATGCAGGCCAACCCCGAGATAATACATTCAGTATTCAAAACAAAATACACATGGAGTAACATTTTACTGTCAAAACTGTTTAGAAGCTAAAGCTGCAAACAGTAGAAACTGCACACAGGAACCCCGCTGCAAAATACTATTAGTGCAAACTAAGCCTCAGGCAAGCAAGCAAGCAAGCAAAGAAAGACATATACATACACTAAAACCACATGAACTTGGATTAAATTGCTGTTGAAATGCTTATATATTTTCTTAGGGACTGAGGGCATTGTGATCAGAGTTCTTCAAATTTGTGTTTTAATGGCATCTGGGCAAAACAAAATTTAATTTTCTGCATGAACATTTGGCTGAAATTTATTTAATGGTTTTGGTCTGAAACAGTAAACTCTAATTGATTGTGCAACAACAAACCCAGCAAATAGAGTTCAGTTGGGATCAATTAAGTTTGTGGAACAAAAATGAAGATGGAATCAACAATCTCCAAATACAGGGTGGGCAACTTTTGGGAATAAGGGGGCCATTTTCACATCCTGGACACCCCCACACATACAGAGGCCACATTCCTTGGGATACTGGGGTAATCTGGTGGTTTACCACCAAACTGCAACTGAGCACTAAAAATGGTGACTCCCCCATCACCACCACCAAAGTCTAATACAATATGGGGCATATGTCATCTTTATACTTCTGGAAAGGACATGGAAACCATTATCATTTTGGTTGAACTCTATCCGTTTTGGTCCATGGGATTAAAAAATGTATATGCTCACAAAGTGTTCCGCACATACAATGGATAGGATTTCTTTCCAGAGCCGATGTGATGCTCCGTGTGAGGTAGTGGTTCGGATGCCAGACACTCAGAACACTTCTCTGCAATGAAACTCACTGGATGACAATGAGCAAGCCACTGGCTCAATTCAGGTATCGCACCAAACCGTGGTTAAGGAAGATTAACTATGGCTTGGCAGAGTGTCAGATTTTCAAACCTTGATTAAAGCTGTCGCTACTCTTGTGAAGGCCTGTGCACCTGAGAAGATGACAAATGAAAACAGGCAAGCAGCTTCCTGGCCCAGGGACCACATCTGGTTCTGCCCCCCTTCCCTTGTCCCTACCCCTGGAATGGGGAAAGTTAGATTCCCCATTAGAGCCAGAGCCACCTCTGTATCTTTCAGAATGCAAGCTGAATTTACTCCATAGTTTAAGTAAGAATACCATCGTCCTCCACCATTGCTATTCTGGTTGCCTGGGAAGGAAAAAAAAAGCCTCCAGAACACTTGCACATAACTTCTCCAACCTAAGAATGCAAGTTGTGGGAAGAAACAAAAATATGATCCAGTTCTGAAGGTCTGTCTCTCTCTCTCTCTCTCTCTCTCTCTCTCTCTCTCTTTCACACACACACACACCAACTATGAAATTCTTCTTGACTAGCAGTAGAGAGGAATGTAGCTTTTGGAGCCCAAAAATATGGGAACACAAAAGTCAAAGCCAGCTGGCTCTTCTTCTCAGTGCTAACTAACGGGTTGTGGGGCTTGCAGTGCAATGAATAGAACAGTACAGCCCTGAGGCATCTCCTCGTGCAGTTTTATTAAGCAGATTTCAAAGTGAGCGGCTAAACTTATCAGTATGCTCCCAAGCTGTGCAATAACCAGGAATTCTGCTTCGACGAGCATTTCTAGACTGAGAACTCCTGAGTCTGTACCTACAGAACAGGAATGGCCAAAGACCCTATGCATGCATACATGTGACCCTAATGTGCCACAACTGTGTATTTTTCTTTCTCCCAGTATGCTCTTCCCCTGCCTGTGCCACTCAACAAGCATACAGAGCATATCCTAATCAGATAACCAGAACCAGCCTCAGGGGACAGAGCAGGAGGAATGGCAAACTGTACACTCCCCACCACCATCACCAGGAGATCTCCCTGCTACTGCCTTTAAATAAGGACACACTACAGCAGGCGTTCCGTAGAGATCTGCCGTCCATTCTCCTGCTGTGACATTTGTTGCAGTGGGAGAGTGGAGCCAGCTGGAGTCTCCAGAGCTGCTGCCCACCTGGTGGCACAACAACAGGTCCTCTAGAGAGCCCTGCTGGTCCTCCTGTCCTGTTGTGGCAAATACAAGGGAGTGGATCCTCAGCGGAAGCCATGCAGGGTGGGTAGCTGAGAACAGCCCCCTGCCCTCTGTCAATGGGGTGCCACAGAGCAGGCAGCCACAATGGCAGCAGAAAAGGTGGGAGAACTCATGCCAGTGCTGTAAATAACTTACATGGAAAAAGCCCTGCCACTTAATTCATCTACTCTCTCTCTCTCTCTCTCTCTCACACACACACACACACACACAGAGAGAGAGAAAACTCAACTCAACATTCATTCTGAAAGCTATTTTCAATGCAAGGTCTCACACCTAATCGCAGTATGTCATAGTAAAGGAGAGGGGACCTCTGATCATGTACAGTGCGCATTTCTCTCCAAGGACTCATAACCTCCCCCCACATGCTGGGGATTAAGAGGATGGGAGTCTTTCGTTTATAGACAAGCTTGAACCTTTACACCTTCTTTGAGGCCGCAATCCTAAACTTACCTGAGCCTAAGCCCCACTGAGTTCAATTGGAGTTTCTTCCAAGTAGACATTGCACTGTTAAAGAGTTATGTTCTGCCCAAGACCACCCAAGTTTCCCCTGAACTCAGGTCTCCTGAACGAGGAAGTAATAATACTGACGGATTGCCTCCCAAAGCGGCTGAGAGGATTAACAAAGCTAATGATTATACATAGCTCCTCAGTTAAGTCTCCAGGCATGAACTAATGCAAACTCAGCACACTCCATTTCGCCAATAGACAGGGAGGCCTTTCCCCACCCCTTCTGCCAATGCAGTAAGGGAATTCAGGCTGGAATGAAAAAGATTTCAAGGGACTTCTAGCCTTTTCTTCAAGTGACACTGGATGCCCCTGCCCCCCAACAATTCCAGTATTTTACATGAAAATGTGTTTTAAACAAAGGCTGCATTGTATGCTTCAAGCGTGGGTGCTTGGAGGAAACCAAACATTCTTTTCAAGATTTTACACGCTTTTCTGACCCAGAGAAAGATTATTTAGCCCAACCTATGTTCAGGCCTCATTTTGATGTAGAGTAAGTATCTATCATCTTCTTCCCTCTCCTTATTGTCTTCTTTTTTGTGTGGAAAAAGTGGGGGAAATGCAGAAATCAGCACATTATGTAACAGAATGGCTACTTCATGGATTTATACAGGAGATTGAAATGAGAGACTCTGGGAAACATGGAGGATGTGAAAAGCAGCCTGATTGCAAGCTCATGGACAGATAAAGGGTCTTGCCCAGAATTCTGAAAAATCTCTGCTCCAATAATAATAATAATAATAATAATAATAATAATAATAATAATAATAATAATAATATCTTTTCTCAGGCTTTGCCAAGTCATGCTATCTTTTACTGATTCAGGAATCTCCTGGCAAGTCAGCATGTTTTAAGTATGACTGCTTTCTGGATGTTGGTGTGGATGTATTTTGGTAGGCCCAGTTTCTGAAGGATGATGATGATGACGATTAACATCTAATAAAACAATTGACATTAAAATCCCATCATATGCCATCAAATGTCTGGTTTAAGAAATGTTCTCCCATTCTCCCCCTCATGGTGTAGAGAGATTTCTTAAAGCCTGAATGTGTGATACTTTCCTTTAATGACTTGAATAAGAAAGATCGAAGATGCAGATTTCAGGTCAGGTAAAACAATTTCTTCACATCACTCATCTTTTTCACAGAACATCAATTCATCATGCCTGCTCTAGTCTTACTTATGTCTGATATTCCTCACTTCTTCCGCCAGGTGCTCAGGGAAGGAAAGTGAAGTGAAGTTTCCAAAATTATAGCCCCCTCCTGAAACAAAAGGTGCAATTTCACAAACTAATTCAGCCTTCGGTAACTTAGAATCATAGAATAGTAGAGTTGGAAGGGGCCTATAAGGCCATTGAGTCCAACCGCCTGCTCAATGCAGGAATCCATCTTAAAGCATAGATGGTTGTCCAGTTGCCTCTTGAATGCCTCTAGTGTGGGAGAGCCCACAACCTCTCTAGGTAACTGATTCCACCGTCACACTGCTCTAACAGTCAGGAAGTTTTTCCTGATGTCCAGCCGGAATTTGACTTCCTGTAACTTCAGCCTATTATTCCATGTCCTGCACTCTGAGATGATCGAGAAGAGATCCTGGCCCTCCTCTGTATGACAACATTTTGAGTATTTGAAGAGTGCTGTCATGTCTCCCCTCAATCTTGGTGCCCTTGAAATGTGTTGGACTAAATGGCTTTCACCATGCTGGCTAGGGAGTGATGGAAGTTGTAATTCGATATATCTGGAAAGAACCAGATTGGGGAAGGCTGAATTAGAATATATTTACAAACTAAGCAAGCACATGTGGAGATAGCGAATTCTACTTGTCTCCCTGAAACACTTCCTGAGTTTGTCATCTTATCCCCTGAAATTCTTGTTTAAATAGTCTGTGGTAACTAGAGCTGAAATATCAATCGATTATTAAAAGCAACCAAGTGATTAAAATGGTGGGAGGTCTGATTAATTGGTCATTGCCCTTATATCGTTTCCCTTGTCAAATAAACTTTGACGTTAAGGATTCACAGCTCTCATCTTCCACGCAACCAGGAAATGGGTCCCTGTGAAATTGCAGCGTGTAAAGATTGGGCCCAGCACCTCTACAAACCCATCTCGAGTAAGCATGGAAACTGACTCAGAATCTGATGAGGAAGAGAGTGAAACTAGGAAAAAGTTACCAAAGTTTCAAGGAACAGAGCAGGGGAAAAGAAGAATCTGTCCAAATGCCAATTAATTAGTTAGTTCAAAGCCAAGCGAAAACTTCTCCATCTGTAAAAATACAAGATCTTACAGGAAGGGAGGAGTTGAAAGTGACAGACGCCAGAATCAGATGTCAGGTCAAGAGGGAGGAGCAACTTTAAGAAAGATCTTAGCTTTAGGCTGCTAGAGGCTGAAAATGCCTGTAACCTGAAACGCTGTTGATCTGACCAATTCACATAATAACAATTACTTTCTAAGAGATCCACTTATTTGTTTGATTGCAGACATGCTGGGTGGTTTGGCACTCAACACCATGGCCTCTAGTACAGTCTCTGATTTCCTGAGAGGATTGCTGGAGGGCATGCAGCACAAGGATCTTGCACTCCAAGATCACAGAACAGTGTGTGTGTATGTGCGTTCTCGCTAAAAGGATTATGGAGACCCGGAACCCTTTCTGGCTATGATCCTGGTTACATATCTCATTTGGTGGTGGGGAGTCCTTAAACTGCGGTTTCTGGATTTCAACATCACAGGACAATGTAGTTTCTGAAACTAGGATATCTTCACTGAAGTCAGGGGCAAGAGAGGAGGGGCAAGGAGGGAGTGCAAAGTCCAGGCTCGATTCAAAGTGCTGGTTTTAGCATTCAAAGCCCTAAACAGCTTGGGGCCAGGTTATCTGAAGGAACACCTCCTCCCATATGTGCCTGCCCAAACCCTAAGATCATCTTCAGGGGTCCTTCTCCATGAGCACCTGCCAAAGGAAGTAAGGCAGGTGGCTATCAGGAGGAAGGCCTTCTCTGCTGTGGCATTTTGGCTGTGGCATGAGCACCCTAGAGAGGTTCACCTGGAACATATGTTATATCTCCTTTTTGATGCCAGATGAAGACCTTCTTATTTTCCCAGTATTTTAACAGTCTATCATAGTCTTTCAACCTTGCTGTTTTAAATCTGTATTTTAAATCTGTATAAATCTCTGCAGTGCTGCTCGGTTTTATCCTGGTTGTGCTTTTATATAGTATTTTTATATTGTGTTTTTATACTGTTGTTTGTTTTATATTTTGATTCGTGTCTGATGGTTTTAAATTTTGTGAACTGCCCAGGGAGCTTCAGCTATTGGGCGGTATAGAAATGCAATAAATAAATAAATAAAGGCTTGGGGATGATGGGAGCTGCAAGACAGCAAGATCTAGGGGAATGCATGAGCACATGGTTCATTCCCATGGTATAATCCATGGGTGGGGAACCTGTGGCCCTCTAGATGTTATTCCACTCTGATTCCCATCAGTTCCAACCAGCTTGGCCAATGGTTAGGGAATGATGGGAGTCACAGTACAGCAACATCTGGGTAGCCACAGATTCCGTACGCCTGTTTTAATCAGATCAAGGTCATGTCATCCGAACCAGGCCAGAATCTTGTTACGTGCAGGAATTGAAATCTAATTATTCAGAGGTATCAATTCCTGCTTTCCAGGAACTAACAAGATGTAGGGTGCACACAGAATGATGTTTCAACAGCTGCTCTACAATTTTGCAATTCCATTTGCCCACAAAACTTACACGAGATACGAAGCCTGGGATTTTGAGAAATGTTTTAAAGATGCTGCTATCTGGCTTTGCTTATAACAGCTAGTTAAAGTTAATCTGGCACTTGGGTGTGAAGAGTTAGGATTTTAAGCCTTGCAGAGTTTAGAAGGCTTTTGTCTTGCTGCAATGTTCAATTCTCAGGAAAAGTTACTTTTTGTACTATATATTTGGTTTTCAGTAATTTACAACTTGCCCTGTATCTTCATCACTAATCCCTTAACAATGGGCAAGAGATAGATAGATTCATTATTTTTGTACCAGCCCAAATATTCTAATGATATAATCATCCTCAACCAGTTGCCTTTAGGATGTGTTGAACTACAGCTCCCATTATCCTCAGCTGCTGCTGTAGCAAGAGAAAAGATGAAAACACTATAAAGTTTCACAAGTTATTCTTTTTACCATTTTTAATCACACTCTTTAGGCTTTAACAAAACATTCACACATTGCACATCTACGCTGTTGTGCAATTAAGTACTCAAAAGGGCATTAATTAATTAAAAGCCTCTCTAATTTCTCTATTCTTTTTTTTTCCAGTTGCCAATTAAGAACAGCATTACTGGCAAGTGACAGGACTTTAGAAAATGCTAATCATAATGTGAAACACTTCATAAAAGCTTCCCAGGTCTTTAATAATAATTAAAAGGGGGGGGGGAAGAAAAGAACAGATTTGCCACATTTGTTGAATGTGATTTTTTCTCATGTGGCTAGGACTGGCATTTCATTAAATCCATGCGTGACCATCAAGAGAGGTGGTTAATAATGGTTACTGCCAACATTGTGCTAAACACCCTTTTTTTCCTTTTCATTGTAATTATAAAATTTTATTTTATTTTGTGTTGCTTAAGAGATTCAGATATGGATACTATTAAAAAAGGGGGGATTTAAGGAGAAAGTTTGTAATACCCTTCCAAGAGGAAAGAGGGTTTATTAAAGGAAATTTGTTTCGCAGCAGTTAAGACACAAAACACAGAACACTAAATGAATACATGAGCCAGCCCACAACAAATGCAACATTGCTAACGTTTGTGCACAATAGGGGAAGTAGGTGTTTTCAACATCCATGGTCTCAAGTGGTTCTCATAAATATCTGACGATAATTGCTTTTAACTACTGATGATCCCAGACTTTCTCTCCTTGTTCCAGATGCCGCTTTTCCATTCAACAAAACATCACACTGAACTGCCATGGATCGAATGCTCTATGTAGCATAGGAGCTTTCCCTGGAAAGGACTCAAATATACACTAAAAACATTTTTTCTGAACATGTGCCCAGGATCCAAGGAACTGGGCAGCTTACTCCCATGTGCCGAAGTTGGCTCTGAAGGGAGGAAGAGGGAAAGAATTAAAAAGAAAGAAAATCCACTGAGCGTACATGAGGCCATGGGTGTAAAAAAAAAACCTGCCTCTTTCCCCACTTCAACTTTCAAAACCCTCTCTGGACTCCATGGACCAATCCCAGCCGAGAAATAAAGCTCATATCACCATACAGTCCCACCATCGCTACAACTAATGCCAGCACAGTAAATATCATCCGAACTTTAATAAAAAAAACAGTTCCCCATTTTGTCACAGAGGGATCATAGGAGTTGTAGGCCAAAATATTGAGAGGGCAACAAGATACCCAACCCTGTACTACTGTAACAAGCAATAACATGCATTAAGTTCTTTCCAAAGCCCAACTGAGTGAGCTTCTATAGGTTAGCATGGAACCTTTTAATGTGGAGTTACCCCCGATTACTCAGAAGAGACACTTGTAATTATTATTATTATTATTATTATTATTATTATTATTATTATTATTATTTATTTATATAGCACCATCAGTGTACATGGTGCTGTACAGAGTAAAACAGTAAATAGCAAGACCCTGCCGCATAGGCTTACAATCTAATAAAATCATAGTAAAACAATAAGGAGGGGAAGAGAATGCAAACAGGTACAGGGTAGGGTAAGCAGGCACAGGGTAGGGTAAAACTAACAGTAGAAAGTAACAGTAGAAGTCTGCACAACATCAAGTTTTAAAAGCTTTAGGAAAAAGAAAAGTTTTTAGTTCAGCTTTAAAAGCTTCGGTTGAACTTGTAAGAGCAAAGAAACCCATTCTGAGCAACTCAGGCCATTGCTAGACCAGGCTATATCTCGGGCTGATACCTGGGATCGCACCTGTGCGTCCAGATGACGCACAGGGCATCCCAGGCTCAGGGAGGGATCAACCCTCCCTGGCCCCGGGATATAGCCTACCCTTTTCAGCCCGATTCAAGACTGTGAGCGTGTAGTGTAGCCCATTCTGCAGCTTTTCCCGGCTCCGCACAATTATTCACGCAAAGCCGGGAGAAGCTGCGCCCATCGGGGGCAGGGGGGAGTGGGGAAATGAATTTAATTTTTTAAAAACACCTTACCTCAGCGCATGAGCGTTCGTGCGCATTGCCCCTTTAACTATGAAAAAAAATGGCGGACGCGACGCGTCTTTCCTTAAGCTCGTCGCATCTGATGTCTAGACTAGGGCAACAGTCCGCGACAGTTGCATCGCGGGCTCTCCCCTCTTCTGTTGTGGATTTTAAGGTAGGTTTAACAAAGGCCTCAGTGGAAAGTTAACAAAAGTATGTATCTGCATCATTGGGGTAAACATTCAAGAGAGACAGTAGCCAAACTTATTGGAACCAACACGGCAGCCATTCTAGTTGATTATTAACAACAGATGGAAAGTGAGATTAAGTAGTCTCAAGAATAATTAAGACTGACCAAGGCTAGAAAATCTAAGTTAACACCTGGAACTGTGTTCATCCCACACAGACTTGTGCTACTAACATGGTAATTCAAGCATGTAGGAGCTTTATAAAATTTCCCCAGACAATGAAAATAGTATGTTTTGAATCACTCCACCCCACCCAGCAAGTATAACCTTATCCATTCTGCGTTTCTTTTTCCCAGTAATAATCCTCTTTACCCCATTTATCAACATAAAACATTTAAATGCTTCTTCATTTGATTTGCCAACAGATGAGATAGGGCTTTCTCTGAGGTGGCACCAACTCTTAATTTAGAGACGACTGCCTTATGTCCTCGTTACTGATGTTCAGATGCCAGCCTCAGAGAACAATCCTATGGTCCTTGAAGAGCATCCCAAGGGAGCAGAGGATGCTTTGGATTCTCTCTCCAGCAACCATAGACACGGCTACAACTTCAGAAGGGGGACTCCAAAATCAGATATCTTCCCCTTCCCCTTATAGCCAACACGGAATGAACTGTGGGTGCCTGCTTTCCGAGGCTGCAAAATAGCCTCAGAGGAAACTGCAGACATCAGAAAGGGGGCGTGGCAATGGGAAGCGAGGATATGAAAAATCCTATGGCCTCTCCAGTCCTGGCCCTGGCCGCGTGCCTCTAGATGGGCTCAGAGGCCTATTTAAGGGAAAACAAAACAGGAGGAGGATAGAAAAGCGAAAAATGTCTCCAACACTCCTCTTGCCTTGCTGGCAACAGCTCAACAGGACACTGGATACTTGGAAAGTCTTTCTTCTAATGGTGGAACAACCCACAGGATTGTGCCCTAAACCAATTGTTTTTCATGGGGCTTTTGGGGCCTAGAAGAAAATTCAGAATTATGCTATTTGTTTTAGGCCTCTTTTAGGCCTCTGATAGATTTTTATGTTTTTTTTAATTCATTAATATTTTATAAATTGCAACTGCAAGACTACATTTTATTTTATTTTTTTATTACATTTATACCCTGCATTTTTTTTCCTCCGAGGAAAGCAAGGCGGCATACATAATCCTCCTCCTCTCCATTTTATCCTCATAACAACAACTCTGTGAGGTAGGCGGTGCTGAGAGCCTGTGACTGGCCCAAAGTCACCCAGTGAGCTTCCATGGCTGAGTGGAGACTAGAACCCGGATCTCCTGACTCTCAGTCCAAAACTCTAGCCACTGCACCATGATAAAGCAAAAAGAAATATACACATGCATTAAAATCCAAAAGCAGAATATTTTAAAAGAAAAAAGTATTTTATATGAAGTTTTATGCATGTGTATATTGCATTTTGCTTTATTGTAATTTTTAATGTTTGTTGTTAACAACATGGCAGGTCCATAAACAGGACAGAAATGTTTGTTTGTTTTTTAAATAAACAAAATAGTAAAATGCAAGAACTCTAATACATGGGATCCCACTTTTCATGACCATGCTGGAGTTACACCAGCTCTGGTGTTAGGCTGTATGAATGCACTCACAACCATGATTGATATAACCACTCATTTATTCCTTTGGAAGCATATCCATAACCAATGAAGAAGAAAACGCCACCACTGTTATTTATCTGCTACTGCTGGCATTTGGTCATTACACATGAGCCTTCCTCCAGCTCCATAGACCATGTCAGAAATATTTCATGAACTGAAGAAGCAAGGCAGTTATAATTGTCTTGCTGAATCAGAACACACATCCATTTAGTCAAGCCCTATTCTAGAAGTGAATGGCCAGATACCAACTGGAAACATACAAGCAGGATAGGCAAGGTTATGGCTTTCTCCTTTTGTGTACATAATTTGCCTAGCGATTTGCATATACACATGTACAAAAGTATATAACAAACTGGAAAAGATTACATAGGAATACTGGTGTTCTCTGACTTTTAAAAAATGAATTGAGACTGAGAAAGCATGTTGCAGGGTGGAGGGGATTATGAATTGGGTACAGGAAAAAGCTCAAAGCCATATGAACTTGATAAACATTAATCCACTCTTTCAGAGATAATCTGAGAACCAGGAGCCAGCTGCTTGTCCTTGATGGCTTTATTGGGGGATAGTATATACTTGGAGGAAATGATTGGAGCAAAATAGATTTAGCAAAAGATCTCCAGAATTACAGCTACTATAACACAGAGCCATTACAACAATAAATCCACACTGCATTCGTTATCAATATTCCTTCCCTACTAACAGGAAACAGCTTTTGTCAATATTTAACAATACCTCTTCCAGGCAAAGGTAACTTACTGCTTTGAAGGAGGTGGTGCAGGGGGAATCCAGACATAAAAAGGTGAAGTGGAGAAATCTCAGCATTCTTGTCATGAAGGCGACACTTCTGCCCCCCCCCCCCTCCCCCCAAGCCTTCCAGACTGAAGGTACTCGCACTGGGACCCAGACTAGGCCTCTGAGGAACAGGCAAAGTGTGTCATGAAAGCTGAAGCCAGCCAAGACTAGTTTTCCATGGAATCATAAGGTGTGCCTTCTTCAGACTGGAAGGCAACACGTCAAGTCAGGATTTATAGCTTTTGGCCCATGGCTACAAGAGTTTGCGTTAAAAATAAAAATCTAAAGAGAAGCAGGGAGGTTTGCATCTGGGTTTGTTTTGCTTTCCTACGTACTCAGTTTGCAACACCTGTATTTCTAAAAAAATATTCTCAGGTTTCCCCTTGTGTCGCACTCTTGCATGAGAAAAAGAACAGGTGGGAAAAGCCATGCAGATTAAGAGGTAGGGCTATGCAGATGACACTGCAGAGAGGTGAATGAAACTCAGGGCAGGCTCAGTACTCTACGATTCCCAATGAATTCTATTGGACACCATGAAAATCTGCATGCAACAAGACTGGGAGCCTGACAAATCCTGTCCCAGCAGAGGAAGTCCTCTCCCACATCCCACCATAATGTATGTTTCCAGTTGATGCGACGCAGAGGAGGGCTCCTCCAATAGATCTCAAGTCTTGGGCAGGCATATATAGGGAGAGGCACTCCCTCATATATTGAGGTCCCAAACCATTCAAGGTTGTAAATGTCACAGCCAAAACCTTGAATTCCGACCGGAAGCGTACAGCCAGCCAGTGCAATTTCTTTAAGACTGGTGTTATATGGGCTCTTCAAGATGATCTGGTCAGCAGTCTAGCTGCAACTTTTGAGTCATCTTCAAGGGTAGCCCCATATACAGTGCATTGCAGTAGTCTAATCGGGACGTTACCAGTGCATGCACTTCTGTGGCTATGTTGTCCCTATACAGGAAAGGCCATAGCGGTTTTGTGAACCGCCCAGAGAGCTCCGGCTATTGGGCGTTATAGAAATGTAATTAATAAATAATAAATAAATAAATAGCTGGGCGGATCAGCAGAAGCTGGCCCCAAGAGTTCCAAGCCACGGAGTCCACCTGGGGCCTCCAGTGACAAGGATGGATCTATGTATAGACCAGCTTTCCCCAACCTTGTGCCAACCAGATGTGTTGGAATACAACTTCCAGTATCCTGACAGGGTCTTTGGCAGAACTGCTAGCAGGCTCCCTGTCTCCAACTCTGGCAGAATCTCTAACTATGACAGAAATGACAATGAAGGAAAAGCCATTTCACACCCGTTTTCTGTTTTATCAAGGTGCAAACCTGAAAAAAAAGTCAAGCTGTATCTGGCAAAAGGTCTATTTAGTCTTGGATCCAGTTTCCCAGTGGTCCACCAGATGCTCATGGGAAGCCTATGAGCACCCATGTACCCCGGTAACTGGTATTCAGTGGTATACTGTCTCAGATATTGGAAACAATATTTAGCCATCCTGACTAGTAGCCATGGATAGACTTATCCACCCAAACATACAACAGAGCATTCCAAATAGGCTTTTACCTGTGGTCATGACCATCAGCAGAGCTTCCTCCACAGTGAGCTCTGCCTGGTGCCTTCCATATTATATTTTTAGGCACTAGACTAGACAAAGTTAAAATGCCTTTTCTATTTAATATGCGTTTACCAATCAATTTAAATTTTAGCTTGTTTGTTTGTTTGTTTTGCTCTGGTGGTCCAACATTTGAATTTGTGTCTGCTCTTCCACTTGGTGTGTTTAAGATGGGCTACTGTTAAGTGTTTTTGAATTTATAAATTACAAGTGACAACTGCAACAAAACGTATAAGTGCGTTTTCCTGGCTAAAAAGGAGTTTTCGTTCAGGGTTTCTGCAGGCCATTCCTTTCAAACAGGGGGAAGGGGGCTCCATCCTCTTTCTCATCATTGCTACCCCTTGCTCTCTTGAGAGCAGGCAGAGAGCCAATGGACCAGAAGGTGGTGGCATCTCCTCACCATGACCACCGTTGTCTGGAGGAAGAGGCAAGTGAACAGGCAGGTTGCAGTGGTGAAGAGGAAGAGCAAATTCAGTGGGCCCTTGGCACATGCCTGTCATGTCTAGCCCTGCTCCCCCTAGTTTGGAAGAAGGTGTTTCAGGTAATCAATCAGAATGACTCAGATGTAGAAAAATCAGCGCCAGACACAGGCCAGCCTATATCAGTGGGGGAGAAAGCTCTCACGAACTCTTCACCAGTGGTGCTGAACTCTCTCCACAGCTTATCTCGTCAAGGGCAAATAATACACAGTCAGTGAGAAGCCAACATTCTTCTGAAGAAGAGAGCACCGGCAAGCTAACCGATCCTAGAGTACGTCACAACCTAAAATGGGCGGAGCGAAAGATAGGCGAGAGAAAGTCAGCCCGGCTCACATCACGTCAGAAGCCGCCTCAAAACTAGCCTCTCTGAAGTTAATATCTTTTGGGATAAGGCTTTCTTCTTCTTGAACGGACAATTGTCTCGCTTAGTTTGCCTAGTTTTGCCTAGTGGAAAGTTCCAAGAGATTAGACTCTCTTCAGGCAGGAAGAGATGTTTATTGCTTAAATAAAACTTTGTGGATTACTTAGCAGGCCTTGTTGTCTCCCAAGAAGGCAGGAGGTTAAAGAGAAAACACAACAATGCCCAGCCATGCCTATCCCTCACGCCAGGGCAGCTGCAAGAGTAGCCTGCAAGCCAGTGACTGATCTACCTGACATCAAAGTAGGCCTGTGTAGACTGGAAAGAGGGTTATATCCCCCAGGCCATCACCGGCTTTGCACTTTTGATATCACAGAAACAGCCTTAAGCTAGTCAGCTGACAGCTAAGGAAAGAAAACGAAAGAATCTGAAATAAACCACACACGTTGGGGGTGAGGTTATGAAGCCATCAGCTTTGGAATGAAACACTGTACACAGATCAGTGGAGTGGTTTTGGAACCACTGGATGGAACAGATAACAATTGTCACTTACGGTATATGATTACCCTATTTCTTTGATTCTAAGACGTACTTTTTTCCCCACATAAACATCTCTAAAAATGGGGTGCGTCTTAGGGTTTTTTTTCCTGTTGGTGGTACTGAAATTAGTGTGCGTCTTACAATCGATGGCGTCTTACAATCGAAGAAATACGGTAAGTAAGAAATAAACCAAATGACCTTTTGATGCAGACGAGCCTCCCTAAGTGGACCTCACTGGAGTGGTGACTGGCCTTATTAATATCCAACATGCCTCTAGAAAGGGTTGTAATAGTATTCACCATCTCCAAGTATCTCTCTCTCTTCTAGACTCCACTCACATTAGGAAACCCAGGAATCTCTTTCACCTTAAAATTACATATAGGTGAATTTCCTCAATGCACAAGATGTTCAAGAGAATCACATGATGACGCGATTCCAAGCCTACAGTATATGCAAGAATATTTGGTACACCTGAACTGAAATGGAACCAAAAGCCTACTAAGAGCTATGGGAAATCTTTTAGTTCTCACAGCAAAGTTAGATACAATCCTTTTGCACTCCTACAAACTTTCAGTACAACATCAATTACTCACAAAGTAGCTCTGAATAAATTTTGTGCATGTTCAGGGTGGGGTGGGGGAGATTAAACAAATGGGAAGACAAAACGTCTCCTAGAGCAAGGGAAGCATTTACAAAACCTAACCAACTTGCATATGCATTTTATTTAACTACCAGTGGAAGGCAAAGGTCCTTAGAGATAGGAAACAGTGAATAATTGATAAAGCAGCCTTTTATTTAAAAGACAGACTTATAAATGGGAAAAATGAAAACAAACTAAGCCGAGTCATGTAACCCCCAGGGCACAGATAAATTTGCTATATGAAGATTGAATATTCTCACCGTATCACTATCCTCAAAAGGTAAAAAAAATACTGAAGACACTAGCTAGGATTTAAATGAACACAAAACTAACTGTAACTAATTAGCCCATTAGTCAAGCAATTCCAGAAGCTTTTAGTCCAGCACAGTAGTTTTTAAATGCTATATTTTACAGTTTATACTATGTATTAGCTGTTAGTCTAGTATAGTAGTTTTAAAAACCTTTGTATCAGAGGCAGGCAACCTTTAGAGGCCATGGGCATATTTGACAATTTGAGAAACTCTCCTGGGCACCACCACAAAATGGCTGCCAATGGAGATGTGGCCAAGGACAATGACTTATCCAAAAGACTGAGTACAAGGCAGAGATGGGGGTCTGAGCCCCAACACACTAAACAACTCCTTTGAACCCACAATTTTCAGCACCAGTAGAAATTTATTTCACAACAATCCTAGGTGCCACTAAGAAAATGTGTTAATTTTTTTAAAAAGTGGGTGGGGTGCACTGCTGCCCATGGGCATTAAGTTGACTACCCCCTGCTTTATACTCTAATTGAACCCTTTCCACAGGTCAAATCTCAGGATCCTTTAGCAGCTGCTGAAACCCAAAGCCCAGCAAGCTGATGTCTGGCCTTGGACTCCAATGAAGTGTTGCCCTGGGACACTGGAAAATTCAAATGATGGCTGTTAGCCCCCAAAAGGACACTACTTAGGCATGCTTGGGATTAACCATTACACTGCAAGTCCCAAGTTGCAGCATAGATCTATTTTCTATGCTGCATACCATCACTGCATGCTGCAAGGGGATATCAATAAGGGTGTGCATATTCAAGCTATTAATCAAGGAAAATTGTCCACCATTACTATTCTTCTCATTGAGGAATCCATAGTAAGAACGTAAGAACATATGAAAAGCCCTGGTGGATCACACCAAAGGCCTATCAAGTTAAGTATTCTGTTCACACAGTGACCAACCAGATGCCTATGGGAAGCTTTTTCATATGGACTGGAGGCAGGTCATGATACAAATGTGATAAATAAAATAATTGCAAAAATGATGCATGATGCAAAAGCACATGATACAACAAACTTCCTGAACCAAAGTAACTCTGGATCTGGTCAATGCCTGGATGGAAGATCACCTGGAAATCTCACGTATACTACACACTGAGTTCCAGAAAGTAAGAATGGTAGGCTATAAAGCAGGGATAGGGAACATCTGTCTCTCCAGAATTTGGTGGACTGCAACTCCCATCAAATTTAGCTAGCATAGCTAATGGTTAAGAATCATGGGAGTTGCAATCCAACAATATTGGAAGGTTCACACATTCCCCATCTCTGGGGACTAATTGACCATCCCGTTGAAACAGGAGTGGACAACTTGTGGCCCTCCAGATATTGTTGGATTGCAATTCCCATCAGCTCTAGCCTGCATAGCCAATGGTAAAGAATGATGGGAGTTGCAGTCCAACAACATCTGGAGGGGCACATGTTGCCCACCCTTGATTTAGAACTATTCCATTTTTACTACTAAACCAGACTACAGTATTTGATTATTTTTTGCCATAATCTTGAACTACGGATGTCACGTGTATCAGTGTGTTACCAACCTGCTTCTAGATGTTTTTCAAATTTCTCAGCAATGGGATAATATTACAGGCCGTTCTCCCCCACTCCACCACCTCAAACCCCAGACTTGAAAGTTGATACTATCTCTTTCTACCTTACCACATGAGCAGACACTTTCAGAAAAATGCCTCAACAGGATTACTTCAGGAACCACAACACCACACCTACTTTGTGTGAAATTAACATTAGGTTCTAACTATGCCTATATATTTTAAATATGTGTATGTTTTAAATAACTCTTTTAGCCTGTTCGTATAATGAACAAATGACTGTGATTTTATGGTTTTGAATTAATGATTGTTGGCATCGTTTCTATTGGGTCTGTGACCGCATAATAAAATGTATGTAACGTTAGGTTTCCAGGTCACTCACCTGGCAGATATTTTTTAATGCTACTCTTAAGCAGTGTTCAACAGTGAAAATCTCAATGCAAAATTAAACTTTGCATGAAAAGTTTCACTCTTTAACAATTGCAGTTTTATTTTATGTTAATTCAAAATTATATATATATATATATATATATATATATATATATATATCTTCTTGCCTAGCAGTGATAGCACCTTCTGCCACAACAGTTAGAAACGTGACACACACACACACACACACACACACACACACACGGAGCTTTTAAGAAACGGATGTCGATGGAATTCAGGGCGACTGACGCCAAGGAATATGCTTCAGCCTGTCAATTATCTATCAAACTCTTTGCAAGGGAAAGCTGGGGTGGAGGGGAGGGGCCGTGCTCCGCCTCAGCAGCCTTCCTTGTTTACCAGCGACATATGCAGGGAGTTCACTTCTACCTGTTTGCTTGAAGCAAGACAGCCCTCTGAAGAAGAAGTCTTTCCATTGGCTATTTATAGACAGCACTGGGGGGGCGGGCGGGGGGGGGGGAGAGGCGACATCTGGCTGCAGTTTCCCCTTCCCTCCGCAACCTGCCTTGCTCTCCCCCCCCCTTTCCCCTCCCGTCACCGCCTGCCCCCAATTTCTCCCTCTAAGAAAATTACCCTGAGCTGTAGCCACGGCCAAGCTGTATTTGTGCAGGAGGAAAACTTACCTCCGTGAACATGTCTTACTGCCTTCCTACATGGCAAGAGAGGTTTCCTGTTTTCATACATTCCCTCGTCAGCTGTAATCAGTGTCAATAAGGTTAGCGTCTTTTGTGCTGGCGGCTGGAGCAGCAGCCCTGACAGGAAAGAACTTTTTAATCTCTTCCCTCACACCGAGCCATGTGAAGCCAGGGAGCGCTCCCAGGCATAACTCCCTTGGCTCCTCTCCTAAAAAAACGCTCCCTCAAGTGCAGGGTTGCTAAGCAATATTTGCCGTGGCGTGTGCCCCCCCTCCTCCTGCACACACACACACACACACACACACACACCACCGCTCCTTCAAATTGGCAGCATCTGTCCCTCGGCAGTTTTGACTTGTGCAAAGGACCGTGCGGAGAGTAGTTCAAAAACAGAAGAAACGGCGCACCGTGTGGAGATGGTTTCATCCGTCCTCTTCTGCTGGTTGGTTTTGTTAATATTTTATTTTCAGGTTTTTTTAAAAGATAAATAAATAAATAAATAAATACTACTACTAACAATTTCTTTTTAAAAAAAAAACAGAGAGAAAAGAAGCTGCGTCTGCACCTAGAGGAAGAGCAACGAGGGGGAAAGCAAACCCCTAGTCCAGTGGGAATCGCCTACAAAAGCACATACAGCAAAGTAGTCGCCTTGGTTTATGTACTTATGCATTTGAAACCAGTACTGTTTTGGCACAGTTTTGTTCATTTAAAGGCTATTTCTCCACTTTCTTTTCCCACTTTTAAAAATTCCAGATAAATAACTAGCTATACAAATATATGTATGACTAGTTACAATAAAAATATTAATAATACCCTTGAAAGGTAGCCTAAAAATAATTTTAAATAAATACTAATTTTCATTTATGGTTTTAAACTCATAAGGGGGTTTAACTGTCAATTTCCACTGGGAATGATGGCTGTTTCTTATAAATAAATAAGAAAGTGTTATGACAGAGTGTGCAGTTCCTTGTGAATACACATTATTATATACACACATACATGCGTGCACCCACCCACAAAGAGCACATGCACGTACACACCACACAAGCATAAATATACATACCACGGACCTGAATTAAAAATTGTGTGTCCTTTCACAATAGGATTTTGAAGTCAGTCATATGCAGAATATAGATATATAGATTTCATCTTACTTCAAAACCAAAACACAAACTAACAGGGTGAGGGTTTTATGCTTCATCACTGTTTTGCTATATTTAATCTATCCTAATATCATTGCATGCTTTTTTAAAAAAATGGATCGAAGTTTAATTCTACAGCTGTTTTAAAAGAAAGGGGAGAAGCCACCATCTGTGAAAATATTTAGAGTTGGGTTCCTTTCTCTCTCTCACCACCAGATAAAAAATGTGTAGACAAAGTTGCATCTGTAGTAATAGAAATAACAGAAAGGCTACTTTAAAGGGTGGAGACTGGGGCCCTGGCCTCAATGCCCCCTCGTCCCTTTTCAAATTGGCAGGCCAGTAAAACTAGCTGCTAACCAGAGATCTAGAGTTAAGGAGCAGGGAGGGGTGCATGCCTGTGTGTGTGTAAACAATAGGCTGGGATTTTTCATTTCTAAACAAAATGGCGCACGATCAATTGTAGCTATGGATTAAGAAGTAAAAACAAAGGGAGTTTTATATGCACATTTATGAGCTGGATTTCACTCACACTGGCCCAGTTTCTACATCACAACAACCCTGGGTTATTTTTAAACCTTGGGTTGTTGTGAACGAGCTGACGTAAGGTTTAACCATGGGTTCCAACATAGGTTGTCTCTCCCACAACAACCCAGAATTCTTGGCTTGAGTGGCACATTGTTTAGCTTCAACTACTTGCAGCAGGACCAATCGAGTGGCAGAACCAGCATACTAATTTACCACCAGGTTGTTGTTTTTAAAAAAAGGAAAAAAAGCTGGGTTGTTGTAACGTGTGAACTGGGCAACCGTTAGCACTATGCACTAAGGCTAAAAAGTCATGCCTCATTATTTTGACCATTAAAAAATAAATCTCATGATGTAGCACTCCATAAAAATATAAGTACCTCAATATGGTACAACACGCTAGCCTATACCTAGTAGAGAATGAGGCATGCTGAAGACCATTTGTGTCTTCGTTGATCTGAGGCCAATGGATATTGGTGTACTAAAAGCTTGTAAAAACTTGTCCCTAATAATAGATGTAAAATGGTTAAAACCATTTTCCCCACTGGATCCCCAAGAGCTAGAATCATATACACACACACAAAGTTTATAAGGAGAGTTCTATGTCACCTTAAAAACACACTTTTTTTTTAGTCTTTAAAGTGCCACAAAAATGTATGAACTTGTGGCTGGTTCACAAGGTAAGCCCTTGTTCTCTGTGTGAACCATCTCTGGCTACACGCTCACATAGAACAATATGCAGTGGCATCTGACATGAAAACATTGTGACACACACACACCCTTGGATGTCATGAGCTCTCATGGTACCTTCTGCTAATGATTGTGGGATTCAGGTCTAGACCCCACTTGGCCATGAAGCTCACTGGGTGACTTTGGGTCAGTCACTAACTCTCACTTTACCTCACAAGGTTGTTGTAAGGATAAAATGGAGGCGAACAGGACAATGTAAGCTGCCTTGGGTTCCTTGTAATAACAAAAAATGTGGGCTATAAATGTAATAATAAACAAACAAACAAACTGGAGATGATATTAAAGTGTACAACTTTCCCCAAAAGGGAAGAATTTAACCAAGCTGCAAATAATTACCACTTTAATTGCCACCTGCAGAAAAATGTTGCCGTGTAGATTGCTCCAATTCAGGTGCCAGTCAGTCAGTTATGCACTCTTCCAGAATACTGTATTCCATTCTTCCAACTCTCATTAGGCTGTTAGCAAGTGGAGGGGAATTTGGCCCTGAGATCCCCCCCCCCCTACATAATTTGTTTGCGCTTTTGCAATCTGTGCATTCTCAGTATATCCATTCTGGCTACAATCCTGTCAGCACTCAGCAACTGAGTTTGCTATTAGAAGCTTATTATTAATTATTATTTAATACCCTTATATCTAGCCTTTCCTCCAAGGAGCTCCAAGGTGACGTGTGCAGTTCTCTTGACTTTGTTTCTGGCTGAGAGATAGCAGCTAGCCCAAGGTCACTGAAGGAGCTGTAATAGCTATGTGGGGACTTGAACCTGGGTCTTCCAAGTCCTAATCTGATGCACTATCAGTTCATCACCATTTGAACAGCAAGGTTCGATCAGAGGAAGAGTTGGAAATATTGGTTTTCATGCTAACTGCATTGTTCTATGTGAAGTGTCAGGATCAAGGGCAAGCGCTCTTGTACCAGTGCAACACTGCACTGTTGATGCTGTACTAGGGAAGCAATTCTAGACAACACATCTGAGTGGGCAGCCATGCAATGCTGTACAATGTCTTTCCATGAGTCAGATGAGAGGCTACTATAGGGGGAACGACGGGGCAAGATGCAAGAGTTGGCAGGATGTTAAGGCCTGAAGACCCATAGCCAAGCAAACCACTGGATGCCAAAATAGCTTGGCACTTATACGTCCAAATGTCACTGGGTGCAATACTGCCTGACCTGCCCATTAAGAACAAGGCTGAGAGTACCTCCAATGGAGGCTAATATTTGCTTCCATTTGTTATTTTACGATTAATTTATAGGGTGTTTCTTTTGGACTGAGGCCCTCAAAGCAGCGTTTAAAAAAGAAAACACACACAATAAAATGACAGAGCAAGCAAATCTTGGGCTGTAACCTTACACCTGGCCTGTCTTTCCTGTCTTCCAGGAAAGACAGTAAAAGTTATCAATCAGACAAACAGTTCACAAAGCATACAAATTGCTTGCCCCACCTCACCCCCTCCAAGCTAGCTCAGTGCTGCACTGCAGCTCTTCCTCTTACCCCTTTAATCTGAACCATCCTGCAAACTATAAAGCTAATTCCTTCTTCTGCTGACACTCACCTGTGCACAGACAGATTGAGAAGTAGACTGCTGAATATTACAGGGTAAAGTAAAGGAGAAAGAAAGCCTTTGCGTCTGAGTGAACACTCCGCCTCTGACATCTCGCCCGAGAATAGCAGCGGTCAAGCACCATGCTGGCACGGTGCAAGAGTCGAGGGTTATACTGCCCTACAGCGGAGTTTCTCTGCTTCCTGCTTTCTATGCGTGCACTCCACGCTGTTAGGGAAAAATCACATCTTGCTCAGCATTACCCCAGGAAGCATCAGGTACCACTTGGACTCTGGAGCAAGGGGCATTTAAAAACTCTCCCAATTATCCTGATTCAAGTGTTCTCTCTCTCTCTCACTCACTCACACACACACCACCTCCCTGCAGGTTTCCCATAAGCCTTTTCTTTTTTAAAAAACAAAACAAAACCTTAAACAATGGTTTATAAGAAAGGGTATATGTTAAAGGCAGATTGGAGCAGCTGAATGTCTAGCCTCACTGAAGCTCAAAAACTGGATGCTGTTGTTTCAGGGCATTGTTCTTAGCTCATTAACATGCATACCATTTACCACCACCTCTCACTGGCTCCATTGTTTGCTACATCCTTGCCTTGTTGGAAGCATTTGCCTGTCGTCTGCTTCTAAGTTATTGCTAAAGTTTTTCTCTGCTGGTTCTTGCTGTCCTTTCTTCTTTCATGTCAGTGCAAATTCTGCGAAATGCCTGGCATGATCCAACAGCTTCTCATTAGGAGTTCTAACCTCTCTCTGCATCAAGCTGTGGCCAGTAAAAACAAAGGCCAGGTAAAAAGAACATTAAACAAAATCTTGTTCTTTGAATACCTGGGTTTGCTGGATGTTCTTAATGTAAAGGAACAACCACTCTACAAAAAAAGGGCGTCCCTCATCTCAGAATATCTGATCACCAAGCACTCTGGAAAACAAACAGTCAATCAAGAACATCCCCCCTTTTCTTAACTTTTATCTGGGTTATATTTACACTCACATGCTCAGCAGCTTAACAGCATGATTATCTTCGTAACCAGGACACACCCTTTACTTCTGTGCCACAGACAGGTACTACAATCATAGTCCAAACATGATCCCCATTATTAGGGTTGGGTGAATCTCTCAGTTTTGGTTTCTCCCACTTTCGATTTATTTAAAAAAAACACCTCAAGTTCTTTTTGCCCTGAATATGGAGATTTTTTTTGCAAATGTTCATAAATTCTTATCAAAATTGAAATGAAAGAAAATTCTCATCCATCTCAAATATACAAACATCGAATTAAAGCCAAATGGGGAAAAATGGGGGGAAATATTTGACTTCCTAGGTCAAGCATTTTAATTATAAACTATGTATTGAATTTATTATTGTGTGCATAAAAATGCCTTCTTGCCTTCAACCAAGAAATTTACTTTCCATCTCATGGAAAAAGCACTACTTTTGTCCAGCAATTGCCAGCCTTAAATCTGAAAATTCTGTGCATCTAGGTGTGCTAGATTGTGAGCTAGCTCTACACTGCATCGTTGCCCATGAGTTGTATCCAATGTTAGTCCTACAAAGAGTAGACCCATCAAAATGAATGGAACTTAAGTTATACCAACACTGGATACAACCCCATGTTTTCAAGCAAGTCGTCTTGCTTAAGTTTTATTGAGTATGTACAGAAAGTCAAATCAAAATCAATTATTTTCACACAAAACCTTCCACAAATCTTTTCTCTAAGGAAATATAACTGTATCATAGAATCATAGAATCCGTAGGGGCCTATAAGGCCATTGAGTCCAACCGCCTGCTCAATGCAGGAATCCATCTTAAAGCATAGATGTTTGTCCAGTTGCCTCTTGAATGCCTCTAGTGTGGGAGGGCCCACGACCTCCCTAGGGAATTGGTTCCACTGTCATACCGCTCTAACAGTCAGGAAGTTTTTCCTGATGTCCAGCCGGAATCTGGCTTCCTGTAACTTGAGCCTATCATTCTGTGTCCTGCACTCTGGGATGATTGAGAAGAGAACCTGGCCCTCCTCTGTGTGACAACCTTGCAAGTATTTGAAGAGTGCTATTATGACTCCCCTCAATCTTCTCTTCTCCAGGCTAAACCTGCCCAGTTCTTTCAGTCTCTCCTCATAGGGCATTGCAGGCTATGTCATATAAAAGGCTGCAGGAATACAGGAAGGTGCCTGACACTGAGTCATACCCTCGGCCCATTTTGCCCAGTCTTGTCAACATTGATTGGCAACAGCTCTACAGGTTTTCAGGCAGGAATCTTTTCCATCACTACCTGGAGAAGCCGGGATTGAACCTGGGACATTCTGCATACAAAGCCGGTGCTCTACCACTGAACTAAGGCCCTTCCAATGGTTATGTTCTTTGGTAGAATGAAGGCTTTATTTGATTGCCAATGAGATGGGCACCACCCAGCTGAAGTTCAGGTCTTTTAAATCACAATAATTTAATAAAAGTGTTAAATACATGTTTAAATGGGGCTATAAAGTACTTAACTTTTTATTAAGATTTTTTATCGATGGCCTTAAAAAAAGAATGATTCAACACAGGTGGCCTAGACATCCCTTCACCCTACTGCCTCCCACTACCCACTCAGAAGAGTTTAAAACAAAAAACAAAAGAAGACAATATGCTCAGCTACCAGAATGTTATAGCAACATGCTGGCAGTGTATTGCCAGCAAATACATGATTTCCAAAATGGAAAAGCATAATTTATACTGTTCCTCCACCCCAGGTTGGGGAACTAAATCACTTAGATTTAAACGTTGATCTATCCTGCTCACTACTAAATACCACTCATACTGGAACCCATCCAGCCGCTGGCTTTGAAGACAGTCGCCAAAGCAGGAAATTAATTACCAACGGAGTCCTATAGAAGCATTAAACAATTTGATAAAATTGTGCACAGCTGTATTTGCTGCAAAATTGCCAAGAGCCAACTTTGGATGTAGGAAATATGGCACGAACACTTAATAAAGCATTATTACTCAATGATCTTCTTTATTTCAAACTCTTCTTCCGTGAAACATCAGACAGACAGCTTTCCTCCCTCTACTCCACCCAAGACCGGTCCTCTGTCAAAGTCTCCCCTTCCACAAAATGCAAGGCTGCCCCTCAATATACATACTGACACATCCACATACAAAACTGGGTTCAATTCTGACCTCTACAAGGGACCATGGATCTGCCATCTAAATCCTTGGTTTCCCATCCCCAAAATCAGAATAGTTACCCTATTGGCAGTGGATTATTTGCAAGGGCAAACACACACACACACACCTCAAAATAAAACCAGGAAGTAGGGGATAGAAATAGACATTTTCACAATTCTATGAATATGCATTTCCTTCTGCTGGGTCAGGGCCTCTATTTCAGGAACATGAGACCTTTCAATTTGGAAAGCACCTCCCAGATGCCCTATGCACAGAAATACGGACAATCCTCTCAACACAGCTAAGGAGTATTGTGATTTCCGCAGCCATACAGACTAATCTCTCTCTCACTCTGAACTCTACATTCTTCACATGTTCGAAAATTCCAAGCCCACAATGGCAAACTGGACTATGCTGCAGATGCCTTTTAGAATAAAAGTTTAGAATAAGCAGAGTGTGCTTCCAGATCTAAATACAGGGCTGCACAAAGATGTGTATAAGAGCAAGTGTGGTGAACTACATACTTTGCAAAAGAAGTATCTATTATAACTGAACTTCACAGAAGGATAAGTTCCACTGTATGGCTATTGGAAGCTAGAGTTGACTGAATATGCAACAGCGGAAAGGCTTGTATGGATTTAGCAATAAGAGCAAAGTGAGTCATGGCATAGTTATCCACCGTGGATTAATAGATGCTATAGTAAAGCCGATTCCTCTGTTCAAATGGAAAGGCTTAACTTGGCTTCTGCTCACGGCTACACTGACATCAACAATTAATTCACAGCTGCAGGTGACACACAAGCCTTGAACATTTGATGAGCCAATCACCACTTGACGAAAGAAGTGATGTCAAGGGAGATCACTGGGGAGGAAGAGTGGTATTTGGTTTGTGGCTTTCTGAGAACAGTGGAGAAAAATCTCAATGGTTTTAAGATCCAATAGCAATTAAATTCCTAACAGGATTTATTATCTTGGAAGTAATGCAAGGCAGAGTCTTCCAGACTGTTGTGTCCACCTCCAGGAGAGTGACATGACCCTCTCCTTGACGGCATTTCATCACCAATTGAAAGCAGTTGTATTTTGGCAAGATTTTGGCCTGATTACATTCATCTGGCTCCCCACTGGGTTTGTTTTTATTATTATTATTATTCTATAGTTTTATCTACTCCTCTGTTTGCTTAATTGCTTTATGGGTATATTTTGTCATGTTAGCTACCTTGCGAGGCTCAATTCTAACTTAACAAACAGAAAGGAAGCTAGTTGGCCAAACAGCAAACATTACCCAAGCAGGTTTCTATCCTTTGGTGCTTGCTCCTCAAATGCCACATTCACTTATATTTTGGATTCATTTGGGGGTGTACAACCTCTTTCAGTCCATCAGCTAAATTCCATTCTGGAGAAGATTTGGGGAGTTGCATTCCAGTAGCAGGCAGGACAGCATGCAAAAGGCATGGGGCAAAATGGGCCGGGGGGGGGGGATGCCCGCATATTTTAGCTTAACGCTATCACTGCCAGTAACTAAGCCTTAAGAGTGGCGTTTCAACCTTGTAGAGTGGGGTAAAAAAAAATCTTGCAAAGTCTGAGAAAGTGGCGGCACAAAAGGAAGGAGGCATGGCCAGATGGCAAACTCTGTAGGGCTGGTTTGGAACTCTGGGCCCGAGGCTTTGCACCCCTGGATTATTGAATGACAACTGCCTGAATGTGGTACTCAGTTAGACACGAATGAAAAAGGCACACCAAACAAACCACCCACAACCAGCTACCAAAAAAATAAACACAGTACTTCCACACCAAACAAGCAAAACCAAACAAACACAAAACCCATACTCTTGGACTACTTTTGGCCACTCTGTACAACAGGGTGCTTTGCAGAGGCGAACAGACTTTTTTAAATTCTAGCAAACAGAATCCAAGGGGGTTGTGCCCACTTCCATTTTCCTCAAACCCTTCTGCCACCACCTCCCCCTGCCCCAAAGACCCAAGGCCATTCTGCAGGCAAAGGAAACAGCAATGGCAGGCATTCCCACTCCCTATAGAGCACCTTTTCCTACTGGGAATTGAGACTACAAGTACCAGAATCTTTGGAAGAAATGATGTGCAGAGCATCACTTTAGGAACATAGACTGAGTCCGACCGTAGCCCAGTATTGTCAACACTGACAGGAAGCAGCTTTCCAAAGTTTCAGGCAGGTGTTTTTCCAGCCCTACCTGGTGAACCTGGGATTGAACCTGGGACCTTCTGCATGTGAAGCAGGAGCTCTACTACTGAGCTATGGTCCCTCCCTAGGAATTCTAGAACTTTGGGGATCCCAGATCTTGGTGGGAAAGGATGTCCTTGCCAGGGACATGGAGCACCGACCACTTCTGCCTTCACCTGCGCCATGGGGAGTTTCTGGGTCCTCAGGGTGGGGGTGATGGGTGCCCTTGGTCCTTACCAGTTAGCTTGAACACCCAAAAAGCCTCAAGTCACTTTCACTACAAGCAGGAGGGTGATCGTCCACCTCTAGCACGGAGTAGCAATTGGTTCTCTGGCTACTGTGTTTTGCGTAGCATGTTTGCTGGCTGTACTATATAGTGATTACTAATAACCTTTCTAGTGGTTTTTACAGAAACCCTTCAGTAGAATGTTAACAACAACAACAAATGACAAATCCCTTTCCTGGGCACCAGGTCGAAAGCAAAACCAAAACAAGGATAGTGATTTCACCAACCTCCATTGGTTCAGCAGATATTTTCAATTTGGGCAGGCTGGTCTTGCCGCTTGCTCTTAGGTTTGTTATTTTCCCGTAGGATGGTTCGTGGTATTCCTCGGGAAGAGGCTTGAGCTCGGGAGACTCATCCGGCGCTTGATCTTGACCATCCATTGGCCTGACGTAGGCAGTCGGCTTCTGCTGTATTGCACTGGGTTTGGAGGATAAGGAGGAGGGGAAAGTCTGAGCGGAAGGGTGGGCAGGGACAGCTACAGTAGCACTCAAGCCGTCCTGGGTTTCGTTATCCCGTGTTCCAGCCGACAGCTCCCGAGAAGGGGAGCTTTTCTGCCTGTGTTTTTTGTTGTTGCTGCGAGACCTGGAATTGACACGTTGGCTGGAATGTAGAGGTGACAGAGGTGCTATGGGGGAAGCCAACGTGGACAGCAAGGGAGAGAGTTCCAAAAGGGAGGCCTGCACCGCGTGCGCAATGTCTTCTTCAATGCATCTTTCGCTCTTCTGCTGCTGCCGCCTGCTTTTCTGGACTTCTTGACTCTTGCAACTCTGCTCTTGGCCTTGCTTCTGGGTGCCGGACGACCCACCGCTCTGAGAGGCCGGCTCTATCCTCGAGTGAGCTTTTTGGTAGTGCACAGAGTTGCCTGCAGAGGGAGCACCCGAAGCGAGGGGTCCCAAAGGCTTGTGGGGATGGCCACTGTTCTGGAATGAGGGGGGTAAGACGTTGGCGGCCTTTTCAGGAAAGAGTGAGCGATCTGGCTTGCGCTGAGGGATCAGAGACATGACGCTCGTGGGGATCCAGATGAGATTCTGATGGGACGCGGTGGTGATGAGCTCCTTCATCTCTTCATAGTTGCCGAACATTTTCTGAATCCGACTGGACAATTCATCTGCTTTGTTAATCTGAAAAGGGTGGGGGAGAACACCAAAGAATGGAAGAGATGAAAGAATTGAAACGGAGGAATCGTTGGAAGAAACGATGTGTGGAGGAATGAACGAAAACCAGAGTTCCTGGTCCATCTGACTAATGCAGGGTGATACTCTGAGGCCAAATCCAGCCTTCTTGGGTTCTCCAGACAGCCACACCACTTTCCCCCAGCACCAGTCCCCAGTTTGGTGTTGTCTTGCATTTTGTGCAGTTTTTCTTTATTCTAGAAGGTTGAAATGCCAATCCTAGGTTTAAGTTAATGGCAGTAAGAGAGTTTTAAGCTAAAATATGCCCCTTTTACCTTCAGCCCCTGAAAGCTTCTTAGGCTGAAATATGTCCTGCACCCCTGAACTAATGGAGCTCACTGATCAATCAGCAGCAGAGGCTTCCACTCAAGCGATTCAGACACCTGCACATTCCAATGACTACAATGTATGCCAGTATGCATTTCTGCACGGCAGTGAAAATTGCTCCACATTTTTCAGTGCATGGAGGGCATCTTCAGCCAGGGGAAGATTTTGCTACTAAGGGAGATGAGAGAACCAGGGTCATAGGCAAACCCTTCTGTTTATGAGATAGCAAACTAAAGATACACAGACAGAAGGGTGCCATACGTGAACAGAAGCCTCAATACAAGTAGTCCAAAAGGTTTAAGATGGTTAAATAATTGTAATAAAATGGTTAATATTATTATTATTAAGTTAAAAATCAGGGGTGGTATCCAACTGTGCCATTCCATTAGTGCAAATGATGTTGCGCTAGTGTAAACTAGGTTCTGTACTACATGTAGAATTATTATTATTATTATTATTATTTATTTATTTATAAAGCGCCATCAATTTTCATGGCGCTGTACAGAATAAAACAAAACAAGACAATCTGCCATATGGCTTACAACTAAAGAAGAATCCAACTAAAGTTACCTTTGTGCAAGCAGTTGTGCTTTATACTTGTGCAATCCGTGCATTATACTTGAACAACCTCTTCCGCAACTGAAAGATTTGGTGGAGCTCCACTAGCACTATCTGCATTTGCGGAATGACACTATGGATACTGCCCCAAGAGCCACTAGCCCTTGTACCTGAGAGTCATCATACCACTTTTGTACCTATTGACCAGAACATTGGAAATCAAGGGCAGCTTACTCTA
The DNA here is from genome assembly GCF_023053635.1 of Elgaria multicarinata webbii. NCBI lineage: Eukaryota > Metazoa > Chordata > Lepidosauria > Squamata > Anguidae > Elgaria > Elgaria multicarinata. Next base: position 18,502,257 of record NC_086180.1, on the reverse strand, counting down.
TAGTGAGCCAAACTATTGGATCAGCTAGCCATATCCCAAGCAAACGTCTTTATAATATAATATTTTAGATTGGAGAAGTCAGAGATAGATCCTGAGATCTTCTGCATGTTTTACCAGGACACTATGGGCCCTTGCAGGTTTACTTCTTGCTCACCAATTGCTAACTAATATCTCGGTAAGTGAAAGAAGCTTGCTGCTTCTCAATGGAACCTGTAGAGCAGCCTTCTCCAATTAGTTGCCCTCCATGTGTTTTGGACTGCAATTCACATCAGTCACAGGCAGCACGGCCAGCTATCAGTTTCAATGGGAGCTGCCCTCCAGATGTTTTGGAAGCTGGGGAAGGCTGCCAATGTAGAGAAAGGGTCTTGAATGGGCAAGGACACCATGGGCTGCAACAGCTGCTACCTGAGAGAGAGAGAGAGAAGAGGTGGATATTCTGGCTAGGGTTGATGGAAGCTGTAGGCCAAAACATCTGGAAAGCCTCAACTTTCTCACCCCTGATCTAGGTGGAGCACACTGGACAAGTACAGTCTCAGCCTATACTGCAGCCTTCTGTAGCCTGCTGCCCTCCATTATCCTCATCCAGCATGGAAGGATGCTATAAGGCGAGGACTCCCTGTTCTGTGTACGTTCAACCCGCAGTGCAATGGGATATGCTATAGATACCTTGTAAGGTTTTCCAAAGAGGGGAATATCTGCAGGGAACGTTTCTCTCTCCTGGTGAGCTTCCTGATTCCTCCTCTCTTTTGCTTGGATACGGAGCAAATTTCTCTCTTCATTGTACAAGCTGTTGGGAGAACAAGAGGGGGAAATTACTTCCTAGCATTTCACAGTCAGGTGAAAGCTATAGGTCTGCACATTTTTAGCTCCGACAAACTTTTAGAATGGCAAAAATAAAGTAAAATAAAATGGGTAACTAAACTAAGCAGGGTTTGTGTGGGATAGGAACCCTAGAATAGGCCATGGGTTCTGGATGGTTTGTTAACCACCCCAACCTGTCACCTGCATCAGGTTCAGACATCACAACGAGCCACGCTGGCAAGAAGTAATTATGTAAATCCAGCTGATTAAAACCAGGTCAGTGCATAGACATACCCACAGGCAGGCAGGCAGGCTAGGCACAAGTAAAACAATTAACATAGTTGCAAACAGAAAAGAAACTAGTCTAGCAAACCTTTGTGGGCAAGAGAAGTATTTTCCAAGATCTGCATTTAATTGTTTAACGTACTGAGAAGTCGGACCACATACCCAAGTTACACCATGTTCTTTATTTGCCTGTTGGGCAACCTGCAGGTGAGTGAACCAGTAAATGCGGTCCAATGTTTATTTTCCTTCACCTCTTTATTAAAAATACAGTCGCTTTTAAAAACTAGTTCCTTATAAGGGTAATACATGGTATAGGCCTTAGTCTGCATGCCACTGGAGGGGCGGGAGCTATGCAATAGACGGCAATGATACCTCACCTCCTGTCTTCTCCAACTCCTACAGAGACCCACATCTGAGATTTCACAAGGCCTATCTTTGCTGCTGTACGGAAAAGGAACTGGAACAATTCACCACAATGTCCTACTGAGGTGGGCCAATTGTACACACTCCCATCTGATGGGTAGGTTGCTGGCACCCCTCCAACCCTGGGTAGGGAGACCACAGAGCTATGAGCTAGTTATCTGCCTGAATGGAGGTAATGACCAGCTGAGACCTCCTGTAACTGCAGGCAAGGAGGCAGCTTTCCTCTTAGGCTCAAGTAGGTAAACACAGGTAGACGGGCCCGAGTGGCAAGACAGGTGAGGAGAGAAGCCTCTGTTGGGATCTCTAGAAACTCATTCTCGAACCTCAAGTCCAAACTGAAAGAAGATCTTTATTAATGGAATGTAAGAGACAGAAGAGTGGGCTTGCTAACCCACGCTGAACTTGAGATAAAATGCTCACAACAGAAGGGTCACCTGCAGAGTTGCAACACACACACACAGCATCTTCAGGTGATTAAAGAGGGTAGGGGTGCAGAGGGACAAAGAAATAAAGAAACAAATTCCATTTTTATTATGTCTGGCTGTGGAAGAGGGGAGGGTTACCACCCAACACTAATCAGGAGTGTAGAATAAGCAGGAAAACCCTTCTTCACACCTTTTGGGGCTAGGAGATAAACTAGAGAAAACCCTTTTATCACCTTTTGAACAATGAGTTGGGCTATCAAAGTGTTAATTTGAAAACTGATGGCATTAACTATCTCTGGCAGACATGATTCATCCAAAGTCTTCCTGTTTTGTGGATCTGGAAGCCCTGGGAGACAGGCATGTTATTCAAAGTGAATGACAGATGCCAGCATCCTGGTCAAAGGTGCTTCTAGCTTTAAAGAAGACGACATTGAAGGGTAGCTCCATTATCGCTGGAACTTAAAAACAACAACACTTGACACTGAGGTCACCTTAAGACTGAATTCCATGGCTTTTAAGTGCTTATGCAAAATATATGATGTTCTAATATACGACATCCAAAAGGTCTCCACAAAACGCCACTCCAAAGTTTTCTTAGAGAGCTCAAAAGGATTCTACAGCCACCCCAGCTGGTTTTTCCAATAGTGAATTGTAAGTCTACCCCCTCTTGTTTTAGCCCATCTACCTCTCTATAGATTTTCACAGGGAGAGATATAAGGATCCAGCAAGGTCCAAAGTCCTCTTCAAGTTGCAAAACAAAAAACAGGGTGGTGGTATTTAAGTCATTGTGTAATCATTTCTCTTTCATGTTTCTCAAGAACTACAGCACTGTTATCAATACAGGGCAAATAATTTTGTTTTCAAAGCAAAGGGATTTGTGCCTATGGCATGCATACATAGTACACAGGTCTTCTTAACTGTTTATAATGAAGCAATTAATTATGATTAATTGCTTCATTATAAATACCCTGGAAGACAGAAATAATTATATTAATACCGTGGAAGACAGAAACAAACTTCAAAGTGATCTTGAGAGGCTGGAGTGCTGGGCTGAAAACAACAGAATGAAATTTAATAGGGATAAATGCCAAGTTCTACATTTAGGAAATAGAAACGAAAGGCACAGTTACAAGATGGGGGATACTTGGCTCAGCAATACTGCAAACGAGAAGGATCTTGGAATTGTTGTAGATCGCAAGCTGAATATGAGCCAACAGTGCGATATGGCTGCAAGAAAGGCAAATGCTATTTTGGGCTGCATTAATAGAAGTATAGCTTCCAAATCACGTGAGGTACTGGTTCCTCTCTATTCAGCCCTGGTTAGGCCTCATCTAGAGTATTGCGTCCAGTTCTGGGTTCCACAATTCAAGAAGGACGCAGACAACCTGGAGCGTGTTCAGAGGAGGGCAACCAGGATGATCAGGGATCTGGAAACAAAGCCCTATGAAGAGAGACTGAAAGAACTGGGCACGTTTAGCCTGGAGAAGAGAAGATTGAGGGGAGACATGATAGCAGTCTTCAAATACTTAAAAGGTTGTCACACAGAGGAGGGCCAGGATCTCTTCTCGATCCTCCCAGAGTGCAGGACACAGAATAACGGGCTCAAGTTAAAGGAAGCCAGATTCCAGCTGGACATCAGGAAAAGCTTTCTGACTGTTAGAGCAGTACGACAATGGAATCAGTTGCCTGGTGAGGTTGTGGGCTCACCCACAGTAGAGGCATTCAAGAGGCAGCTGGACAAGCATCTGTCGGGGATGCTTTAGGGTGGATTCCTGCATTGAGCAGGGGGTTGGACTTGATGGCCTTGTAGGCCCCTTCCAACTCTGCTATTCTATGAATGATGAGTAGTAATTAACCTGTTCTAGAAAAAGGTTGCACTCCGCCTTATGCAGGAGTTGCCTCCTGCTCCCCTAAAGGATTGGGCAGATCATAGGTGGCGAAGTGGTGGCCTGCAAGCCCCATTCAATCTGGTCCATCAGCCTCTCCTTGCGAGCCCCACGCCACCTCTGCTGATCTCTTCCTCCTGTGCCCCTGCCCTTCCTCCAAGCCTCAGCCATGGCCACCATCCTTCCCTATGCAGATCCTGTGCTGCCCTCAGCAGCACTTGGGCATTGCATTCCTGTCTTCTTCTCTTGCCAGAAGGACAGGACACAAAACCAAACAACTGTCTTTATGCAAAACTATGCCTTTACGGTATGACCACACTTAGAATACTTTGTACAATTCTGTTCACCATACCTAAAAAAAAAGATACTGTAGAGCTAGAAAAAGGGCACAGAAGGGCAACTAAAATGATCAAGGGGCTTTTAACTGTCTTGAATCTCCCCTCTGAGGGAAGGCTACATCAGCTTGGAAAAGAGGATAGTAAGATTAGACATGACAGAGGTGTACAAAACTATGTATGGTCTGGAGAACGTGGATAGGGAGACATTTTTCTCCCTCAGAATACTAGAACTTGGGGTCATCCCATGAAGCTGATTAGTGGGAGATTCAAGATAGATAAGAGGAATTACTTCTTCACACAGTGCATAGTTAAACTGTGGAATTTGCTACCACAAGATGCAGTGGTGGCCACCAATTTAGATGGCTTTAAATGGGAGTTGGATAAATTCATGGAGGAGAAGGCTATCAATGGCTAGCAGTCCTGATAGCTATGTGCTACCTCCAGTAGCAGAAGCAATAAGCCTATGTACGCCAGTTGCTGGGGAACATGGGTGGGATGGGGTCAATGAGTTCACGTCCTACTTGTGGTTTCCTGATCGACACTTGGTTGGGCACCTTAACAGACTGCTACTAGATGGATCCTTGGTCTGATACAGGATGGCTCTTCTTATACTCTTATGAGAGGGCAACAAATTGCCCACTCCTGCCCTAAGGCATCAGAACATTTCCTGATGCAGACTAAAACATTTCTTATGCAAATGACCCTAATTTGCCCTGGAAGTATGTTGAACCCACATACATCACTGGGAAGAAGAGGAGGAGAATTGGGGGGGGAGGCTTTTGGAGGAAACACACAGAAATAGCTCTGTCCTCATCAGGCTTCTCTCTGGAGAAAGACAGCTTCATTCTGAAAAATTCCCGCGGCACATCAAGGCAGACACAACAACAAAAGCTTGCTAAACAGCCACATACACCCCTTCCTCCTCCTCCTCCTTGCAAGTAAAATTCCCCACATGGGAAGCCAGCAGGCAGCACCCTTCCGCTGTCTGGATTTTCCTTCTAGTCATCCATAAGAATGACAAAGCGACCACTCTGGAAACCCAAAGCAGCCCTGGATGTCCCCATCTAACACTGGGTTGTTATTTTTTAAATGTGGCTGCTCCAGTCTAAGGCATTCAAAGGTTTTCTATAGTTAGGAACAAAGCAAGGGGGTGCTTTATGTGTTTCTTAAAATAAAAAAGGGGGGTATCATAGCAAGTTCCAAAAACATCCAGTTAGCAGCTACTGCAGGGAAGCTGAATGGTTTCCTTACAGCAACTTGTGAGATAGAATGGGAGGGGAGAGAAGATGTGAATGCATGTACACCTGTATGCATAAGCGAGAAAATGAGGGCATGGATATACAGTTGTGTGTATATGTGGTATTGTATGGATGGTTGGATGAGTGCACATATGGTGTGGATGGATGCATGGATGTGTCAATAGGACATGCATGTGGGTTGAGGCCCCGGCCACTGCTGGCATGTAGCTCATGGATGAGCACTCAAGGGGGAACCTCATTGGGTTGAAAGGGTTCCCTACCCATGAGGTATATAGTCTGACAGTGCTCCTTTATCCATCTTTTCTTTTTGCATAAAGTGGGGTCACCTATGTAGCACAGTGAGACTTTTATCAGGTTAAGGTGATGTGCCCTCTACCTAAACAGGGAAAACCTGGTGTCAATTATCCATGACCTGGGAACCTCCCGTTTGGACTACTGCAATGCACTGTATGTGGGGCTGCCTTTGAAGACAATCCAGAAACTTCAATTACTGCAGAATGCAGCTGCAAGTTTGCCAACTGGAACTTAACAAATTGGGCTGGTGTGCAAACTTCTTTGGCTCCCACCCTGTTTCCTGACTCATTTCAAAGTGCTGTTTCGACCTTTAAAGCCTTTCATGGCTTGGGATCAGGATACCCATAGGATCAGCTTGTGTCCACATGTACCTATCCAGAACTTAAAATCTTCCAAAACATTTATCAGGTGAGGTACAGTTGGTGGCTATTGGGAAAAGGGCCTTCTTAGTGGTGGCATCCAAGCTGTGGAATACCCATGATAGAGAGGCTCACTTGTTGTCTGTCATTTCAGTGCCAGGGGAAAACCCTTTTCTTTTCCCAAAAGTTTTAATCTGCTCCTCCAGGTCTAATCTCTGCCACTCATTTTATACGTTTTATTGTTGACCTGCTTAATCATATATATTAATTTGCCTTTGTTATTGTTGTAAACCTCCCTGAGAACTTGGTTATAGGGCAGCGTAAAAATAATTAAAAGGCCCACAACAGTCACACTGTATGAGTAGCAATGATGAGCTAACCAGTGGTATAGATGTCCCTGAGAAATGGCAGCTTCACACACACACACCCCACCAGCAGCCCCTTCTTGCCGAGATCATGAAAACTGCAACAAATCCATTTTCCCAAGGAATGTCCACTTTTTGGATTTCACGATTGGATAGAGTTCGGAGTATTATTACACACAGTCACGCATAGGGGACAAGGGAAAGAAACCACTGTCTTTTCAATGATTTCCTGTGCAAGCAAGCTCATGAAAAGCCCAGTTGTTGATTTGCTCAAAACAATCACTACGTGTGAACCAGAATCTTTAAACCAACTGTTATTCTTCTCTTATCAACACAAAGCAGGGAAGACAGATGTGTAATGCCAGAGGACGACACTATTATGCAAGAAAGTTGGCACTGCTTTACAGGATCCTCAAACTGATCTGTACACTAGCTGTTAATGTGGTTAAGCAGGAAATTCATCAGATCTGCAGCAGGGGTTTCTTGGTAGATTTGGTGTCTTGTAATCAATTCTTAGGTTTACCAACAAGGTAGTATAAACAACTAAAATATTTAGCTACATTTATTTACGATATTATTCAATAAGCATGTAAAAGTCCTACAAAGTTCAGCAGGACTTACTCCCAAGTGAATCGGCTTAGAATTGCAATCAATGCCTGAAAAAGAAAAGCCTACCATAACTTCTCATTCCAGCTTCGCCCAGAAGAATGGACTGTGGTTTTGATGCATTAAATTCAGAATGCGTATTTAGAGACTGGTTTATCATCAGAAATCTCTGTGCTGCATTAGGGTACACTAAGTTGCTAGCAATTCATTTGGGTCATCTGCAGCAGTCTTAACTGTTCAGAGA